>NC_060172.1:15262553-15274601 GCF_021292245.1 Micropterus dolomieu | reverse complement strand
ACTTCTAGGCTGGATTACTGCAATTCCTTATTATCAGGCTGCTCGAAAAAGTCCGTTAAGACTCTTCAGCTGATCCAGAATGCTGCAGCACGTGTTCTGACAGGAACCAGGAAAAGAGATCATATTTCTCCTGTCTTAGCTTCTTTGCATTGGCTTCCAGTAAAATCCAGAATAGAATTTAAAATCATTCTTCTTACCTACAAAGCTCTTAATGGTCAGGCACCATCTTATCTTAAAGAGCTCATAGTACCTTACTACCCCACCAGAGCACTGCGCTCCCAGAATGCAGGGTTACTTGTGGTTCCTAGAGTCTCCAAAAGTAGACTAGGAGCCAGAGCGTTCAGCTATCAAGCTCCTCTCCTGTGGAACCAGGTTCCAGTTTGGGTTCAGGAGGCAGACACCATCTCCACATTTAAGAGTAGGCTTAAGACTTTCCTCTTTGATAAAGCTTATAGTTAGGGCTGGCTCAGGTTAGTCCTGAACCATCCCTTAGTTATGCTGCTATAGGCCTAGACTGCCGGGGGATTTCCTATGATGCACTGAGCTCCTCTCTTCTCTACTTTCTCTCCCTATGTATGCAACCTCATCCCATTATCGCATGTTACTAACACAACTTCTCCCCTTTCCGGTAGTCTTGTGCTTTCTCGTCCCTCTCTTCTCTCCTTCTATCACTTCCTGCAGGTGTTTCTGGCTCTGGAGCTGTGGAGTCTGGATCTGTGGCTGCGGGTCACCTGCTGCCCCTGTGTTCCTGCTCAACACCCTCTGCTACAACAACTATTGTTACTAGTCCTATTGTTATTATTGTTATTATAATCCTTAACATTACGATTGTTATCACTAACACTACTATACATATCTATACCATTTTTCATTTAGTCTATAGCCACATCACCTTTACTGTCTGTACCTCTGTGTGTGTATATTGTGTAGGCTGCCTCCCTCCCCTCTCTCTCCTTCCATCCCTCTCTTTTTCTCTCTGTTCCTCTCTTGCCCTCTCTCTCTCTCTCTCTCTCTCCTTCACCCCCAACCGGTCGAGGCAGATGGCCGCCCACCATGAGCCATGGTTCTGCTCGAGGTTTCTGCCTCTTAAAAGGAAGTTTTTCCTTGCCTCTGTCGCCTAGTGCTTGCTCTTGGTGGGAATTGTTGGGCTTCTGTAAATAACATCATAGAGTATGGTCTAGACCTGCTCTTTTATGAAAAGCGCTCTGAGATAACTGTTGTTGTGATTTGGCGCTATATAAATAAAATTGAATTGAATTGAATTGATCAAACTGGGTTATCACCGCACCTTTTTGCTGAATCTCAATGAATGCTACTTCTACTCAGTGTAATAAAATATTAACCACTCTAAATGTTAATAGAATAGGCTATATACTTAGAATCATTTATCCCCATTGATGAACCCCACAAAGGATATTATTGCATTTAAAAGCATTATTTGGAGGTGCAAGCAATTCTCGAGAGGCATGCAAAACTCGCATAACACCGGATATTCCCATTACGTGCAGAGACATGGCTGGTAAGAGTTTGCCTGCTTGAAACACATTTCTGAGGACCTCTCTCCATTTTTCTAAGATCAATGGCCATCAGGTTTAGGGTTGGGCAGATAGACGATGCCATTGTCCATCAGCAAAAGCTGACAGATGGGTGACGGTTGAAAAAAAATCTACATTTTTCACATTAAACCAGCAGGTTTTAATCACCAGGAACATAATTATTATAAATTTTAAATATGCTTCGGACTTTCCTCAGAATTACTTTCTCCCCACACTCAGATACACAAGAAGCCTATACCTCAGGTAAAAACACAGCGGCATGCCCCGCCTCTGTCTCCCCCCCGCCCGTCTACTCTACTTTCTCCATCGACAGCACGTTTTAAGTCTAACCCTAACACTAAAAGACATAGAACTCGTCTTTTTCCGCATTTTTCCACCCGCGATCTGTTATTACGGCCCTGTGGGCTTGTTAATGATACAGCCTATCAAACAACCGAAACTAACATGTGCACCCTGTATTCAGCACTTTTCCTGGTTCGTGCTTGTAAAATATCGACCGCGATTTGTAATGTCATTGACTACCAAGTTTTTAACCGAGTGAAGTCTGCACCCCCCTAACTGTAAAGCCATGCTGGCCAATCAGAGCCTAATAAAATTGTAAACAAAGCAGGCGGTGGCGCACACTCTGACGTCGCAAGGCAAAACCCATGGTTTTACTGTCCACACGACAACACTGCAACCGGCGTTTCTGAAAATCCTCACCCTGGCAAGGGTTTTCAAAAATGTTCGGTTTCAGTGACCTGTTACTGCCTTTCCGTGTGGACAAACGGCCGAATCGCGTAAAAAAGGTCAGTGTTATGAAAATACCCGTGTTCGAAGATGATGACACCACGAGGACTGAACAGAACTGAGGGCAATGTATACACACAAGCAGGCAGGGCAATTAACACAGGTGGGACACATAAGCAATCAAGCAGACAGGAAACAAAGCTAGACAAAAACACATGAAAATGATCAGCGACAATACACAAGGACATGTGAAACCAAATACAAGAGAGAACAAGGAACCAATGATCAACTAAACAAGAACACAGAGGCAAAGAGTAAAATAGGAATGGACATAAACAAAATAACAGAAAAATACCACACAAAAACCCAAGAGCATGACAGTAGATAAGTCATAAAATATGGAAAAGCATAATAGGTCTCCTTTAACTACTACAGGGAGCTAATGTTTGTAACACAATTAATCAGAAAGGAAAGGACGTGGGAATGGTGATGTACTGTTCAACAATGTGTAACATACAGCTTAGTTTTAGATTATCACAACAATTTAACAGATACTACTGCCACTATGACTGCTGCCCCTTTACTTCAGCTGCTACTGTGAAAAAACATCAACACTGAATTGGATGATGTAACCTTCTACTTGCACTACGGAGCCTTTTTTAGACTACTAGCAACAAAGTTACTCCTATGACACCCAGGCCCCCCAGGTGGACAAGTTCAGTAGAATCAGTTAGAAAAAAGAGATCGGACAAGGCGCCTTTAATTCATACCTCTACCAACAAAAAATGATACAGAGCTGATGCAGTCATCCTACAAGTGATCAATAATCAACCTGGATAAGTCACCAACATAAGGAGACAGATTGTTTACATGGGGATACTGGAAACTAAGCCATATATGTCATGACATGACCTAAAAGCTGCTTTTATCAGCATCATCCAGCCAGTGACTTTGTCTGCTGCAATGACAAAAACCTCAGCTAACCTGCATGATGGACCCCTGCCTGTGCTGTAGAAGACTACTTTCAAACCACACAGCCATCCTGCCATCACCCTTCACTGCATGCTACCATATAGGTAATGTTGATGGAGCTTTCCAATGTCTTATTGAGAAAAGATATAATTCTCATCTTCATAGGTAGTAGCACTCCTAAACTGTCATAGTGGCCCATCATAAAGTTATTTCCGTTATTGATTACTCCCTTACTCTCGCACCATTTTATTTCAATCAGGTAATGACTAAACATGCTGAAATATGATAAGTATAATCTCTTAATTTAATTATTTACATGGTTATCCCTGTCATATTCCACATTTGACAATGAGCCATTTTTCCATATCCCTGCTTGTGCATTATATATACAAAGTTATGATTCTTCTATGTGTCGAATTCTTTTAATGTTAGAGTCCATAAAGTTCTCAGGAAGTAGAAGAGCAACCTACAGTCTGGAAATGTGTCTACCTTAGGATGTGCTGTCAGTTACAATATGACAGTGCCATGCTTGATGCTGCTGCCTCAGCTTTGTCAATGTGATGGATCTGGAGTCCTTGGAGACAGACGGATAATACTCCCCATCCACCTCGCGGTGAGTTACACCATGATGAAGAATATAGTGAAGAGTTCAAATACGCAGTGAGCTGAAGGGTGTTTCTGCCACAACATTGTGCAGTTTATGCTTCAACCAGCTAATCTACGATAATTAAGAAACCTTCCTTGCCTCTACAGACTACAAATTAATGCAACTTCCAGAATGCTTGCTAGGTGAAGTTCCATTTTTCCACATTTTTACAGATGAAGTCTATATATCTTTGTTCTAGTTCACATGCAGTGTGTTTATTATGCCAGCATTTTCCTGAGCCACTATAAAACAATTACATAATTGTAACAATGTCATAATGAGCATAATGTGCAACACTGTTTATGATTCTACAGTACCTACTACTATCTTCTGCCTACCTACAATCACTTGTCTATCAGGCTTGTTCATTCCTGTGCCTACATTATTGCTTAGTGATAACAACAAGCTTCAGACTTTACAACACTGAAATCATCACTTTGTTTTCATTTTTTCATGCCCTTTTAACACTTAATAATTGTCAAAGTTCTGGGCAAGCAAACTATAGGTTGACATCCCTTCTTATTGTGAATTTGGCAAATTCAGCCACAGTCATTGTTAACAGTTGTATAAAATCAAGCATACTGCCATGTAATCTCTACTGATAAGCACAATGTGTTGTGCGGAAGAGCTCAGCAACTTTCATGTCTACAGCTATGAATCATGCTTCACTATCTGGCAGTCTAATGTACAAGAGTGGTTTTGGCGGATGCCAGGACAATGTCACGTGTCCAAATGCATAGTAAAAACTATAAAGCATGGTGGAGGAACAATTTAAGAAAATCACAATTATACAGCATCAAATACTAATAAAAAATAGTTTGGGGAAGGCCCTTTCTTGTTTAAACATGATATTACCAGCAAACAAAAACCAAGGTTCACACCAGTTTGGTGTGGGAGAACTTGACTGCCCTGACCTCAATCCCATCCATCATCCATCTTTGGGATAAATTGTTTCACCAACTGTAAGCCAGGCCTTATTGCTCAACATCAATACCCAAACTCACTAATGCTCTTGTGGCTTAATGGGAGCAGAAGACAGGATCCAATCAAAACCTTCTGTCAATAACTGTTAAGTTATCATTAGAGAAGCAGAGACCTTTAGCTGTTCCACTCTTGTAATTAAGAAATATAGACTTTATAGAATAAGGTCTGAAAAGGGCACACATTGTGGAGGAGCAGTTGAAAACCTGGTATGAATGTACATTAAGCCAGGCATACACTGTACAATTTTAGAAATATGGTTGTTTAATTACAACTCCTTCTTTACAAGTTAGTCAACTGCGATGTAAAACCAAAGCTCACAATTTATGTGCTCACACTATACGGTCAGACCGTCAAGCCACGACCTGAGTGCTCACACTATATGTAAAATAGAAAATAAAACAGCCCGTCCACTCCTGTGACTCCTTTATTCTCTCAATTGACAATTGCAATAAAAAAAAAGTCCTGAGGCAGGAAGAAGTTTATTTGCTAGCGATGATTCCAACAAGGCAGAAACGTGTTGCCTTTATCATCTGTGCCATCCTGTGTACCCAAACTTATAAATACATTTTGTTTTAAAAAGAGGCGCCAGTGGGTGGCTAGGAAGACATGAACAGTATGGCTTTGCAGAGTGAATTTGAGGTAAGTTAGCTTTGTTTTACTGTGTACATTGTTAACATGACAGTAAGTGTTGTTTCGCCACGGCTCTAAAATCAGTCATGTGGCTCAGAAATCTGCTCAGAAAAGGACTGAAATCGTAGAGTGGATGTCCAGCTTTAAGTATTTATGTTGAATTTAAATGTTTAAATTTTTCTGCATGGTTAGAAACTAAATAGATTAAGTACACAGCCAAGCTGAGCTGTGGTGTGTTTGCTTTTCAAATTCAATTGCTAGGTAAATCTAACAGCCTTCTATAGTTGTAGTCCAAGCTTAGTGCTAATTTAGACAACAACATTTCTAGTGTGTAAGCAGAAGCCATCAGTGCCTGTAGCCCCACGCAGGTAAATATTCACAATACACCACTGGCGTTGGTGTTCTGTGTGTCCAAAGTAGTGGTGTTTTGTAAACACTGCTCTTTAAAAATTTGGAATAATATTGTGGGATAAGGAGAGAAATAAATTTGGTATACCACATACCCTATGGGACGTTCAGATATGATCCCTTATTTAATCATCCTTGCACCAATGTTTGGGTTCCAGCAACATGGAACAGTACGTTTACATTTTACCTGTTTGAAAAGATGGTCAGAAGTTCGGGAGAAACACGCTGGCACATTCTAATGTCTAATGTCATGTACAATTGAAAATAGTAAACTCTCTCCTGTGGGTGGTGAAACGTTCAAGAAATATAAAACTTTAACTAAAAGGCTTACACTGTACCATATGGCTGTAAGTAATCTAGCTCAGAATGGAAACAAATGGAACAAATATATGATTGTAAGTGTGTGTGTGTGTGTGTGTGTGTGTGTGTGTGTTTTCTATCATATTTAGTAGAGATCAGCACTCCCCCCTGCTGGCTGCTGTGTAGATCTGCTGTAATTGAAATGTGTCCTTTGAAGCCTCACAAACATTATAGCAGAAACAAAGGTTTATACAGAAAAATACAAAAAGTAAAGTAATCTTAAGACTCACTGCCTATTTAGTTGATTTATTCTCCATCTTCAGTGTAAATAAAAAAACATTTTGTTGTAAATATATATAAAAGGTTGTGAAATGTTATTTCTCATGATGTTCCAGTATTTTCCTATTAAACATTCTACTAACTACATTCTAGTGGTCTAGTGCTCTGAAGTAGATAAAGAGAAAGTAAGCTTTCATAATTAGAGCAATTACACAGTTTCATATGACTATTTCAAAGCTTAGTGCCGTGGTAATAATCATAAAGCAAATGCATTAAGGATTTCAATGGCATACTGAAGACTTATGGAGGAAGAGAGACACAGAGAGAGTCTCTTAGTATTCCACTTGAGACACTGCGCCTCCATATTGCAATTTCCGGTTTGAGTCTTATCTAGAGCAACCTGGAACTACACTCACACAGCGAAACCTCACGCAGCTCCCTCTGCTCACCTGCTGCTATTCCATCTCTGTTTCTATTTCTCTCTCTCTCTTTCTCTCTCACTCACTCCTCCATTCTCACTTTCACCCTCCCTCCCTGCCTGCAATGTCATGATTAGTATGCTAAGAACCAGTAAAGCTTCACCTGGACATCAGTCACTCAGACAATCAGTCAGCTGTCTCACTGTCAGTCAGTCAGTCGGCTGATCATTCCCCCAGCTCACACTCTTGTTGAATTACTCATCGAATTGCTCTGTTGATTGCTTAGCCACTTACTCACTCAGTCAGTCATCATTTTTTGTTTTTACTCTCACTAGCCTCACTCTGTTGTTCACCATGAGAAACATATATGCACAGGGCATACAGAAATAGACATATTAGAGGGCCTACTTTCTCTAGTTTTCTTATATTCTCCCCATTGAAGAACTGGCTTCAGCTCATTTTAGCCCTGATGCTGAAAAGACAAAAGAGCTTGTTTGAGCAACTGCTGAGTGCTCTCTAGGACAGAAACAACCTAGAGGAATTTTCAGCAGAATGACAAGGTGGAAGGCATTTACTTCTTCTGACAGTAGAGCCAGTTCCCAGGTCGTCAGTCATACAGACTCACAAGGTACCCGTTAAAGTCCACCAAGCTGCCAGAAACCCTTTAGAAAGTCAGGTGGCATATTACAAAGAGTGATAAAGTCAGGGCTTTCACCCAGTAGACCACTGTTCATGTACAGTATGAAACTAAAAGTCAACATTGAGTTATTTTAACTTATGTCATGTACGTGTTATGTAGTTATGTTATGTACTAGTTCTATTCTGTTCTACTTGAACTCAAACCATAATCTTTTCCTAAACCTGCGAATGTTTCACTACATTAACCACACGTTAGAAAGGCTTTTTGATAAAAAGCTTGGTATGAGACACTGAGGGCCATGAGAAATGTGTTGGTATTTTTTGAACTGGGAATGAGATCGGGTTGCAGCAATAGTTCTGGCTTGCTCTTTGTACATCTGGAAAGAAACGATAATATTCACAAACAAAAAACACTTCCAGAAAGATTTACAAGATAATTTTACACTATGTGTTGGCTAACATACTTAAGAACAGATATTTGACAGTTGTTTTACAGCTGTGCGATTCACAATCCTCAAATCATCACCACGGCAACAATGGCAGAATAAAATTCTGGCTTTTAAATTGTCCTTCATCTACCTACATTATGGAGAGTTTAAGGTGACCTCATTAATATCAAACAGCAGATGCATTTATTTAATTGTTGGAGAGAGAGTTAGGAATATAGAGAGAGAATTACAGTGACAGGTAGAGCAGAAGACTGATCCCGTTTCTCCCATGATTACATTCTGTTCAGGCCCTGTTGCAGGGAGAAGGAGGAAGATCAAGCTTCGGCCACAGAATATGAATTTTCTATCTGCAATGCAGCCAAGAGGTACCTTCATGTAACAGCCAGTCTGCTTTGGCACTGGACAGTAAAGATCTGTCGTTGAGCATCAGCTGATTTTTATGAAATAGAACTCCTTGGTACGTATTAAATGTCAGTGTTGTCATTTTATTTCTTCTGTTCATACACTTCATTGCACTTGAATTAGGATTAATTGTTAAGTTTTTCTAAATCTTTTTGTGATTTGTCATTCTGCAGTGAGTTATTGTGTTTGAATATCCGACACCATCATTATCATTCTTAAATCATAAGACAGTACACTTTTTCTAGACCCCTACAAAATGCCTGAGCATTCATTATTCAGTGACCAATGACCAATGCAATGACACATACAACAGAAACAAAGAGAAAAGAAATAGCTGAAGACAGAAACAGAAACAGAAATGAAGCCTGAGACACGTGTTGAGCTGTATGGTACATGGTCCAGTTGTAACTTGTAGTAATGAAATATTCATGGAGTTGGGCATGTTTCTGTAACAATGGGATACACCAAATAAATTAAATCTGCCTAACAGCAGCATGATAGATGAGTGGATTAATGCTGACAGGTGCTTTTTATTGCATAATCATCTGAAAGGTTTTACAAAGTCATATAATGGAGGCACCTGTTTATTTATGTGGTGTATTCTTTATTTAAATAAAATTTATTACAGCATAAAAACAGGAAAGAAAAATGATTCCGCGTGCATAATGTGCATTATTTTAAAATTATTTTCTAAAAAAAAAGTATGGTTTAACTGTCACACCTTTTTAGGGTAAATTCAATTGACCTTAAAATACAAATTAGATGCTAACTGTAGTTGCCAACTGATGGGGGGGGGGGGGGGGGCACAATAAAAAAACAACCTTTCAAACTGGTTAAAATCAGCCTGGAGGCCACAACAAGCCCTTGCCAAGCCTTATATTCTTTGTCACCATTTCTGCCCAGACCTGGCTCAAGAATTAAGTGCTTTCTTAATATAATAACACTTCACTACAGCCCCAAGGCATGTAAACATCCCATTACATTATGGCTGCCCTTCCTTGATTGCAGTGCAGTGTTGCCTCGCTGTTTATTTTCAGTGCTTTTGACTTTTCCACTACAGCTGGTCGATGTGGTCTACAGTTGGTGTCACCTATGTTTAAGCATAATGTAATCAATCACATGTTCACTCATTATTAAGCAATATGATACCAACTGTGTGTGTGTGTGTGTGTGTGTGTGTGTGTGTGTGTGGCTAAAGCGTCATTAAAGGTTCAGTTTACCTAAATTACAAAAACATATTTGGTATAAAGTAGTTTAAATAATCTACACCTTCAACAGCTTCAACATTAAAGTGATGCATACATTAAAGCATTAATATCTATAATCCAATAATATAATTATTTATTATACATTATTCTGAAATGGGTCATGATTCTGATAATAAGTACTTTTGTACTTTTACTTAACGTACAATTTTGAATTCATTACTTTTACTTGTAGTATTTCTACAATGTGGTATTGCTACTTTTACTTAAGTAAAAGATTGCTTCCACCACTTTGCTGGGATTAACACAAACATTTATATTCACTTAACTTCACCATTGTACTTCTTGAGGCAACATGGAATTGAAAAACAGCTTGAAGATTAGTGTGGAGGGAAACCTGGCAAACCCAGACAGCTCAAGGTCATACAATACTAACAAAACACATGCAACAAAATACACACTCCCAGACATACTGTGTTTCCAGGAAATACACATAGAAATACTGTATGTACGCACAAACCTTCACGCTAGTCAACTCATACATACACGCACACACTTGTAGCAGTCCATCACTGTTAAGCTTGTCAACATATTTGCCCTTCTTGATGCAAAACATCAGATTTCATTATTACGCAAATCAAATCATCTTGGTTTCAACTGTGCAAAATCAACTGCAGCACTAATAGGCCTTGAGACAATGGAACCGGAGGCTGTTTCACAATACAGCATATAATCATCAGGGGGAAAAATCATTATGTGTTTGTATATAGTTATCTCTGAAAAGGCTCACTTATGCATGTTCATCATAAGCAGAAACTAGCAAAAAAAAGATGTCTTGTTGATAATGATCTAGAGGCCAATATCCAAATGTATCTGACAAGTCACAGGGAATGAAAAAAAAACTCTGAGTGAGGTGGAGGGCTGGTTCAACATGCACCTACACATCTCACAGACAATATCTGTAATCTGCATAACAATGTAATTATAATCTGCTTGACTCTATCCTCCATAGTTTCCCTCTTGAGTAACAACTGCAGCAATACCAAATCTGTCTCTGATTGTTTTGGCAAAGCACTGGCTATTTAATCAGGTGAAGTGAGTGACGACGGCATTGAAGAACAACCCCCCCTTCAAGCATTAATCACAAGGTAATTGGATTGAAAATTAGGGAGACGTTGTCTTTGTATTCCATTAGCTTGGAGTGGATTTCTCATCACTCTCTGGCAGTGAGCATCCCTTTCTTTTTTTACATACCTCGTGCTTTCTATCACTCCCCCTGAGGCTTTTAGAAGAATATAGAAAAGGTGGAGAGAGAAGAAACAGATAAGGAAAAAGAGAGTATAACACATAAAGGGAGAGCGGAAGATAGGAAGGGAGTAAAAAGGAGGAGTTTGGTAAATTTAATACTTAATTTTGTATAACTGGGGCTGGTTTCCTCAAAGGGTAAATTGATCCAGTCATTGTGATGAATAGTCTCAATTAATCAACCTAGTGTGGGACAGGGGTGAATACACAAGTAAGGAGACACCCCATGTTGGCTAATTTCTCAGAAATCATCTTACATCTCTTCAAGTGAAGGAATCACTTATGCAACATTCTCCTTAAACTGTCTTTCTCCCCTTCACATTTTTCTCAATCTGAACAGTTCTAAAACACATAGGTACACCACTGATCTGTGAAATCGCATTCTTTGATAATTTCCTACTTTATTTCATTGTACATAAAAGTTGCAGTGCTGGGATTGAAATGGGACTTTAACATCCAAACACTGTACACACACTGGATCTCTATTAGACAAGTCAGATGGTAAACATAAACAGGGAATTTTAATTATTGTGGCTGAATAGACTTCTTCTAAGGCCATGTACAGACTGCACTTGACTGACATCTCTCTGACTCTCCTGTTAGCTTTGTTACACTTGTTAGGGTGTTATCAGTACATGGAGTCTGATGACCATCTTCAACCTGAGCAGAGCTCTAATCATTCAGAATAACTGATAACACCTGTGTGTGTGTGTGTGTGTGTGTGTGTTTGTACAGCTATCTTTGTGAGGACAAGCAAGGGTTTTTAACCTTTGGAGTGAGGACCATTTTGCAAAGTGAGGACATTTAGGCCGGTCCTCACTTTATTTTCACTGTAATGGCCTCCAGAGTCTGTTTACATGCTTCTCTCAAAGTTTCAGAGAGGTCCTCAAAAAGATGCCAATATCGAAAATGTGTGTGGATTTTCGGTGTGTGTACGTACTCTGAATACACACACTTTTTGCTCTCTATCGCCCTCTATTGACATAACCGATTTATTGCACAGGAGCAACTTTAACTAGAGAAAGACATGTCTCATGGTTTTTTAGGTAAAATAAAATACATATTATGAAATTTCATTTTGTTTTATTTTACTATCCCTTAGTTTTTAAATATTTAACAAGGTTA
>NC_060172.1:15256182-15262533 GCF_021292245.1 Micropterus dolomieu | reverse complement strand
AAGGTGGAGAGAGAAGAAACAGATAAGGAAAAAGAGAGTATAACACATAAAGGGAGAGCGGAAGATAGGAAGGGAGTAAAAAGGAGGAGTTTGGTAAATTTAATACTTAATTTTGTATAACTGGGGCTGGTTTCCTCAAAGGGTAAATTGATCCAGTCATTGTGATGAATAGTCTCAATTAATCAACCTAGTGTGGGACAGGGGTGAATACACAAGTAAGGAGACACCCCATGTTGGCTAATTTCTCAGAAATCATCTTACATCTCTTCAAGTGAAGGAATCACTTATGCAACATTCTCCTTAAACTGTCTTTCTCCCCTTCACATTTTTCTCAATCTGAACAGTTCTAAAACACATAGGTACACCACTGATCTGTGAAATCGCATTCTTTGATAATTTCCTACGTTATTTCATTGTACATAAAAGTTGCAGTGCTGGGATTGAAATGGGACTTTAACATCCAAACACTGTACACACACTGGATCTCTATTAGACAAGTCAGATGGTAAACTAAAGAATCATATTAGATTTCAGTTTTAGTTACTGGCTATGTCACTATTTATATTATTATTATTTAGTTACTGTTGCAGAGATATCTACTGAAATTAGCATGCTAACCTGCTAGGCCCGGCCTGTCCTGTATCCCATACCGCTTGTGCCTCGAGAGGCGATAGTGAGTCGCTGTAGCATCCAGTCTGCACTCAGCCAAACATGAAAGGAAGAAGATGTAGAGCTGCGGCAAGGGCTTGTCAGTCAGAGTTTGCAAGTTTTGCTGCCACTGTTCATATCAACAGATGGATATGGCTCACTTGCCATAGAGATGGATATGTTCACAAATCCAAACCACTGAGAAGCCCCTTTACATTATAGTTCAGTGCACTGGGGGATGCCATGTAGCATAATTTTTGAATGCTTAAGGTAGGTGTAGGATATATAACAGTAAAGTCTGAGTAAGGAAATGGGTGGATGGGTTGACAGCGGGGCCAGAAACCCGACTTTCACCCGCTGGTGTTTGTTTCCCATGTGAAAGAATCAACATTGAGCATAAACTGCTGGAGCATGACCTGTTGGCTAATAACAGCATTCCACGAGTTGTAAATTGTGCATCTGAACATCTCTGTTTTTCCTGCAGTCACATATCAAAATGTCACCTTTAAGGCCCTCCACAGCCATGGTAAACATAAACAGGGAATTTTAATTATTGTGACTGAATAGACTTCTTCTAAGGCCATGTACAGACTGCACTTGACTGACATCTCTCTGACTCTCCTGTTAGCTTTGTTACACTTGTTAGGGTGTTATCAGTACATGGAGTCTGATGACCATCTTCAACCTGAGCAGAGCTCTAATCATTCAGAATAACTGATAACACCTGTGTGTGTGTGTGTGTGTGTGTGTGTGTGTGTGTGTGTGTGTGTGTGTGTGTGTGTGTGTGTGTGTGTGTGTGTGTGTGTGTGTGTGTGTGGACTTGTTTTACTATATGCGTGGGGTCCAAGAACTGGGATTCCACTATACTGTACTTGATGGGTCAGACAGCTTTGTTGATACCAAAATGTTTGGCACATTTCATAAAATGAAAATTTCAAACAATATCTTCACAAAGTTCCAAACAATGAGCACTTAAATTAATTAATAAATTGCTAGATATGCTCACTACAGCATAGATGTGGAGCTATGAACAGGTGTAAGTGGGACACTGAACTAACATATTTAGCTTTTAGAGTCGTGGGAGTTGTCATTAGGGTTGTGTATGTGTGCACAATTTCACAATGACTGAGATCTATGACAATGAACAACATCAAGAGTACATCTGTGCATCGAGATTCATAAATCTGGCACAGATTGCATTTTGGCTTTGTTTATACAAAGGCTTTTTAGTTAAGAATCTACAAATTTTTATGCATCTGGTCTCAGGAGTCCTGCCATGGCTTTCAATACAGAGAGCACTTAGTAAATTGCACAAGAGTAATTTATACTGGATTAAGATGATATTCTGCACATCTCCCCATTCTAAGAAACCCCCATTATATCTCTCTCCTCATATTTCTGTTTTTACTCAAGCTTCAGTGTATTACTTTTTTATCACTTTAAATTGGATAACCCAGAATAATAGTGTCTCTGTCTATTATTAATACACTGAATCCATCATGGCAAGAAGAATCAGGGTTTGGGAACCCTATGAAAGATTTCAAGGGCTTGGGAAACTTACAGTTTCTCTGCACGTATACCCTCTGCCTACCTGTTCAAATGTATCTGATAAGGATTTGAATGGGGAGCATTATACAAGACTCCCAGCTGCAGATCTCTTTTCGGTGACTGCTAGTAAGAGTCATCTACCTCACTAGAGACACAGTTCACAGTGGAAAGACAGGCCTACTGTATCGTCAAGTATGTATCTATTTTACTTTTTTATATAATATGAGGAATTAGGTGTAACATATTTTGAACAGTGTTTTGAAAAGTAAATCCATCAAATTGACTCTTTTGTTAGAAAACACTTTGATGCCACACACACACACACTGTCTTTTACATTTGCAAATTCATGCTGTATTTGCTTTATGGGTGAGTTTTCCACATTAAACCTTATTCTTGAATGGGAGTGTATTTATGTTCCCAGGGTCCTTAGTTCCTTAAACCCCTACCCTAACCCTAATCATAGAACTGGGGAACATAGGAGGTTAACAATGATGTCAATACAAGTCAAACATATTTTTGAGGCTAGTAGGGTTTCCAGCAGAGCTCCATTGCCAAGGAAACAAAATATAATATCAATCAGGCATCAATCAAATACCCCACACTGCAACCATCACAAGCACACATACACAAACACATGCATCCTACCAACATAAATATGTATGTCTTTCATAAACTGTAAAGATTTGGGGCTAAAAAATGCTTCAGTTGAGTTTAATAATAATAATAATACATTTTATTTGTGGGTGCCTTTCATAGCACTCAAGGACACCTTACAGATTAAAACAGTTAGAATACATTTAAAGGAGGCAATACAAAAAAAAAAAAGTCATCAAGTTTGACCTTTTAACAAGTTTGTGGCACAGCTTGACCTTTCCTTTAGCCGACTGTGCCTCCGCCATTACAGAGAAGGGCTTCATTACCAGCTAATTCATGGCTGTCAGATTCCCACCTGTCTGACACATACACACTGGGTGCATGTGTGAAAAATATCTCGCAAAGCTGATCAGACAAAAACAAGCCTATATGCACAAAGAATGATGCACACATACTGTACATGAAAACTAATGCAGGTTAGAGGTGCTTCCACTCCATGTCAAATTCATATTGATCACCATAAACGAAAAGCCATAATTATCTGCACTTTAGCTCATTTACAATTAAAAAAAATATAGCTGCAGGGTTGAAATACAAAGCGACAGTGTGATTGATAAGGACCTTAAAAAACAAGATATCACCGTTGAAAGATTTGTCACAATGCTTAAACCATACAATGGATAGTGTGTCCAAGTTGCATGTTTTGTAAACCCAATCCTCCCTAAGACTTTTTGCAGTGGTATAATAATTTCACATAACTTCTCTCTTTGCAACTAAGAGGGGACTGTCATTATTAAGAATTAAAAGGATCAACCTCATCATTCTTAGATTGTTCTATTGGTGTTCCGCAAGGTTCAGTTTTAGTCCCTCTCTTATTCAGTATTTTTATAAATATTTTATAAATTTTTATAAATAAATCTATCATCCATCTGTCCAGAAGTTAATATTCAAATGTATGCAGATGATACGGTTATGTATGTCCATGCTAAATCTAAACAGCAAGCTGCATCCATATTCATAGGAGCTATGGAGAAAATTGATTGGATGACATATTCTTGTTTGACACTAAATTTATCCAAGACGGTTAGTATGTATTTCTTTATTAGAGGAAGTAATTGCGCTCCTCTTGAGATTAGTATTAAAGGACAAAGGGTACAGGATTTTCAGCAGGTTAACTATTTAGGTGTGATTACTGATAGTGGTCCAACCTTCAAAAACAATAATGTATAATCTGGCTCATTTCAGATTTATAAGAAATCAAATGAGTACAGATGCAGCAAAACTGTACATGCATGCAATGATACTGTCACATTTTTCATATTGTAGTACAACCTGGTTTCAAATAAGTGGTACATTAATGCAACCACTTCAGAGTCCATATAAACAAGCATTGAAATTCTCATTCTCATTCAAATCTCACATTACTGTAATTTAGTTAAAAAGCATAACTTCCTGTTTATGTCCAATGTTGGGTTAGTATATAAGATCATTCATGACTTAGCACCACAACCTCTCAAACAGCATGTAACAATAAATAGACCCGGGTCTAGGTTCACAAGCGCTTCCACTAGAGGGGACTGTTGTGTTAAGTTTCGGTCTACGACATTTTGAAAAATAATTCAAAAAATTTCAAGGTAGTGTGAACATATAGTTGAAGGACAATCAGGTATGTAGTCATTGAGATATGATACACTGAATGTGGCCAGTATAATGTTTTACTGCATGGTAAAATCTTTGTACTGACAGTTTGTTTATTTTTGTATTTGGATTGTTGATGTTATGTTTTATGTGGGAATTTATTGTGGTTTTGAGAGGTGGTATATTTGAGTTTGTTGGCATTCATCTATATATTTATTAAATGTAAAGTTTGGATTTGGTATTAGTTTTTTACTGTAATATCTTGCGCACTATTGGCACCTGCCCAGGGACTGCAAATGGGAATTAGCTTTTACAGTATATATATTGTGCATTGTCCCTGTTAAATAAATAAATTACTCTCATGAAATAAGGAGTTTCTTGTCAGGAAAACAAACAAATGACCAATGCTGTCTTTGTCATTTCAGGACAATCTCATTTTGGCCATTCAACTACTCTCATGAGACCATACTGCTAATTCCACGTCTTCATGTGTGCTTGCTAGATGTTTCTCTCTTTATGCATTAGGCTTTGTCCATGTTTCTGTAGTTTGTTAATGCATTTGCAGGCATGTTGAAGTAATTTTCAATGGTTTCTTAAGTTTGGGTATACAGTATAGTTCTTTCTTGGTGGATAGTGTTTGTCTTCATTAGCTTTACTTTGTTGCTTTTTGGTACTGCAGCCAGATATCGAATGTAATGCTTTTTTCCACTCCACAATAAATAAATAAATAAATAATAAATGTGGAGTGGAAAAAAACAATACAACACTGGATTAATATTTCCTTTCTAAATAACCTGAGGTTGTACCAATTTTCAGTGCTGCAGTTGTATGCTTGATGTGTTTACCCTATTTGGAAATCAACAAGCCAAGATTTCAGAGCTGTGGGATTATTGCTAATGCACAGACAGGCTGCACACAGAAAAAGCAAAGCAGACATCCAAACCACCTCAAAGACTAAAAAAAATAATGAGTGTGAGGTTATTAGAATCTAACAATTTCTTTGTATAACACATTTTAGGAAAGCAACTTATCAAAAGATAACTGGCTGGAGGGATTGTTTTCACTAGGTGGGAATCAGCCTATTATACACATTTAAGAAATTAGTAGCACAAAAAGAGAAACAGATAACCTCATAATGTGCTTAATACTGATTTAATATATCTATACTAAGATACATTAAAGTCTGCACATATTTCAGTGGAGACAGGGTGTATCATCTTTACATTTGTCTGGAGATTGGGATTTTACAAAGTAGTTTACATGCAATTTGGTCCTGCAGAATGGGAGCGGACACTTGTGAAACATACTGTAGGTCTGCTCACCCCAATATCACCCTCAGCACCTCACAGATGTCTTTATCTTACTTGGGTGCTGGTGTACTTAATAAACAGGGGGAAAGAACAAACATCACAGTTTATAACTGGTATGGTTGTTATATTTTCCACATCCACAATCCAGAGTCAAATTCCTTGTACACATACCTGGCTAAAGCTGATTCTTATTCTGATTTTTGTCAAATTACAAAAGGTATTTCACTACTAAAGCAGTTTACCTGCAGTCTTATAAAAAAGGAAGTTTGTGAGTGTGACATGTTAGTATTTTATAATATCATGTACTTAAAAAAGAGAAGTACAGTAAAACTTTTTGCCTTCAGAACAGCCTCTGCTCATAGAAATACTTTTATAACTTTCATTTCATTATACAACCTTGTGTTTTACAATGATAAATAAACTACCTTAATGGCCTGTGTCCACTAAAGGATTTTTTCCTCAGGTCAGTGTATTCTTTTAATTTATTGCAGAGTATTTACAACGTGGTAAAAAAGCAGCAGCGTGACGAGGCGCTGAGTGTCTATTTTGCGCTGGGCACTGGGTGCTTAGTAGTCCCCTAGAGTTGAAAAATCTTTGGGTGAAATGCAGTGT
>NC_060172.1:15252607-15256082 GCF_021292245.1 Micropterus dolomieu | reverse complement strand
GTTTGGGTATACAGTATAGTTCTTTCTTGGTGGATAGTGTTTGTCTTCATTAGCTTTACTTTGTTGCTTTTTGGTACTGCAGCCAGATATCGAATGTAATGCTTTTTTCCACTCCACAATAAATAAATAATAAATGTGGAGTGGAAAAAAGCATTCCAAAAAACAATACAACACTGGATTAATATTTCCTTTCTAAATAACCTGAGGTTGTACCAATTTTCAGTGCTGCAGTTGTATGCTTGATGTGTTTACCCTATTTGGAAATCAACAAGCCAAGATTTCAGAGCTGTGGGATTATTGCTAATGCACAGACAGGCTGCACACAGAAAAAGCAAAGCAGACATCCAAACCACCTCAAAGACTAAAAAAAATAATGAGTGTGAGGTTATTAGAATCTAACAATTTCTTTGTATAACACATTTTAGGAAAGCAACTTATCAAAAGATAACTGGCTGGAGGGATTGTTTTCACTAGGTGGGAATCAGCCTATTATACACATTTAAGAAATTAGTAGCACAAAAAGAGAAACAGATAACCTCATAATGTGCTTAATACTGATTTAATATATCTATACTAAGATACATTAAAGTCTGCACATATTTCAGTGGAGACAGGGTGTATCATCTTTACATTTGTCTGGAGATTGGGATTTTACAAAGTAGTTTACATGCAATTTGGTCCTGCAGAATGGGAGCGGACACTTGTGAAACATACTGTAGGTCTGCTCACCCCAATATCACCCTCAGCACCTCACAGATGTCTTTATCTTACTTGGGTGCTGGTGTACTTAATAAACAGGGGGAAAGAACAAACATCACAGTTTATAACTGGTATGGTTGTTATATTTTCCACATCCACAATCCAGAGTCAAATTCCTTGTACACATACCTGGCTAAAGCTGATTCTTATTCTGATTTTTGTCAAATTACAAAAGGTATTTCACTACTAAAGCAGTTTACCTGCAGTCTTATAAAAAAGGAAGTTTGTGAGTGTGACATGTTAGTATTTTATAATATCATGTACTTAAAAAAGAGAAGTACAGTAAAACTTTTTGCCTTCAGAACAGCCTCTGCTCATAGAAATACTTTTATAACTTTCATTTCATTATACAACCTTGTGTTTTACAATGATAAATAAACTACCTTAATGGCCTGTGTCCACTAAAGGATTTTTTCCTCAGGTCAGTGTATTCTTTTAATTTATTGCAGAGTATTTACAACGTGGTAAAAAAGCAGCAGCGTGACGAGGCGCTGAGTGTCTATTTTGCGCTGGGCACTGGGTGCTTAGTAGTCCCCTAGAGTTGAAAAATCTTTGGGTGAAATGCAGTGTCACTGTCACTTTTTTACCCAGCCAACCATTCAAAGTGGAGGAGGGGCGGGACAAATACCACAGTCACTAACCTGTACAACAACTAAACAACATCTGAACAATGACAACATTTCACAAGAAGTGGAAATACCTGAGGGACACAGAAGAGAGAAAAAAGAGGAGAAAGGGAGAAAGTCATGTTCAGGGGCAGCAGGGTGGAGTTGAAGATGTCCATCCTCTATTTCCTGGGGCCATACATCCAGGACTTGGACACCTCTAGCCAATTCAGGCAGAATAAGCCAGTTGATGAGGATGTCAATGTAGAGGCTCTCCTTGAGTCTCAAGTAACACCAGTGGAGGTAATTTAGAATACTACAGCTGCATATCAATATAAAAGTGTTGCTATTAAGTGTGTGTTAAGAATGGAAGGCATTCACATTTTATTTCAGTCAAAAGAAGGTATTGTTATTATTATTATTAGCCTATAATTATTGTGTATTAGTAGTAGTAGTAGTAGTATACTTTATCAGTATGTTTTATTGTTTGACGCCACACATTGCCATAATTGCTGCCCTAGAAGGCTGTTCGAAAACAATGTAAACAGAGCTGCCTTCAATTGAAAGTGATGCCTTCTGAGGCAGCTGTCTATTACGGTAGCAAGGCTAGACAACTAGTCTATACTAGTTCATCCAGTATTGTGTCACTATTTTATTTTTAACAATATCTGTGGAATCTCATTTTATGATTTGTTGTCCAAAAGTGTTTTCACAGTTTCACAATTTCTTCCAGTAAAAAAAATTAAAGGCTCTGTGCTGTCTTTAACCCTTATTAGAAGTGTGTTTAGCTTGTTGCATTGGTATACACCTACATGCATGGTGAGACACCCACCACCACAGTTGCATTTTAGATCCAGGCAGTGGCAGTTCTGGGCTTCTATCACTGTTGCATTTATTACTTAATAACATGCATCACATGCTAAAGTTTCACATCTTTCCTACTTTATGGATATTATTCGACTTTCAAATCCCATTAAAGATTCAACATATTCAACTGAAGTAAAGTTATAATTCAACTTTATCATATCGTATATACTTGTTACACAATCTCAATTTAAGTTTCATGTAATTTTCAGTGCTTTTAGTTTATAATGACACACAATTTTTACTTTGTATACATTTTACACCAAAACTTGGGGAAAGTTTTGACTGTCCCAGACATGTAACTCACACAGGCAGCAGAGTGAGCAGTGACAGCCAACTGCCACATAGACTTCCATATTAACTGAAACTAATTAGTGCAGTTCCACACACACACACACACACACACACACACACACAAAGGACAGGACAGGATAGCAACATTCAAATTTTTTTCAAGCAATTTTCAAATTGTATATCCTTATTCATACTTTTATCTATAAACTAAATTTAAACCATAAAATGTTCCACATCGTTCATGCAATGAAGTATGCAACTTTTCAATCCAAAACATACCTTGAAGTTAATCTGCCATGAATTTACCTACAAAACGGAATACACGTGTGTTCCAGCAGGCACACACACACATAAAAGTGTATTTTTTGATTTTCTAAATCAATGTCCCTAATGGTCACTGTATGTTAACAGCCAACTAGGGATGTTCCTAATTATTCAAAATAAAAGCCCCAGACAGTAAGTGTTTCTAAACAAGGAACTAGGGATGGACCTGGGTTTTCCAAATAAAAGCCCCATAAAGTAACTGTACACTGTTAGCAATTGATGTAATTTATACAGTAAATCTTACAACAATGTATTGTATTTGTGTTTTTACTGTAAGTGGCAATGCATCATGGGAAATTAATGGACAGTCCTGTATTATTATTGTAACTACACTGTACACGCCGAGTTTTACAGTGGTTTTACATGCACCGCGTTGCATCATGGAATCACCGCGATCGGAATTTTGAATTTTTAGGCGGTTAGTTCTAAACGGACATTCGAGAACAGACATCGTTCAAGAAGAAAAAAAAGAAGCAAACATTCTGGGACGAAGGTAAGTTAACTTCACGTTATGTAACTTACTGTTACCCTTTTTTTATATCATATAACGTTATTATTTCTGCTAATCTGAGTGGATGGTGACGGTTTCGTCTGCTTTGATTAGCTAACATAAAGTCAGCTGTCCCCTT
>NC_060172.1:15238755-15252507 GCF_021292245.1 Micropterus dolomieu | reverse complement strand
TGGGGCCCCACAGCAACCTCCTGCATGGATTGGCAGCAGTCTTCGCTGCCTACTATGTCTTCAACTTGCAATATCCGGCAGAAGCCGCAAGCACACTTGAATTCATTCAGAGGTGAGTTTAAACATGGCGTTGTCATAAAAATTAAGAAACACGTATTAAAATTAAGAAACTCGTATACAAAATGTGAGCGTACGAGTTTCTTAATTTGTGATTTGTAGAATAGGATTTGTGAACCTGCAATGAAGAATTTGAGAAGGTGTAACTGTTGTGTTGTGTTTGTGGGAGAGACAAAAAAGTCTACAAGTTTGCAACTCTTAAAACATTTCTCTCTTTGACTTCAAATTTCCTGATATACGTGTGGCTTTTCTCTACAACTACAAATCGCACTGTCACAGGTGTTCAGTAGATTTGAATCAAATATACCTCCATAAGCAATGACTTGATATATGAAGGGAACTTTTCTGTAATTTACATTTTTTGTTAGAGTTTGGGATGTCAGTAAGTCACTTAATACAAATACAAAAGCATATTACTTTGCATTTTGAGTGATCAGATTTTACACATTGCTTTGCAGTTATAAGAAAAAACTCAAATTATGCTATCCAATTTAGTGAGAAAGGGACGAGTGAGGAGAGAGGCGAGGGGATGGGGAGAGATGGTTGACGATCGCACACACAGACACTCACTCAAATCTCTCACAGGCACATACTCAGGGGTTAAAGTATTCCGGCACCATGCCGGATCTCCAGCGTGACACGGTTGTGAAGAAATTTTCAGCAGGATAGATATTCGGAAAGGTTTATCATTTGAGTTCCCCAAAACCTATGGCAGCTCTCACACAAAAAAACGTGTTTAGCCAATCAGAAGCAGAGTAGGGTTGGACTTGTGTTTGCTAGCTATAACAATGTGCAGCTATCCAACAAGATGAAAGTTTTCTCTCTCTCACAGATGCGTGATGTGCGAGTGTGTGGAAAAATAGAACCAATTCCTATTTTAAAGCACGCGTGCTCTGGGTCTGCGCTGTCCACGTTCCTGGTGTAGTCAGAATCGTTGACATCAGTTGAATCCACGAGTGCGTAGAATTCAGCGTAATACTCGCGTGTAGAGGCCCGCTGTAGCTCGAGTGTTAGAATCACGGTTTAGAGATCTTTCTATTTGTAAACAATGCTCATGAATTTAGACCTGAAAATAGACCTACCCCTCCGCATCTAATAGTCTGCTCGTTTGGGAAATGGCTGAGGTAATTATGAAAGTAAATTGAATGAAAATAATAATAAAAAAATATACAGGCCTATATAAAATAGGAAAGCAGATTTTACTGATGCAAAGCTTTTAAAGGGAGATGCATCAGGGTTTCAGCCCAATTTCTATCCGATGCACACCACTCCAACCAGTGCACTCACATCGCAGACCCTTGCATCGATCGTGCCAAGCCACAGACACATACACACAGACACACACATACTCATATAGCCTACAGTGACTCTCAGTCTCACACACACAAGCACTCAGTCATTCATAAAGATCCCTTAATGTTTCATGTCATGGTTATGACCATGTCATATCTGTCTTAAATGTTACCTGATAAGTGTGTTTTTTCCCCCCTGTTTTCAGAGCCATTTGCGGCATAAATCCCCAGACGGGCAGCAAGGCAGAGAAAAAACGAGGGCTGAACGCACCAGTTTGCACACTTTTGAGGAAACTGCTGGATTTTGAATTGGTGGGCAGGGGAAATTAGAGGACATTGGGGACATTAGTATGTTTGACAACTCATGTTCAACCAGTTTGGTACACTAATAGATTGTTTGTGCATTGTGCACTCTGTTTTTTAAGAGAAAATAAAAAGATATTAAAAAATTTAAAAAAATACGTTATTTGTTTTTCTTTGCAGAAGTCTGAAAGAGAACATTTATCCAAGTTACAACATTTAATTGTAATATTTACAATATTCTGTCCTGTGAAATTACAGAAAATCCCTAAAATTACAGGAAATTCCTGGCTACTGAGTTGCCGTAAATATAAAATTTTGCTGTAATATTTACAGTATTATATCCTGTGAAATTACAGGAAGTACAGTACCTTGTTGTAGTTATTTTACAATAACAGTCCTGTATACTGTTTACAGTAAATTTACGGCAACTATTAGCCAGGAATTTCCTGTAAAATTACAAGAAATTTCTAACAGTGTATGTTAACAGGGAGCTCTTAATGATGATTGTTTGTCAAAGAAAAAGTCCCCAAAAAAGGACCTACACACACCCTTGCTGGCGATCCAGCTAATTGAAATGAGCTAATTAGGTCAGTTTGACACACGCATATACACAAACCTTTTCAAGTATCATTAATCAAGTAATGCAGTTCAGCTTTCACTTTATTTTTTTGTTTTTTTAACATTTTTCAACACTTATCTACTCCTTCACACTTTCTGCAAACCTTATGATGTTCCATGACTTTCATATATTAGTACTCTTCAACTTTTAAAGCCAGCAATCCAATTTAGCGTCAGTGTTTCAACAGCCAGCCTTCACACTTCAGCATTCTACAGAAACAGCTTCTCTAGTTCACAATACTACAAATGCACTCATATCACTGATTGAAATATTTGTTTTTAGAAAATTATTAGCTTGTTAACTGTTAAAAAATGCTCCTGAGAACATAGGCCCACTTCACATTAAATGGATTTTGAAGGAAATGGTTGCTTGACATTTCTGTAATAATGCTTCATCTGCTTGTCTGCTGGTACTCTGAATCCGGATCTGCAAAGTTGCACTCCCCTTAGGTGGAGCTTCCTTAGCTCTCTCTCTCTCTCTAGATTAGATATATGCCAGCTAGCTTGCTAGCTAAGATTGGCCCATGTGATAGCATAATATAAGGCAATATCGTGTGACATGATGCAAACATGATTAGTTGCATCATATGCTTCATTGTTCGGAAGTATATGTGTACAGTTTTTTCATAGGTAATCCCTTTGGTTACACCATCTGTCATTAATGATTTTGACACTTTCAAAAAACTCTTGAGCCCTCACACAACGGCAACAATACCAAGTTGGATTCTATCACTTGACAGAGGGCTGCCCCTTCTTTTAAATTGTTTTTCAAGGCGTACTTTACCATATGGCTCTGGCTTAATTAGTTATTCTGTCTATTCTATAATATCTGTTCTTTTAAGTGTTACTTTTATTCATTGTTTTTATAGTGAATGCCCTCAGCACTTCCCATGCAAGTCAACTACAATCTGTATGCTGTACAAATGCCAAAGACTCCACTTGGCCGATTCGAGTCTCGTCAGATTCATTCACGTACCAGTCAGACAGTAGACTGATACTGTTAGCCTGTGAAATTTCTGGGTACATATAACTCAGAGGAGACCCTGGTACAGCTGGAGGATGTGGCTGGGCAGAGGGATGTCTGGGCTACTTTGCTTAACCTGCTTAGAATGCAACCCAGGGAGACAAGTTTCAGAAAATGGATGGTGGTTGAATGGATTGAAGTTAACAATATTTGCAACCAATGTCAGTTTCACAAGACATGTCATGTATTTGACTGCTAATCCATTATGTCATAAGCATCATAACCATTACATTTCAGTTATCAGACATTTCTTTGAATATTATCTAATTATTTGATGATCATGTATTACTACAGTATGGAGCTGCTCTAGTCCTTCAGGTTTTTCTTTTATGTTAATCTAAAGAAGTTAACTCTTAACACAGTTGGGAGAGATAACAACAAAGTCTATAGATAAGATACAGTGTGAAACCAGTCATTGTACTTGCATTAAAGGCTCAGTGTGTAATATATGGCCAGAATTTTTGAAACATTAAAAAAATGACATTATCAACAGAATGTGAAGAAGTAACAGTTCTGACGTTATGTCAAAGACGTCTATGTAATGTGTTGCCGAGATTTCTACTGACATTAGCATTCAAATCCCATCCTGTGTTGTAATACCTCTTGTGCCTTAAGAACCGTAGTCAGTCAGCGTAGGATCCAGTCTGCAGGTAATTAATGGGATGATCATTAAATATTAACTGTTTTCTTCTAAAATACTGTTAAGACTGATCATTGCCACAACACTGAAGGATGTTAAAGAATATTCTTAGGTGTCTTAATTGATGTAACAGGGAAAGGTAATAGTACATATCAGAATGTGATCTTGAAACCTTATAAATGATCTAGCTACACCCGTGCCATGTGCTCAGTCTCAGGAATTACACATTGCACCTTTAACTTTAAATCAAGGATTTTGAGAAACAATAAAGCCTATCTTTGCAGTAAGCATGAGTGACATTCTGATTGTTCTCCATGTGCCTTTTCGTTTGCGTCATTTGTTGCATTAACAATGATGGGGTTTTTTGTGTTTCATCACCAGTTATGCAAGGCCCCATAGGGAACAGATGACCTAGAAACTGATTCTGTCAATTGGCTTCAAAGCAATTTTCAGCTGGGTTTTAGTGGTCTAATCTCTGTTGTAATGCAGTGCAGGTGCAAGTGTAACACATTGTTACTGCTTGTGTGGATGTACTGTAATGTGCTGATGGCATTACTGAGATCTTTTCAGGGAACCACATTGTGAGGACTCACTTTCCATTGGGCTTGAAAAAGGTTTGAGCAGTTGAGTTTAGGGTAAGCCTTGAGGGAACGACTGAGTCAATCCACTGTTCCCACAAGTGACAACAAAAGCTGTGTGTGAGTTTGTGTGAATAGAACAGCTCTTGTGTTGGTTGGTTTCCCAGTGTGAATCCAAAGGGAGGACCCTCAAGGGAACTATGGGTGCTCAATAACCCCTGAGAGGACACAGCTGCAAGTGCTCGTGTGAATTAAATATGGCAAGCTTTTCAGTTCCACTGCCTTGAAAAGAGAGACTCACTATACTCAGTTACCTCTGTTTATTACTCTATGGTTAATACAACACCCTGGGATCCTTATTCTTCTGTAACATTGGAAGCATAAAAAATTAATACATTTGAAATACAGCCAGCTTCCTGGAGATGCTTCTCTTGCATCACAAGAAAGCCAGTCAGTGAAGTTTTTGTACACTTGACATTACTATTCCAAACAACATTAGTATGTAAGCAAGGCAACTTTATTTATATAGCAGTACTCATAATAATAGCCACTGCGTGTTTTACAAATACAAAAGGAAAACATTCTGTTAATCATTCAATCATAGGAAAAAAATTCAAGATCAAATTAAAAACATTTAATGTACAATGTTTTCAGTGGTACCGGACGAAATTACTGACATTGTAACAAAACACAACAAAAAAATTTAAGTGAATAAAATCAGTTTTTATAAATTGTTTGTTTGTAACTGTGTTCAGGTAGGCTGACACACTGGCTGGAATCCAATAATTGCAGATGTCCAAAAGGACCATAATATATTGTCAAAAATTTCTTTCAAAAGTGAACATAAACAAAAATGTGGAAAAATAGTTTGGATCTCCAGTATATTGAAGGACTATAAAGATTTAGGTGTTGTCTCAGTTTAGCAAAAAGCATTTTTCTATATGCAATATGATAAACAGGACCTTGTGTTTGGACATTACTTAGAAGACTGACAGCAAAGGGCAACACACAATGGACCCAATGATGCCAAACAAAATTAAATCAAAAATGTCTGGCTCACCCGGTATCACATGTTGACATACAGTATATGGACAATTAAGCATTCGCCATAACACTAACTGGTGTTTTATGCTCTGGCAACATGATGGAGTATTTGTTTATGACACTGTGAATGGCACTTTTCAAGTGTGATGTGTTATAATAAGGAGCTGTGCACACAAATAAATATTTTTTATGACATGTATTACTCCAGATTTTAAATTAGTCAACCCATAGTCTCAACCATTCTTCACTACTGTCACTTCATCAAAGATGTAAATCATACCACATAACACAACATTTGTCTTTCATGAACAGACCAGCTTTTACAAATCAAGTAAATGTTTCCAGAACATGATCATCCCCGTGGAATTCTTAAGAAGAGCATGTTATGTCCCGCCTGTCCTCAACAGAAAAACGACCTTATAAGTTGTTTGTTGAAGAATGTTATTACGACCCATTTTTACGTTTATTGTGGCAAGGACCTCTAGTGGCAGAACAACGGTAGCAAAGGAAGAATTTTGCAGCAAACCAAGGCTGCTGAACTTTCCCTCCATGGCTGAGCAGTTAGCCATGATCCAGCAAATGAAGAGAGACTTGGCGCAAGTTCTGGACAGTCCCGAGGGTTCCGAGGCGGGCATCAGCCTGTCCGGTTCCCAGCCTGGTGGCGCTGCAGCGACCAGCCATCTCTCTGTTCCGGCTATCACTGAGGCGGCTAGCCAGCTACCAGTCCTGCTTGCCTGCTCCTCGGATTCCCGGCCTGCTAGCCAGCATGCTAGCAGTCTACTAGCTAGCGCTCCAGCGTCTAGCCACCAGCCTGATCCCCGGCCTGCTAGCGCTGCTAGTCACCTGCAGGTTCTGCCTGATCCCCGGCCTGCTGGCACTGCTAGCTACCTGCCTGGCCTGCCCGTCTGCCTGCCCGACCCCCCTAACAAAGACTCTGGGACTATGACTCTCCTGGCCTTCTTTGCCATGAAGGCTAGGAGTCAGAAGAAGCACGGGAAACCAGTTTGCGGCCTACTAGCCTGGAGGCTAGTTCACCCGGGTTTCCCGTCTAATCCACCTCCAGTAAGGGCAGCTGGAGGGCGACATGGGCCCCGTCATCGAGCAGCCAAGACACCGGCACCAGCTCTGCCGGTGGTCCGACCGACTCCTGCTCCGAGGTCTCCGTTGGTGGTCCGACCAACGCCTGTTCCTGGTCCCTTGCCGGTGGTCTGGCCGACTCCTGCCCCACGTCTCCGTTCAGTGGCCAGACCGATTCCTGCACCTCGGGTACGGTCCATGGTCTCCTGCCCTGCTGTCCAGTCGGGGGTCCAGCCAGTTCCTGTTCCTAGGTCTCCGTCGGTGGTCCCGCCGATTCCTGCTCCACGGGTCCGTTCAGTGGCCAGACCGATTGTCCTGTCCATGGTCTTAAGCCCAGCGGTTCAGTCCGTGGACCTCAGCCCAACTGCTCAGTCCGTGGACCCCAGCCCAGCTGCTCAGTCCGTGGATCTCACCCCATCTCTGCCTCCAGAGAGCCCAAGCATTGGGTGCCGACCTCTGGAGAGGTCTCGCCTTTGTCAGTCACTTGTCTGGCCTAAAGTGACCCCCTGTTCTCTCTGTCGTCCTCTGGGATGACCTCCTGAACTCTGTTGCTCCCCTGATCTGCCCGGCCTGTTGGGTTGTCCTCCGGGATGACCTCCTGAACTTTGTTTTCCCCCTGTTCTGCCTGGCCTCCTGAACTGTTCATGTTAGGCTGAGCACCTTACCTGCCCTGTTCCCTCACCCTGCTCTACCTGTTTGGTTGTCCTCCTGGTCTTTATGACACCCCTGCTCTGTCCTCAGACCACCCATTCTTTATTCTGGCCCTCCTCCTGTCCTCTCTCCACCCACCCTGGTTCGGTCTTGGACTGTTTTTTGGCGGGGGGGGAGGGTTGGTTGGTTTAGGAACGTCAGGGGATGTTCCTTGGGGGAGGGGCACTGTCACGATCCTGATCTGAGTTTCTCTGTGAGTTTGTAATTTATGTTCTCTGCCAGTTTCATTAATTAATCTGATTTTGATCATTCTGCTTTAGTCTCTGTGTAGCCTTTATTATTATTATTATTATTATTATTATTATTCAACCGCATCTTTAGGTTACTTAGTATCTGTCTTGTTTCATATCTTAGTTCCTAGTTCGGTGTCTTAGTTCTTAGCCCTGTACCTTAGTTCATGTCTTAGGTGTATACTCCTGGTCTGTGTACTGTTGTTTTGCCCATGTCTGCTCTGAGTTCTGTTTAATCCTAGCTTCAGTCAGTAATTCCTTTGCCTGTTTGTCCACTAATACTTTGAGTTCCAATTAATGTGTGGTCTTGTGTTTAGCATCTGTAAGTGTCTCTCTGTTCCCCCCTGCTTTCTCTCTGTCTGCCTGCCTGCCTGCCTGTCTCTCTGCCTCGTTAGTCCTGATCCTGGTGACCTGTATTGCTCCCACCCTGCTCGTTAGTCCCTGGTGTTAAATGTTTGCTATGTGTCTTCAGGTCTTGTCCGGTCATTGTAGTGTTCACAAGAGTGTTCTGTTGGAGTCTGGATTACCTGCCTTTTTGGACTTTATCTGCACCTTTCAGTGTACGCCTATGTTTTCCGTAAGTGTTAATAAAATCCCAGAACTCAATCTCTTGCTCCAGTGTCTTGCATTTGGGCTCACCTCCTCTGCGCTCACCCACCAAATCCTGACACTTTGGCTGCTGAACTTTTTAAACAAAATTCCTGGGGGTTGAGGATTGATGACCTGACCCCTGTGGTGGATAATTTTACCAACTTTATCAGTATCGAATCTCATTACAAACTAAATTGAAAAATTAGCCCTGAACATGCTAGCCAGGAACATGCTAGTCACAAAAGCAGTTAGTCAATTAGCAAGCAAGTTAGCTTGGTTGCTAATGGGACAGTGTGTTGAAGAGACATATTTGTACCATAAGCTGCTTTCTTATAACTATCTGAAACCTATGCTTTTTTGTGGAGCAGTTTATACTCTGTCTCCATGTTAATTCGAAGGACAGCATACCAAGATGGTTTGCTGTTTGCCAGTGGTGCAAATTTGCGCATCGTTTACCAAAGTTGAATTTGACATGAACAATTTGCTTGGATTTACTTTTCCTCTACAACCACATCTGTGGATCATTGCAATTCAATTGAAATGAATGGATTTTGGCGCACAATTTTGCTGTGCTGGTGTGACTGGGCTTTTAGTGGAGTGCAGCAGTGTGGCCCAGCAATATGCCTTATTTGAATATATATAATAATAATATAGCAATATTTTCACTTTAAAAAGCATAGATGTTGGCAAAACAGTTCCTGCAGCTCATTTATTCTGAAGACAGGATCTGCAACACGCCAGTGTTTGGTGCTGTCAAAGCACAAGCATTTCTTGTTACCAAAGCATTAACCTTTTCTGATGTGCCTTTATGATTCTCATAATTATAATTTTTCAAACGAACCTGGAACTTTCCCCAGAGTTATTAGTTGGAGGAGTAGCCGCTCTGTACGGGATATACCGGAGACACCGAGGGGGAAGCGTGCTGGCGCACTGGTTAAACTGAGACACCTGGGTTTTTGCACTGCGCTCCCTTCTATCCACCTGGCGAATGTCCGCTCTCTGGCCAACACAATGGATGAACTGCTGCTCCTCAAGAGAACTAACTTGGACTTCTGCAGATCTGCTGCCCTCTGTTTTACCGAATCCTGGCTTACCGAGACCATCTGGGACAGTGCCCTTCACCTACCGGGATTTAATCTCTAAACGGAGCTCACGGGAAAAACAAGGGGAGGCAGACTCTGTCTCTACATAAATGAAGGTTGGTGTACAGATGTCACAGTGTCGAAGAAATCATGCAGCCCTCACTTAGAGACCTTATTCATAAACTGTAAACCTTTTTGTTCACCACGGGAGTTTCTCATTTGTTCTGGTTGCTGTACATACGTCCACCTCAGGCCTGTGTTAGTGAGGCGTTACTTCACCTGGCCAACCAGATAACTAATGTGGAGAAAAAACATCCAGACCCCTTGCTCATTATTCTTGGGGACTTCAACAGAGCAAACCTCAGCCATGAACTTCCAAAGTACAGACAGCATATTAAGTGTCCCACTGGGGACACTAACATACTGGTCCACTGCTACACTACATTAAAGGACGCCTATCGCTTTGTTCCCCGTGCAGCCTCGGGACTCTCTGATCACTTTCTGGTTCATCTTATACTAACAGAGAATGAAATCTGCTAAACCTGTAGTAAAGAATGTGAAAAGATGGACCAACGATTCAAAGCTGGATTTACAGACCTGCTTTGACTGAACTGTCTGGAGTGTTTTTGAGATTGGAGCCACTGACCTGGACAAACTGACACTGTGAAATCTTACATCTGTTTTTGTGAGCACGTGTGTGCTACAACTAAAAACCCTGGTTCACTGCAAAATTCAGGCAGCTTTGTCAGACCCAAGAGGAGCAACAACATTACATACCTCCTCTTCAGATGCTCCGGTATTTCCAGGAAAGCTCAGCTTTGCAGGCACTGCTGCAACAACCTTTTTGCCTGAGTGAAGAATGAAATGCTCCCACACTTTTTGGGGTTTTAGGTTATGAAGGTGTTACTACCAGCGCTAATGTTATGTTGTTTTAGTAACTTTACTATTCACATCACTGTACTTCGTTAAGCTGATGGTGTTGTTACGGCCCGATGACGTCATGAACGAATCGATTATTAAATTTGTTGGCAACGAATTTAATAATCGATTTTCATTAACTACCTTGATTAGTTGTTGCAACCCTACTGCACATAATACTTGTTTATTCCAGCATCCTTTGCACTATGCTCTATCACAATGTGTACATGTTCTTGTATGCATGTATGCGTATGTGTACCTGTATATTTCATCCAACATGTATAATGATAATAATTTTACTCCTGCATCCTTTGCACTCTGCTCATTGCACTATTGTCTCAATCTGTCTACATTGTTTTTGTTTGTAGTGTGTATATATGTGTTCTCTATACTGTAGCCTGTGTGTGATTTTATTATTGTATTATTATTATAATGTATTATTGTATAAGTAAGCACATCGTTTGCAATGTACAATCCTGAGTCAAATTCCTCATATGTGTACACATACCTGGAAATAAAGGTGATTCTGAAATACATACAAACAAGCCTACTATGTGACTCAAAGTTGTGACTCAATGTTTTCAGAAAATGGCAAGCTAGAGCCTAGGCTTGCATTATAAAAGCCACAATTGATTTTGGCAATTTTTAAGTTACTTAAGCTACTATAAATTCTCTACACTAAACAAACACTAAACATTCCCTCTATACCAATGAGTGTCGATATATGCTCTAGCCTCCAATGATCATGCACAGAGTAAGTGGCAATAGATACTGGATGGATTATATGAAAACTACATTTAAATTTTGATTTTAGATTAAGATCTCTTTGGTTTTTAAAAATGCTATGACCTGGTTTTTGACATATTTAAGGCAATATTGGGACCGTGACTTGGTAAGGCTGAGTCAGCTTTAACAAGTTTAACAACCAGTACAATTTTTTAACAATTATTTGATTAGGCCAGTTGTATAAAAAATAATGTCATGATATACCGTATAACTGAACTAACAACTGGTTATAGCATACTAAAACCACTACATGCTTTAACTATTCATGAAAAACATTCACGGTCAAATGTAACATTTAGTAGGCTACATGTTGAAATTATCTACGCCAAAGAAGAAAATAACAGTAATACAATCTAATACCCTTAGTATAACATCCACATACAGGAAATTACAGCAACTTAAATGTTTCCCAGAATGTTTATGTGAATGCATTAGTGAGAGTAATATATGTCCTGTTTGTGAATATTAATTGCGCATCATCAACTTAGGCAGACAAGTGATTGCAAAGACATGTTATATATTTATACATAACTATTTCAAAAACTGAGAGCTAAACATTGCACGGCATAAAAGCTCCCCCATGATGCTCTATCCAAAAGAGACTAAGGGAGTCTTATTCACAGCCTACAACTCTAGAACCAACGTAAGTGTGCACATGCACACTAATAAAGCCACACCACCTTACACAAACACACATAAACCTATAGCTGGCAACAGGGCATGTAAGGTAGTGAAGTGCTTGGAAGACAGTCTATCTATGTAAAATCTGTGTGTATATGTGTATGTGTGCACTTGTAAGACACATTGTCTAGACGACTTTCATAGCTTTCAATTCACATAAAATGAAAATTAGAACGTTATACTCCAATTACATGGTTATAGTTTGCAGATATGTAAACAGCTAACCACATGATCCTTGTTGCATATAAACATTTGGCTCATCCTGTTTAAGACTTATTTGATTAAGTACAAATGAATAAAACATTCCCCATATCCATGTACATCACTGTGTGAGTCATGGTAATCAGTAGCAACCTAAACCAGAGACTTGGATGGGTACAGAACAGACATTAAAGCCTTAGGCGTGCCTTCACAACTTGTCTGTTTATTCTATATATGGCAGCTGCACAAAGGCCTGTGGCAAAACTGTGCTCCAATGTGTCATCAGTCCTGACAAGCCTCCAAACATCTTTTACTTGCGATGACTACAATTCTTACACATCACAGACCCTACAATGTCATCCCTTCCTGGAGTGACATGTCATATGTGGCTGTTTCATATGTGCCATACATTAGGCTTCTTACTGAATGCATGTTTTTTTTTGTGAAAATGAGATGAACAAGCTGCTAGCAGTTTCAGATTAGTTGTAGAACATATATTAAAATGATCTAGGATTGACACAGACAAGGTACAAGGTCGATTTATTTATAAGTTTACAACATTATACAAGCTTGTATAAGGGGTGGGAATTGCAGAGTACCTCACGATACAATACACGATACATGGCTCACGATAACGATAATATCACGATACAGCAATTCTGCGATAATCGATATATCGCTTGACAATCCTATAATGATACATCACAATAACTGTCTAACTATTAATACAAAATGCCCGTGAAAAAGTTGAAAAAGTTTATTTATTTGCTGCAAATCCAAATTGTTAGAAAACAATAAAAAATAAATAAAACTGCAGAGCAACTATGAAAATTTATTATCAAAACATTTCTTTATAAAAGGCACATCAAATGCAAATGAACTGAATTTACTGATTTTTTTTTACTGCAGATACAAATTGCTGTGTACCACCTAAGTCTAATATGTACATCACAATATACTGATAACTGTTCAGTGACACAGCATTGTGCTGCCCTTTCCACCTAGTGGTAGCTGTATTTTTAGGCCACTGGGAATTTTGGGTTTGAGTTTTGACCCTTTGGGTTGCTGTAGCTGTCTGTGTGGAATGCAGAAGCAGCAGAGTAGCAGATCAAGACAGTGAAGTTAGCTGATTTTTTTTATTTCAAACATATCCACTTTAAGTATTTGCACAGTAGGTCTCAGTAGGATGTTTAGCCTGTGAAGGAAAATGTGAGGTTTATGTTAAGATTATATTTTTGCGATCGCGATGCTAATGTCCGTTAGCACGTCAATGGCGATCCCTATTATTATGTGTAGCCAGGTGAACCAGGGGTAAAGAGTTCAATAGTGTTATGTGGGTTATGCTGTTTGTGGACTTCAGCTCAGCCTTCAATACAGTTATCCCCCATAAACTGGTTCAAACTCTCATCCTAAACACTGATACACCACAGGGGTGTGTCCTCAGCCCCCTCCTCTACTCCCTCTTTGCCCATGACTGCTACCCCATCCACCCCACCAACATCATTGTCAAATTTGCTGATGATACTACCGTAGTAGAACTGAAATCATCCTAATCAAAAACCAAGGAGCTAATAGTGGACTTCAGGAAATCAAAATGCACTGACCACTCTGCCCTCTGCCATCTACATATACGGGGAGGAGGTAGAGAGATTAGAGAGATTAGAGATTAGAGATTAGAGATTAGAGAGCTCCTCAAGTTCCTTGGTGTGCACATCTCGGCTGACCTCACCTGGACAACTCACATCTCCTATCAGATAAGGAAGGCCCCACAGAGATTGTACTTCCTCCGGAAGCTAAGGTACGCCCACTTACCCAAGTGCCTGCTGACCAACTTCTATCGAGCGGCTATAGAGAGCCTC
>NC_060172.1:15234319-15238655 GCF_021292245.1 Micropterus dolomieu | reverse complement strand
CAAATTTGCTGATGATACTACCGTAGTAGAACTGAAATCATCCTAATCAAAAACCAAGGAGCTAATAGTGGACTTCAGGAAATCAAAATGCACTGACCACTCTGCCCTCTGCCATCTACATATACGGGGAGGAGGTAGAGAGATTAGAGAGATTAGAGATTAGAGATTAGAGAGCTCCTCAAGTTCCTTGGTGTGCACATCTCGGCTGACCTCACCTGGACAACTCACATCTCCTATCAGATAAGGAAGGCCCCACAGAGATTGTACTTCCTCCGGAAGCTAAGGTACGCCCACTTACCCAAGTGCCTGCTGACCAACTTCTATCGAGCGGCTATAGAGAGCCTCCTAACATACTGCTGCACAGTATGGTTCTCCAGCTACAAGGAGAACATAAAAGTCCTGCAGCGGGTGGTGAAGGCGGCAGAGTGGACCATTGGGACAACACTACCCCCCCTCGAGAACACCTACATTTACAGACTTCAAAGGAAAGCCTGCTGTATTGTTAAAGACCCCACCCACCCTGGACACCACCTTCTCCCCCCTGCGCTCTGGACAGGGCAATCAGAACAAAGACTGACAGACTAAAATTCAGCTTCTTTCCACAGGCAGTTCTGAGTCTTGTTATAATAATTGCACTGCAGCATTTTCGTATTTTGCGGCTTTTCTGCTGTTTGTTTTATATCGTCTAGATTTGTCTTTGGTTTTTGTATTGTTGCACACTATGTCTTTGGTTTTTATTTATTATATTGCTGTATTTATGTCTCGTTGTCGACCCAGAGCTGCTGAACAGTGTTTTGTTGTTACCAAACAATGACAATAAAGTTCTATTCTATTCTATTCTAAGAACAAGATGCTTCTCCGCTTGGCATTACTGGGATGAACATTGCTAAGCGTTGCAAGCAGTTAGTACTCTCAAAGTTTGACGCATCTCTAGGGAAAGAGTTAGAGCTACATTCTGTCTGGAGAGGGGCTTTCTGCAGAGTACAAGAGGCTGAGGTTGTGGAAAAGGTGTCCACAGCTCGTGTGGCAGGCAGATACAAAGTGCGTGTACCTGCATCATCTGTCGCCACGATCCATGCAAGCGGGCTAAGGAAGCCATCTTAGGGTGACCACAGCATGCTACTTTAGTCAGGGAACCCTCCCTGGTGGGTTGATTGTTATCCCTACAGTGATCTCATCTAGAGGCCATGTGTTTCCAGTCCAAGTCCTCTCCCAAGAAGACGTCTGGTTAACACCTAGGACCAGGCTAGGTATTCTGAGTCAGTGTCAGTGTGTGGATGGTGAAGTTTCAGCAGATTTCCGCCAACCATGAGGAAGTGACAGTTAACTGGAGAGACAGCCAAGAGGGTGATGGTGACATGCAGAGCTTACTAAACCGACTACATCTAGGAGGTACCCCGGAACAGCAGGCAGAATTAGCAGCTCTTCTGAAAAGGTACGCAAATATGTTTGCAGCTTGTGAAGAAGACCTGGGATACACTGACCAAGTGAGACATGAAATCCCGGTGGTAGATGAAACACCAGTTTCCCAGCCCTACCGGCACATACCACCTAATCAATACCAGGAGGTCAGAGAGCACATTTCTGAGTTGTTAAGGAAAGGAGTGATTCCAGAGAGTTGTAGCTCCTACGCTTCACCAGTCATTTTGGTTCGCAAGTCTGATGCCTTTTGTTCTCGATTTTCATTAATGATTTATCGCACATTTGCTCCATCTGTAAGGTTTATCTTTATTCTGATGATACCGTAATTTACACTGATGACTCTGATATTCACTGTATCCAGAACAGGTTACAAGCTGACTTTATTATGACTCAAAAATGGCTTCACAATAACAAATTATTGTTCAATATGGAAAAGTCCTGTTGTATGTTGTTTGGGACGAGGCACAGACGACCTTGTGCTCTTAACTTGCAACTTTATTTTGAAGATGGGTCCTCCAGGGTGAAATTGGAAAAATTTAAATACCTTGGACTGTGGATTGACTCTGAGCTTACCTTTAAACCTCACATTGATTACATCACAAAAAGAATATATGGGTGTCTCAGTTCACTCTATAGATCTGTTAATTGTTTCACACTTGAAGTCAGGAAAATTAGGTTAATTTCTCAGTTGATATTTCCCATTATTGACTACGCTGATATCATCTACATGACCACAAGTGACGCTGTTCTTAAGCCGCTTAATGTTGTCTTTAACTCTCTATGTAGATTTGTTCCGAGGTGTCCTTTTAAAACTGATCATTGTGTAATGTATGCATCACTAAATTGGCTTCAGCTTAATTCAAGAAGAGACTTTTGGACCATTGGTTCCTATTTATTTTCAAATGTGCCTACTTTGGTTGTCCTCCATATCTGAAAGAACTCTTGGTTCCTTGTAGTTCTATGTATCCACTTAGAGATATGCAATAACTCGTCTTTACTGTACCAGGAATCTTTTCAGCTTCTGGACGTAAAGCTTTTCATTATAAAGCTACTTACAATTGGAACAGTCTCCCTCTTTCGATTTAGGTTATCTATATTCCAATATCTTAACAATGTGTGTGCATGTTACTGATGCTGGACTAAACAGTATTGCCTGTAAATGTATTTTGCTTCATATAATTGATTTACCTCCTGTATGTGATACCTTTTCATATTGAATCTCTTATGTATTATGGGTTCCACTTGTGTAATGAGGTAATGAGATGTACTTATTGAGCTAGCTATAACATGTCTGAGCTTTGATGTGTCTTCGGTGTGGACTATGCGTGATGGTGCGATGGGTTTCCACTCCCACGCATTGATGAAAGCCTGGATGCTCTGAATGGGGCCAGATTCTTCTCGACGACTGACCTCGCAAGCAGATAACATGTCATGTCATATGTGGCTGTTTCATATGTGCCATACATTAGGCTTCTTACTGAATGCATGTTTTTTTTTGTGAAAATGAGATGAACAAGCTGCTAGCAGTTTCAGATTAGTTGTAGAACATATATTAAAATGATCTAGGATTGACACAGACAAGGTACAAGGTCGATTTATTTATAAGTTTACAACATTATACAAGCTTGTATAAGGGGTGGGAATTGCAGAGTACCTCACGATACAATACACGATACATGGCTCACGATAACGATAATATCACGATACAGCAATTCTGCGATAATCGATATATCGCTTGACAATCCTATAATGATACATCACAATAACTGTCTAACTATTAATACAAAATGCCCGTGAAAAAGTTGAAAAAGTTTATTTATTTGCTGCAAATCCAAATTGTTAGAAAACAATAAAAAATAAATAAAACTGCAGAGCAACTATGAAAATTTATTATCAAAACATTTCTTTATAAAAGGCACATCAAATGCAAATGAACTGAATTTACTGATTTTTTTTTACTGCAGATACAAATTGCTGTGTACCACCTAAGTCTAATATGTACATCACAATATACTGATAACTGTTCAGTGACACAGCATTGTGCTGCCCTTTCCACCTAGTGGTAGCTGTATTTTTAGGCCACTGGGAATTTTGGGTTTGAGTTTTGACCCTTTGGGTTGCTGTAGCTGTCTGTGTGGAATGCAGAAGCAGCAGAGTAGCAGATCAAGACAGTGAAGTTAGCTGATTTTTTTTATTTCAAACATATCCACTTTAAGTATTTGCACAGTAGGTCTCAGTAGGATGTTTAGCCTGTGAAGGAAAATGTGAGGTTTATGTTAAGATTATATTTTTGCGATCGCGATGCTAATGTCCGTTAGCACGTCAATGGCGATCCCTATTATTATGTGTAGCCAGGTGAACCAGGGGTAAAGAGTTCAATAGTGTTATGTGGGTTATGCTGTTTGTGGACTTCAGCTCAGCCTTCAATACAGTTATCCCCCATAAACTGGTTCAAACTCTCATCCTAAACACTGATACACCACAGGGGTGTGTCCTCAGCCCCCTCCTCTACTCCCTCTTTGCCCATGACTGCTACCCCATCCACCCCACCAACATCATTGTCAAATTTGCTGATGATACTACCGTAGTAGAACTGAAATCATCCTAATCAAAAACCAAGGAGCTAATAGTGGACTTCAGGAAATCAAAATGCACTGACCACTCTGCCCTCTGCCATCTACATATACGGGGAGGAGGTAGAGAGATTAGAGAGATTAGAGATTAGAGATTAGAGATTAGAGAGCTCCTCAAGTTCCTTGGTGTGCACATCTCGGCTGACCTCACCTGGACAACTCACATCTCCTATCAGATAAGGAAGGCCCCACAGAGATTGTACTTCCTCCGGAAGCTAAGGTACGCCCACTTACCCAAGTGCCTGCTGACCAACTTCTATCGAGCGGCTATAGAGAGCCTC
>NC_060172.1:15226512-15234299 GCF_021292245.1 Micropterus dolomieu | reverse complement strand
TCCAATATCTTAACAATGTGTGTGCATGTTACTGATGCTGGACTAAACAGTATTGCCTGTAAATGTATTTTGCTTCATATAATTGATTTACCTCCTGTATGTGATACCTTTTCATATTGAATCTCTTATGTATTATGGGTTCCACTTGTGTAATGAGGTAATGAGATGTACTTATTGAGCTAGCTATAACATGTCTGAGCTTTGATGTGTCTTCGGTGTGGACTATGCGTGATGGTGCGATGGGTTTCCACTCCCACGCATTGATGAAAGCCTGGATGCTCTGAATGGGGCCAGATTCTTCTCGACGACTGACCTCGCAAGCAGATAACACCAGGTTGCAGTACATGAGAAAGACAGGAACAAAACGGCATTTACCATGCCTTTCGGCCTATGTGAGTACCTGAGAATGGCCTTGGGGCTGTGTAACGTGCCTGCCACATTTCAACGTCTGATGCAAGCTACAATGAGTGATTAAGTTTTCCAGATTGTGCTGACCTTACTTGGATGACTTACTTGTGTTTTCTCTAACGTTCCAGGATCATCTGGTGAGATTAGATACAGTCTTTAAGAAGTTGAGGGAGACAGGGCTAAAAGTAAAAGTGGAGAAGTGTCATTTTCTCCTGCCTGAAGTCAAGTTTCCTAAGTCACCAAGTATCAGCTCAAGGTGTAGGTAAAGACCCTGATAAGATCAGAGCTGTAAAGCAGTGGCCCATCCCAAGTACTGTAGGAGAGCTAAGGTCCTTTTCGGGCTTTTGCAGCTACTATAGGAGGTTTATTGAGGGCTTTTCCCAGATTGCAGGACCCCTCCATGACGTTGTAAATGCCTGCATTAAAGAGTGTAGCCCGGCCAAGAGTAGCCAGTTGTTTAGTTCAGCCTTTACTCCACAGTGTCAACAAGCTTTTCAGCTACTAAAGGAAAAACTAACTGATGTGACACCACGGCATAGAGAGGATCTGTTGAGACAGAGATGCTTTTTGGGTGGTATGCATGGAGACTTTGAGCAGTGGGTAAAGAGGTGCCAGAGGTGCATGCTGACAAAAATACCACAGCCCAGGAGGACACCCCAGACACCATTCCTGGCTTCTCGCCCGCTTGAGGTTGTTCTCGTGGGTTACACAATGCTTGAACGCACCACGGATGTCCGTGAGAATGTACTTGTGATGACAGATGTATTCACCAAGTTCAGCCAAGCTTTTGCTACCAGGGACCAGAAAGCAGACACCACTGCTAAAACCATCCTAAGAGAATGGTTCCCAAAGTATGGAGTGCCAGAAAGCTTGCATTTGGACCAGGGCAGAAATTTTGCAAGTGCAGTGATCGCTGAGTTGTGCAAGTTGTATGGGGTGAAGAAGACATGCACCACACCTCACCACCCTCAGGGGAACCTGCAGTGCGAGAAGTTTAATAGAACTTTACACTTCCCCCTGAAAAGAAGAGATGCTGGCCTGAACACCTTTTAGAGGTTGTTTATGCATATAATGTCACACCACACTCCACTGCAGGGTATTCACCCTGCTACCTGTTGTTTGGCGTTCATCCACACATTCCTATTGACACTCTTTTAAGCCAGGAGAAAGTAAAAGATGACAAGCCTGACTGGTTAGCTGTACACCAGGAGCACCTCCAGGATGCACATGCCAGAGCAAAGCAGTGTGCGGAGTGGAAGGCAGCAGAAAGAGTAGCACTACAGCTGAAGAAGGTTCACTGTCCGCCTATCGACGTGGGACAATTGGTGTGCCTCCGCCATCGTCCACCAGGAAGGAATAAGATCCAGGATGCCTGGGCAGCTGCAGTGTATGAAGTTGTTGAGGTGCAGGGGACTATATATAAAGTGGTGCCACTGGAGGGAGGGCCGATGAAGAGTGTCCATAGGTCTAACCTGCGGCAGTGTGTTTGGCAAGTACCAGCACCACGGTGGCGTCCCCAAGCAGCTTCCACTGAGGACAGACCTACACTGAGTTTGGGATTGGAAACTGAGTCCGAGGATCCAGAGTTTGTGTTGGTAGAGAAAGTCAGGTGTCTGGAAGATGAAACAGTGGCAGTTGTGGAAACTGACAAGCCATGGGCCCATCTGAGTGATGTGACTGAGGATGCACTCGAACAGGAAAGAAATGACATGTCGGATGATGATGACTTGGAGGCAGAGGTCTTGCCAGACCCACACCCCCATCGGAGAGCGTTGACCTGCCCGCTGATGAACCAGCACAGGGTCCCGTGCCTGCTCCAAGGTAGAGAAAAGAGGGAAATGTTAGGGTAGACACACCCATTCCCCTTCTGTGCAGAAGCCAGAGTACAACAGCAGGGATGAACAAAAACACATTTAACTTGCCCATGTCCACATGCAATGCTGTGTCTCTTAGTCCAGATGTATGGGGAAAAACAGAAGTGTCGGGCCCCGCGATGTAGAGACACGGCACAGGATGTACTTTTGGGTTATCGATACGGAGGATATCTCCATAAACCATGTTAATAATCCTTGAGATCGGCAGACGGAAGAGTGAACTAGCTAGCGGACCAAGGTAGATGCTTGAAGACCTGGGTGTTCTAGCTGATTCCCTGACGATTGATAGCCAAGTGAGTGTGTGTGTGTGTGTGGGGGGGGGGGGGGGGGGGGGGGGGGGGGGGGGGGGGGGGGGGGGGGGGGTCCTGAGGGCGCACACTGCACATTAGAACAGTGAGTTACTGATTTCATTCATAAAATGTTAATTCTGAGTTTCTGTATAAAGTGTGTCTATAGTGTACTGTTAAATCACATAGCTGAGATCAGATGCAATAAGCAAAGGACAAGTAAGAAAGTTATTCCTGTGTTTTGTATAACCACCAACTGCCTTAAACCCTTGACTTTAAATTATTAATGCTGTTCTCATTTTAGTCCAGTCGGGGGAATAAAAACCCATAAAATTTATTGTGTGTTTGGCCTCATCATTCTCACATGTTAGCATTGAGCTAACCGCCGAAGCGCTATTTTTTATTAATATTATGTATCGATATGATGGGCTGGAATATCGATACAGTATCATGTCAAAATGTAGAACAATATATTACTGTAACGATTTATTGTCACACCCCTAGCTTGTATAATGAGATGAAGTAGTTCCCTTTACTCACAAAAAGCAAACGTTATACAAAAATTATACACACTAGATGGGTAGATATATAACAAGTCATAGAAATAAACCTATTTTACATGGTAGAGTTCTGAGGATGAATTAAGCAGTCTGACAATTTGGGAAAAGAAGCTGCTCTGCATTCTGGTGGTACAACGCCAGAGGGCAGCAGGATGAACTGGCTGTGGCTGGGTTGGAGTCTTTTAGAAATCCTTCCTCTCTTTAGGCATCTCACCTTACCTCCCCGATATCACTGATGCTCAGTACATCGGTACCAATGATCTTCTGAGAGCTTTTAATCACACGCCGCAGAGCCCTCCTGCCCTGGGCTGTGCACATCCCATGCCGGTGATGTTTCAAGTCAGGATGTTTTCTATTGCAAGTAAATAAGATCTTGGCGCAGGAATTTCGTCTTCTTAAGTTTTCTAGTTAAGTTTAAGTTTAATTTTTTCACAGAATGACAGTCGATATTGACTAACAGCTATGTACAGCGTGCTTACCTCGAAAACCCAGCTGTGCTCAATCGTGCTCGGGCACGGTACAAGGCAACTGGGCCTAGAGTGAGTACGCCCTAAAACTGCTTCACCTCAGATCCGCTAGTGTAGACAGAGATCTGTATTTTTGTACCAGAATCAGTGGTCAGCTCCTTGGCTTTACTGTAGGTCATTCTCTGTGCACCACTGTGTAAGATTGTTGATTTCATCTGGTAAACATTCTCCATCCATTTCGACTATGTTTGAGCACCAAGCATCATTGATGTAAACAGTCTTGTTTTCAGTCAATGTGGAACATGCCCCCTCGTCCAGTGCAATAGCTCAATCCAGGATGTTGCAGTGCAGCAAGGTCTCAGTAAAGTTGAGGGCACAGCAGTCTCTGATTTCCCTTTGTGTTAGCCTGAGTCTTTCATCCAATGTATTTTCCTGCAACAGCACATTAGCCAGGATTAGGCTGTGTAAAGGAATAGTCTTACTATGCATTTAGACCAAACACAAATTTAATCCTTGCGTCACTTTTCTAACGTTAGAAAGAAAGTTTTATCGCTTGACTACTGCCGAGTGTTCACACACAATCCCATAATGCGAATCAATACAACCCAATTGCAATAAATGGATCAAAATGATTCCAAAGTAACTACTACATTATTGCCAATTTGTTAAACATACTGTTCAGTATGAATTCAAGCTTTGTCAGGTCAAGTTTTAAAATGTTTGATTTCTGAATGGAGTTTAAATCGGTCAGGTCTGTGCTATGCTAACTTGTTCTCAGCAAAGTACAACTCCCGGACTCGGTTGGGTCCGGGGATCACAGAAACGATGGCTGGTGCAGATGACTGGAGACCGAGAGAAACAAGATTAACAAGGATCAGAAAGACAGACCAACTCAACTAAGCAAGTTACTTGAAGTTTGGCTGGTGCAAGTGCATACACAAATGACGCAACGATCCGGCGGTGACTGGATGGTTGGAGGCAGTATAAGAAGGCTGAGGAGATTTTTTTTGATGAAGAGCAGGTGAGTGATCAGGGATGGGGAGCAGGTGAGTGAGTGAACCAGATCCGAGGACATGCCTCCACTCGCCGACAAGGGCCTGGGCAAAGGGTTCGAGACTAGGGGGGTCGTGACAGCGATTTTTGAGAAAGCAGTGTTTCCCATAATCAGCCTATAATTTGGATAATTATCAACACAGACCGCCACATATTGATTTTCCAAATTTTTACAAGACGTATTTAAAATCATTTTTGATTAAGAAGCTGTACTGAGGAGCATATATTCGTGCAGCACCTCCTCCCCCCCCCCCCCACTGTCATTCTCTGGGAAACACTGGAAAGTAATATAGTTACATAACTAGTAACGTAACTAGTTACTTTTATCACCCAGTAATAAGTAAAGTAATAAGTAACTAGTAATATATTACAATTTCTGAGTAACTTGCGCAACACTGGCAGCAGCAGAGGTCAGTAATAATGCCGTAATAATGTGATAATGCAATGCAATGTTAGCTACATTTATATGAAGTTACATTAAATATTTGCATTTCTTTACTACCTACTTGTTTGGATAGTTACAAACACTTTACTGCTTTAAAAGTACCAAGTAGTCAAACAGTGAGAAAAATACATCTTTATCCAATTTGTTTTACATTAGATCCCTCATAATCGTAATGAGGAGCCTAAAAATTCCCACCCTTGAGGTGATGCATTGTGATGCATCGAGATATCGAATCGAATCGTTGACCTGATAATCGTAATCGAGTCATGAGACCAGTGCACACCCCTACTGAGCACTGCTCGTCTTTGCATTGACTTTGCAAGTAATCATGCTGCTCCCAAAGCTCACTTCGCGTTTGATCTGAAAGCACAGTTAGGTTCAACCTAGGTTAGCTTAGCTCTTGGCCTCTAGCTTTCCTCTCTTCCTGGCTGGATCACACCGCTTGAGGTCATGTTTTGTCTGATGGTCTGAACAGGAGATGCTGTTACTAGTAATCGTCTCATGGTCTGCTGCACTCAATCCAATCCCTGCACTTCCTTTTCCGATGTTGTGTATTGTGTATTTCTGTCATAAGTAATCATAGTCAAATGTGTTTCAATAATAAAAGGTGAAAAAAATTACAAATTAAAACAAAAATGTAGCGAAGCATGCACATTTACACATGCCAAATTGTTTTCTTTAGATTGTAATTGCTCCTCTGTCTCTTGGTATCTTGGAATATGTTGAGCCTGTCAAGCCACTGCTGAACCAGATGTGGGGAAGAGAATTAGGAGAGGAGGAAAAAATTGACAAGTCCTGGGGGCAGAAGAACTCCTAAACAAGCTGCCGTATAAAGTTGTTATGGCCAACGTATAAATCAGAAAGTATTGAGAGATGGACTAAGACATTGTTGGTTTTGGTATTTTCCTGGGATTTGTTGACAAAAGTATAGATCAATGTGAGCTTTACCCTTTAATATAAAAATTATAATTACTTAATGAGCTCAGTTCAACAGTTACAATAAATCTTCTGTAACACAAACCTTTACATAACATACAATTTTCACATGCTAATCAAATCAAAGTTTTTATTTTAGCTGTGTGTGCTCAACACTTGCTGCAATAATAAATATATTCCACCAGAAGCAATAACAGTCACAAACAAAAGATCACGTTGTATGTTTCAGAGCACAAATACAGATATAGATCAAAACAACATTCTGTTTTGGTATCCATTCCTGTTTTCTCATATACCAACGGGGAAAGAATGTTTTATTCAAGACTTCCACAGAAAGGTTGCACAGTCTTTTTTGTTAAGTTATGATTTTTCCAAGATTCTCTTTCATCAGCAAACATGCTCATTTTAGAATTTCACAATTTATGCTGGAGGTAGAAGCATAGGGGATTCCTAGATTGGATTTATTGAGTCCCTTTTTTCATGGTTAAGAATGGGCCAGAAACATTTCTCAAAAGCAATTATAAGACTTGCTAGACAGACCGTTGTTTTATTCACAGCTCGGCAGGGTGTAAAACTGCTGAATATTATATTTTGTTAAGCATTGAGAATTGTTAGAAGAGGTTGAAGTACTGTTCATACGCAGCAGGACACATTTCAAAATTCCTCCTACGACACATTTTCCATCAATTCTATCATCCAAAAGTTAGACCTCTAGTTATCTGCATGATTATTACTATTAATAGGGCCTGTTTTACAAGTAGCAGCTTTGATGAATGCTTACTGTAATTTTAAAGAGGTGGTATTATGGTTTTTGGTTTTTCCCTCTCCTTTATTGAGTTATATATCTTTTTTGTGCATGTACTAGGTTTGCAAAGTGAAAAAGCCCAAAGTCCACCCCAAAGGGAGTTTGTCTCCCACAGAAAGCACTGCTCTGAACTGCCTGAAAACAGCTCGTTTGTAGTCCAGCCTTTACTTCCCTTTCTTGTGACGTAAGTAAATGTGTCATAATGCTCGCCGAAAGACTAGTCCAACACGCCCTCTAAAACACCGGTGGAAAAACACTGAGCTGCAGCACACCTCTCCTCTCCCTTCCAAACACTAGCTACCCTCCAAGCAGTCAATGGACATAAAGTTGTTACTGTGATGTAGAGACGGAGCTCAGTTAAAACTTTATGGATGATTTTGTTACAAATTAATAACTCACCACTCTGAAACTCTTGCTCCAGTCCATATTGCCAAGCTGGTCTGCAACATGTAGCCTACAGCTGAATCGAAGCTGTTAACCGTCTTTTCGCGTACCCGCCTTTCTCTGCTTCTGATTGGCTATTACCGACCTTTCGCTGACCTGCCCTTCTCTGCTTCTGATTGGCTAGTAGTCCTTAACTAGGAATTGCCCATGTGCAACTTTCAACAAAGAGACAAGATGTATCACTCCATTGCTAAAACGAAGCCTTCAACACAGGGTGAAAAGAGGAGCTGAAGCAATGTGCTGTATGACAAAAAATATGGTATTTTTTGAAAATTAAACCATGTAAACCTGAATAGGATTTGGAACATGAAAATGAGCATAATACCACCTCTTTAACACACCCCCTTATAGTAGAATGACAGCTTTTGTTCAGACAAGGACTTTTGGAACAAATCTGTTATGATTGACTTTGCCACCCTCTCAGTCCCTAGTGTTTCCCCTGTTTTCCCCTTCCTTGTGCTCGCTATATGTCATTTGTCTGTCTTCCGTGTGTGTGTGTGTGTGTGTG
>NC_060172.1:15221382-15226412 GCF_021292245.1 Micropterus dolomieu | reverse complement strand
GGTTTTGGTATTTTCCTGGGATTTGTTGACAAAAGTATAGATCAATGTGAGCTTTACCCTTTAATATAAAAATTATAATTACTTAATGAGCTCAGTTCGACAGTTACAATAAATCTTCTGTAACACAAACCTTTACATAACATACAATTTTCACATGCTAATCAAATCAAAGTTTTTATTTTAGCTGTGTGTGCTCAACACTTGCTGCAATAATAAATATATTCCACCAGAAGCAATAACAGTCACAAACAAAAGATCACGTTGTATGTTTCAGAGCACAAATACAGATATAGATCAAAACAACATTCTGTTTTGGTATCCATTCCTGTTTTCTCATATACCAACGGGGAAAGAATGTTTTATTCAAGACTTCCACAGAAAGGTTGCACAGTCTTTTTTGTTAAGTTATGATTTTTCCAAGATTCTCTTTCATCAGCAAACATGCTCATTTTAGAATTTCACAATTTATGCTGGAGGTAGAAGCATAGGGGATTCCTAGATTGGATTTATTGAGTCCCTTTTTTCATGGTTAAGAATGGGCCAGAAACATTTCTCAAAAGCAATTATAAGACTTGCTAGACAGACCGTTGTTTTATTCACAGCTCGGCAGGGTGTAAAACTGCTGAATATTATATTTTGTTAAGCATTGAGAATTGTTAGAAGAGGTTGAAGTACTGTTCATACGCAGCAGGACACATTTCAAAATTCCTCCTACGACACATTTTCCATCAATTCTATCATCCAAAAGTTAGACCTCTAGTTATCTGCATGATTATTACTATTAATAGGGCCTGTTTTACAAGTAGCAGCTTTGATGAATGCTTACTGTAATTTTAAAGAGGTGGTATTATGGTTTTTGGTTTTTCCCTCTCCTTTATTGAGTTATATATCTTTTTTGTGCATGTACTAGGTTTGCAAAGTGAAAAAGCCCAAAGTCCACCCCAAAGGGAGTTTGTCTCCCACAGAAAGCACTGCTCTGAACTGCCTGAAAACAGCTCGTTTGTAGTCCAGCCTTTACTTCCCTTTCTTGTGACGTAAGTAAATGTGTCATAATGCTCGCCGAAAGACTAGTCCAACACGCCCTCTAAAACACCGGTGGAAAAACACTGAGCTGCAGCACACCTCTCCTCTCCCTTCCAAACACTAGCTACCCTCCAAGCAGTCAATGGACATAAAGTTGTTACTGTGATGTAGAGACGGAGCTCAGTTAAAACTTTATGGATGATTTTGTTACAAATTAATAACTCACCACTCTGAAACTCTTGCTCCAGTCCATATTGCCAAGCTGGTCTGCAACATGTAGCCTACAGCTGAATCGAAGCTGTTAACCGTCTTTTCGCGTACCCGCCTTTCTCTGCTTCTGATTGGCTATTACCGACCTTTCGCTGACCTGCCCTTCTCTGCTTCTGATTGGCTAGTAGTCCTTAACTAGGAATTGCCCATGTGCAACTTTCAACAAAGAGACAAGATGTATCACTCCATTGCTAAAACGAAGCCTTCAACACAGGGTGAAAAGAGGAGCTGAAGCAATGTGCTGTATGACAAAAAATATGGTATTTTTTGAAAATTAAACCATGTAAACCTGAATAGGATTTGGAACATGAAAATGAGCATAATACCACCTCTTTAACACACCCCCTTATAGTAGAATGACAGCTTTTGTTCAGACAAGGACTTTTGGAACAAATCTGTTATGATTGACTTTGCCACCCTCTCAGTCCCTAGTGTTTCCCCTGTTTTCCCCTTCCTTGTGCTCGCTATATGTCATTTGTCTGTCTTCCGTGTGTGTGTGTGTGTGTGTGTGTGTGTGTGTGTGTGTGTGCATGGAGCTCTCCTCCTGACGGACCAATCATGGAATCACCTGTGGCTACTCTGAACATCTAAAAATCATCTCGCAATCAGTTCAGCAGAATTTAAACCCTGGTTCTGCCTTCCATTCCTTGTCAGATTGTTCATTCACTTCAGCGGTACTCACGCTATGGCCAACCTTGAAAACTCAGCTTGAGATCTTGTTCCTGTTGCCTCAGGTTTTTGTTCCCGGAGAAAGAGAACCCTGTCTGTTTACCTCACTCAGTGTTCACCCTGCCTTTCTTCTGCCTGCCCAGCTCACAACACCTGTCTGCTCACTGAGATTGCAAGCTTGGAACTCACCATCCCCCCTTTCTGAAAGAGGTCAAGCCACAGCATTGTGGAGCTAGGCTATGTGTGTCCGCCTTGCACAATCCTGTACTACCTACCTTCGTTACATTTCACAGCACAGACAGTGTTGGTCTGTTGGTGTTTTGTATTGTTGTCTCAGCTTGTTGCCAGGTTTGAAAAATCAGGGGAATATTGTGTTTGGAATAGTGCTGGGGATTAAAATTGTTTAAAAACGCACCAAATTACATAGGTGGAATCAAAACTTTGGTTATCTGAATTATACCAGATAGTAACAAATAATAACTTAAATCTATATTAAATTTCCTATGGGTACCACCCTTTAAGAAGGGAAAATAATAACCAATGAAGTGATTAATTATCTGCTAAATACACTAAACTGTAAGTTTGGACTGGAATTTGAATTGATTAATAAATTCATGACTACAACCAAAATGACCATCAATAGCTAGTATGTTTAAGGATTTGGAGTTTAACAGAGAGAATGGCAGCATTCAGCTGTGTGTGTCATATGCTAGTGTTTTGCACCTGTGAGCTTATTAGCAAAATACTACCAAGAAGCTGGTCCAAGTGTATTTGCAAAGTCCCAGTGGCCCCAACTATAGTAGGCATATGTGATGATAAAATGATCCTCTGGTGGAACAAGTGTCTGACCACATGCTTTGCTCCAGGGCATGTGACAGTTGGTAATTTCTCCCCACACAGACTTTTTCCCATACTGGACTAGGCTTCATGTTGATGCTCCAGCGTACTTTATCTTGTTCCACCACTTGAAAATGTGCCTAGAAACACAGTGAGCTGAGTTGATATGCATTGTCAGTATAATCAGAAGCCATTTAATAGGAAAACTGCCACTGTATTTTCTTGACTAGCAGTGGGTTTGAGTGAGATGATTGCTTCTTTTCAGTAATGTACATGAGAGGTCACAACACAACAGGCCTCACAGCACAGCAATCAATGATGGTCAGTGATGTTATGTAAATATGAAGGGAAACCATTATGTTCACAGATGGGAGAAGCTGTCTAATGTGTGTGAGTGTGTGCATGTGAAGCTGATGTAGGATGACAGACAGAAATTAAACACTGAGGCAGTCACTGGCATTTGTTTTTCCATCCATTGCGGTTATTTTATGATCTTAATATTGACAACATGTCATAGTGTTTATGTCCTCCTCCTCTCTGTGGCAAATTTTCTTCATCAAATTTTCTTACTGCAAAAGGACTCATGAATAGGTGTAAATGACATGCAAATCCACCTGGGCTGTGTGTTATCTGGTTTAAAGTTAAAATTAATGATATGGGTTAATTGTGTCTGTTAGGGACAGTGCCAATTATTGAATCTGCACGTTGTAATTGGAAATGTTTGGTAATTTATTTCATTACTGTAAATGCTGTCTTTTTTGGCTGTGGGGAGAATTGTAAGAGAACTGAAGAGGAAAGGGATATGTGTCAATGGTAAGAGTATTACAAGTACTTGAAAGATTAGCTTTCCTCATACAAATTACAATGACAAGTGACTACTGTTCTGGAGTTGGATGGTCACTCCACCATGGTGAAGCCAGGATGGAGACAATTTGACCATGGTGCAGGGTAAACAGCCTGTAGAGAGCTCAACAGTAGACCAAGACCAACTTACTTTTGAATGTAGTGTGAGCAGCCATGAGTATTTGGAGCGAGTACAGAAGGGAAGTGAGATGGTAGAGCAGTGGGCTGTTAAGACAATAGAGGTTGCGGAATTCTGGATATAATAGAAGTGGTTGGAGGAAATTGTCCAGGTTGCTGGGCGGAAGGAGATGCAGTGGTTCAGAAAGGAAAAGCTTATTTAAAAAAACAGGAAGAAGAGAATGTGTTACTGTATTCAATAGAGCCGCTCAAGAATACTATGAGGGTTGTTCTGTTTTAATTTACTTGTCTTGGTTATTCAACTGAAATCAATATGTTAATCCTCACCTTGTCTTTTGTCATTCTAAGGGACAAGCCAATAATTAGACTTGTGAAGAGAGTGAGTAAAATGTAGAGGAAAGGACAGGGTACGAGAGAGTCAATGATGCTACTATATATTTTGGTTCATTTTCTATTAACGGAGATGGATCATCACTAGGTCAAACCTCAATTTGTTAGATGGCGATAGTGAGCCCCAATCAATCCACTAAAATGTTGTGAGTGGTTTCATTTTAGGGACAATGGATCGGGGGGAGGAGGAAAAGGATAAGGGGAGTGGAGTGATGGAGATTAATGTTAAAGTGGACTAATGGACTGTCTGTCTAAGCACTCACCATGGACATACACTGTGATCAGCCCATAGTAGCTGCTCGGGTTTGCAGGGAGGCAGCAGGCTGCAATGGGGTTGCACATAGAATTTATTAGAGTGTGTCTTGGCAAAGCGCCTTATTTCCCAAAGCCTCCGAGTCCTGTGATCTGCATTTTAATTGTTTGTGCATTTACATCCTCATCTGCAATAGCACAGCTCTCTGATAGGAACATTATGACCTTGATGATGCCTGTTATCCATCTTTTTTCTTCTTTTGCCTTGTCCTTTTGTTGTTGGCATTTCTATTTCTATTCATTCTCTGTTTTTTCTTCTGTTTTTAGCTTACCCAGCATTACTTCACTTCACATTTCATCACTGTTTGACCCTGATGAACACACTGATATGAAAGTGTGTGATTGACATATGGAAAGGGCATGTATAGTGTAAGTATGAGGTACGAAGCTCAAGAACTATAGTGCCAATATTTCAAGACTAACTGAGGCTTGTATAAGTGGTTTGCCCAATTTTATTATGTATTGCATATAATATGAATTCTGTGTATTTTTATAGATGTGCCCGTGATTTCAACTTAATTTCAATGAGTCAAAATACATTTGAATGC
>NC_060172.1:15219879-15221282 GCF_021292245.1 Micropterus dolomieu | reverse complement strand
ACTGTGGAAACTTTACACTGGACTTCAAGCAGCGTGGATTCTGTGCCTCTCCTCTCTTCCTCCAGACTCTGGGACCTTGATTTCCAAAGGAAATGCAAAATTTACTTTCATCAGAGAACATAAATTTGGACCACTCAGCAGCAGCTCCAGTCCTTTTTGTCTTTAGCCCAGGCGAGACGCTTCTAACGCTGTGTCTTGTTCAAGAGTGGCTTGACACAAGGAATACGACAGTTGAAACCCATGTCTTGCATACGTCTGTGCGTGGTGGTTCTTGAAGCACTGACTCCAGCTGCAGTCCACTCTTTGTGAATCTCCCCCACATTTTTGAATGGGTTTTGTTTCACAATCCTCTCCAGGGTGCGGTTATCCCTATTGCTTGTACACTTTTTTCTACCACATCTTTTCCTTCGCCTCTATTAATGTGTTTGGACACAGAGCTCTGTGAACAGCCAGCCTCTTTAGCAATGACCTTTTGTGTCTTGCCCTCCTTGTGCAAGGTGTCAATGGTCGTCTTTTGGACAGCTGTCAAGTCAGCAGTCTTCCCCATGATTGTGTAGCCTACAGAACTAGACTGGGAGACCATTTAAAGGCCTTTGCAGGTGTTTTGAGTTATTTAGCTGATTAGAGTGTGCCACCAGGTGTCTTCAATATTGAACCTTTTCACAATATTCTAATTTTCTGAGATACTGATTTTGGGGTTTTCATTAGTTGTCAGTTATAGGAATGAACACTTGAAATATATCAGGCTGTGTGGAATGAATGTATACATTATACAAGTTTCACTTTTTGAATGGAATTACTAAAATAAATCAACTTTTTGATGATATTCTAATTATATGACCAGCACCTGTATTTTTCACAACGAGGCCATTTTTGCGACGTGAAGGAGGAGTGGAGCAGAACTGCACACCATTTCATGTAGGCCTACGTGTTTAATAAACACAATGCTTACTCTTTACCAACCAACTTAATGTTAGTCAGTTCATTAAATAAACAGTAACCAAATATTTACAGAATGTAGTGGACCTAAATTTATTAGTTATGCATTTTAATAAATTTATGAGAATTGATACCCAATTATGAATTATTATTCATAACATCAGAATTTCCTCGTAAAGGGCACCACCGGAGTTGTTATAATCCTAGAGTCTCCGGACCTCTAGGTAGTTTTGAATAATTATACAATTATTACTAGTGATCAGTTAGTTAATAATCGCTCAATTATCTTAAATCAGTCAGTCAGTCTCATATCTAAAGGGTCAATTCTCTTGGCAGGAACTATAAATAGGCAACACACACAGCTCTTGATTATATTACAGTGAATTTATTCTCTAACTAAGGTGATAAAAAGACGGTTGGATACAGGGAACATAAACATTTGCTGAACAATGAGCCTGGAGGTT
>NC_060172.1:15208931-15219859 GCF_021292245.1 Micropterus dolomieu | reverse complement strand
AATTACTAAAATAAATCAACTTTTTGATGATATTCTAATTATATGACCAGCACCTGTATTTTTCACAACGAGGCCATTTTTGCGACGTGAAGGAGGATGGATAATCTATATATATATATATATATATATATATATATATATATATATCCAACACACCTGAGACAGTGTTCATTGGAGCTACTTTTCACTGAAGAAATGGTCTTTATATAAATCTTTGACAGTGGGAATTTTCAAAATTTTTGGGTGGAGTTGAGCAAGAGAAGAGGGAAAAAAATCACTCTTAAAGGGACAATATGTCGACAGTATTTAATCCTACAAGCAGTACATACAAACAAATAAACTGCACAACATAGGAATAATTGAGTACTCAAGGATTGGAGCGTTGACATGCTGACAGGAATCACAGCAAGTATATTCCCATTACAGTATTGTCTCTTGTTACATGAATAGTTGGCATTCAATATTACATTGAACCTTGAAAGGTACCCAAGGTGTCCAAAAACAAACACATTACAAAATGAGTTTGTGTTGTAGTTTCTGCTACTGTAGGTGTCTCTAAGACCATATTTTACCACAGTGACGCAGACAAACTCACAATTTGAAAACAATACCAGTTACGAGGGATAAAATGGTTGAATAAGCTGTAGCGATGGGTTCTAAAACCCGGTATTAAATGTACCATGGGGCCAAGTTATGATAGACCGGAGTGTCAATAATCTCGGTACTGCCAGCGGTATTGAAATTAGGACAGTTGTCTGTGATGGATTTTTGCTACTCCCAATCCTACGGAGAGATCCAAGTCTTTCCGTCGGAAAACCTGTCATGTGCAAGCGTAAGGGCTATAGCTCCCACTTCCTGTCTCTCACACAGACACTGTGCTCTGAGTGGCGATGGAGGAGAGAGCCAAATGTACAAATGTCTGCTTGTACTTCTCCAGAATCAATGCAGACAATGCTTGTTGGCAAAAGGGAAACAGATCTTTTGCATGTAAAGGCGGGAACACGAGCAAAAACATCCACCGAAAGTACATGACAAACAGGCTGAGAAAAAAGTTTTTGACTACCTAGCTCATACTTCATCTCCAGTTTTCCCATCCTAAATATATATATTGTTATATTTAATTTTTTCTCCTAAAAACGTAACAAATATAACCGATAACAGATTTATTAAAGTACCAAATCAATAAACAGTATCATTAAGAGTAGTAGCACCTTTTTAACTGGAGAGGGTTGACTGTAACCAAAAAACCTTTTGAAATGATCAGAAACAGGGATGGTTCTTCACAATCTGCAACACAAAGTGCTACATTTCTTTCAAAAAGTATATCCCCTTTCCTCTTTTGTGTAGAATAGTCCATGACTCCACTCCATGAATGCAAGATTTCCAAATTGATCTACCACAGGTCTAAGAAATATCACCAAAATGACTGTCCTTCATACACTTTATCAACTTCATTTCTTATTCATTGTTTATCTTTCAGGGATCTGCTCTTCATTTTGCTGTGGAACAGTACTGTGAAAATGACAGACTGAACAGTGATGTAATCACTAAAATCCCGAGAAGCAAGGAACCACACCACCACTTGTTTTTCTATCAACAAGTCACCTTTGTTCAAACATGGAAACGGGTGTGTTCTGTGTGCATGTGGATTTGTCTTTGGAGATGTTGATGTTAAGTTTTAAAGATACATGGTGGAAAATAAAAAAAATAAAAAACTGATGCAGATGTTTGGTCCAAATTTGATAAGGTATACGAATCGTTAACTATACACTGTATACTAAGCTTTATTGTATACAATTTTTGCAGTTAGCATTAAGGTTTTTAGTAAGATATAACACCTTAGGCCTATTTGTTTTCCTGGATAAACTTTAAAAAGATTCAAAACCTGATGGGAATTAATATGTAGTATAGAGTTGGGGCCTATGGTTGGGACTTAGAGTTACTTTTTAAGTACCAGTGTCTACCTCAAGTAGTATATTTATTGCCTATAGAATATATGCCAGTTCTGTCACAGTACTTATCTTATTGACACCTTACTACCTCCCCGACAGTCCCAAAATGTATGAGTGGGCTTTGGTTCAGAGGAATTGCCATTTATGCATTTGGTTGTTTGTATTCAAAGTGTTTTTAAATACTGTGTTTTATGGAAGGGAAATGATAATGTATTAGCCAAACAGTGCCTTTTTGACCACAGAATGTCTCTATATGGTTTGAAAGAAGAAATGGCTGCAGTTATTTCTAATTATAAAATGTGTCAAGACTTTTAACATGTAGTAACTTTTGGCAGTTATTTACTGTGATCTTTTTTTCACAATAAGTTACTGGTCAATTGCTGCCAGTTATTTACTGTGATTTGTTTCACAGTAAGTTGCTTGTCAATTGCTGCCAGTTATTTACTGTAAATTTCACAGTAGGTTTCTTACAGTGTGTATTTGAACTGGTGCTACAGTTTGTTACTTTCATTACACACTATAGCACTATTTAACTCAGACGTTGCCCCCTATATGTTTTAGGGGCAAAGACTGATAACCACACCTCTTGCTAATTACACAGACACGACAAGCCTCGTAATATAACTAACTGGAGCAAGCTGCCACTTAGGAAAGGAACTGGAGTAGCTCTACTGTCAGACACAGCAGAGACATGTCCCCTTCCAAAATTTAAGTTCTGAAAGAAAATTCTTTTGTGATTCTGCTTTATCATGCTGCGAAATGCACATAAGTAGATAAAATATTTAATATCACCCTAAAATACATCCATCCGAGAATCAGTGCTGAACCCTACAATGCTCTGAGGAGAGCTCTTCCTCTCTGTTGTGTTATAACAACCCGAGCTTTTTGGCGGTGTGTCTGGCCTGGTTTCACCTTTCTAGCTGTCTGCTGAGGCCTCAGTCAGGCAGGAAATTAAAGAATTTGTTCATTTGGGGATGCTGCTTTGAAGTCGGGAGGAACATGTACACCAAACCACGCTGAATGTAGGTCATGTACCAAAATAAAATGTAGTACCACAAGCAGTAGATACCATCCATGTAATGTGTAAGAACAATATAATAAATTAATCAAACTTAAGCCCCAAACATGGTCCCCACAAGTATGCAAATGCCTGGGCTAGTATGCACAAACCGTGGTGAACATACTCACTGACAAAGAGCTAATGAGAGTGTTTTCGTGACCACATTATGCATGTTTTCTGTTACATTTGTGTCTGAATGAAGAGGTGACGAAGTGTCATAAACATGCATTCAGTTCTCCTCTCCTGTTCAGCTAGAGCTTGGTCAAACTGGCCAGCCATAGTTGTTTTGAAGTGAACCCATACTCAAGGGGTCAGCTTTCTCTTGTTATCTCCGATGAACAAGCTTTGATCAAGTAGGTTTTAAGTTTATGTTAAAGGGAAAGAAAATAATATAACCAATAATTTGGTCATCATTCATTTTTTAAGGGAGATGTAACAGAGACTTATAATGAATAGGTTAAAAAAATCTAATTAATAGCACCATAGCCCAAAACAATGCAACAAGTAATTAAAATGACACCAAAAATTTTGCTCCTCAGCAGTTTCTAACAGTCTCATTCCTTTATCATTTCACTACTGCAGTGAGGTGTCCCTCAGCACAAAGTCTTGGACCCAAGTCCTCATTTGGGCTCTAAACTCACAGCATCGGAAACTCCTGAGTGGTACTTAACTCAATAAACAGGCAGAAAAACATCAGATGCAATTATCAGACTCCTTCTGTTCAGGGAAGTGCATAAGTAAAACACCATGGTTTATTTACTGCATAAACATTACCACACATTATCATCTCACAGCACAGGGTGGGAATCTAGGGAGGGAAAGAATGGCACTGTTGCTATTTCACCTTGTACTGAAAAGGAACTACTCTCAACAACAACACTTTTATTTCAGAGCACCATATTAATATGACCGTGAAATATCGAACCAAACAATGAATCCTGGCATTTAAAGTAAATGATGGACCAACTGATAATTATACAGATTGCTTACTTAAAAACAAATGTAGCAATTTTTTACTGAAATCCTGTTGCTGCTCTATGTTGAGGATTAACTGAATGAAACTGAATTTAACTCTGAGAGAAAGTTATAATCGGTAACAAGATAGAAAAAAAAGCAGTGTTGTTTCTCTTTTGATTAAAAGTTGGTGGGAACATGTAGCCCTTAGGAAAGAAGACCTTCCTCTGTGTTGGAGGTCAAAAGATTAGACCAAATAATAGAAGATGACATTAGTTACTTCCAGAACAGAGAAAAGACTGGAAAATGTTTTAAAGTTTTATTTTAGCACATAAGTTAACAACACTTAACAGATACTGCCAGGCCAGTTCCAGTTTGTTTAGAAAAGATCACCAAAATAACCCCTCCTTGTCATCATGTCATCATTTGTGGAGCTGGATACGGATAGTTGCTTTTTTTAGGAGACAAAGCAAATTATAAAATCATACATACACACCATTTACTGTTTATATATCCAATGAAAGTCCCCTTGGAGTTGTACTGCAATATGTAAGAGACACTAATAAGCATTAATTAAAAATTCACACTAAGAGACTTTACCTGACATAAGAAAATAAAGACACTGTAAGCACATTTGAAATTGTACTAACAGGGGAAGCAATGATTCCCCTTTTTAAGTAATTTCAGTTCCAAATTGTCAAAACAACAACATCTTCACACTATATTAAATCTATTCTGTTATCTTTGTGTTTGTGATATAGCAAACCACCACAACAACACCTGGATATCAATGCCATGTAAGGTAAATCCAATTATGTGTGTACAAGCTGGAAGAATGATTATTGTAACTGCATCTAATACTAGGGAGGGAAGTCAGATCTCATTGAATGGCTGAGTGCACACTTGTATGACTAGGACAATTAGGTATCTGACACCCAGGAAATTATTGCTTTAAAGTGAAGGACACTGAAACCACTCATCTATAGGACAAACTCAGGTATGTTTTAACTTTCTGTATTTTCAGACAATACGGCTGAAAAATAGAGGTGTCAGCTGTGTATTTATTCAGTAGGTTAGAGGGTATAAAATAATTATGGATGTCCAAAATATAAAGAAAAGAAAAAAAGCCAAGGCTTCACCACCTGTCTCTGTACTGACAAATTTGAATCAGTATAATGTAAATTGCTTATTTTGCGGATCCCTTCACTAAACAATGATATTATGTTAGTATTGTGTCTTTTGTTTGTGTTTCAATTTTGCTGTAAAATGTGTATTTATTCATTATTTTAGTCAGAATGGCAGCCTACTGTATTTCTTTACTGATATGTACCCTATTAATATTATGTAAATGGCTCTGAAAGAAAAAATAACATGTCGTTAGTCCTAAAAAGCAGGGGCCTGAAAGATCTCATTAATAGTGGGATGACATGTTGAAAACTAAATTAAACTGGTACTGTGCTGTATGTGAAAGTATGTATCATCTCCCATGCAAAGTCACTGTAAACACTTCCATCTTCTTATGACTGCCTTTCTTGCTCCAGTCCCACTTGTGCTCAATAAAAAGACTGACGAGCAAGAGGGCTGAAACTGGAATATTGCAGTGACTCAGCATCCATATTAAAGTGGCACATTAGCATAAATCCTTGAAAAAAGTACAACAGGAAATTCAGCATCATATGTCTGCAAATCCATCAATGCTTTTGTGAAACTTCATTGAGGTTTCACTGTCCCCAGGTAATGCATATCCAAATGCAGCAATTTGTCCAGTTTTATTGATTCTGCTGCAGCACCTAGAGGCTTTATTAGTTGGCACATAATTTCCCCCCTGGTTTCGCCTGTGAAAATGAGCTACAAGCTTAGCAATGGCCTGTGGCCAGCCACCGCCTTCATGCAGAATAGGCAAGTAGCGACGGGCCAAGCCATTACCATAGTACAAATTGACTTTCCTTGACAAAATCATTTTAAATTGAACACTGAGATTTTTTTTCAGCCAAATGAAAACATTGTCAGTAAGAATTTGATGGCTGAATGAAAGGATTAATGGCCACAAAGATATCTTGTTAACATTAATTTGGGTTGTGTAACAAGCCTTTAATGGCATTATTGTATTTATAACATGCATCCTACTCAGCGGGTCGTATTGGGGGTTCATCCGTCACAGGAGGTCACGCTACAAAGGTCAACATCATCAGTGTATTCCAACCTGTTCATCTACCCTTCTCAGCATGAGTCTAGCCTTTAATACGATATTTAGCAGAGAATATGATGACATCATTACATAGAGATTGCGACAACACATAAGCCAAAATCCATTTTGGTGGTGTCTTAAAGCATGCCATCACTGGCTATAATTACTGCTGTGGGTCTCCTGAATTATATAGGTAAGGGCCAAGCTAATAAAATGGAGCCCAGCCATATTGAGCCAGTTGGACATACTTTCTAATCATTGGCCTCAAGCTGATAAAGTCTACATAGAGGTTGAAGTGAATCTATTAGTCCATTTCAGGTTCTTGCCCCGATGTGTCCTCCTAAAGTTTGCTCCTGCAGCAGGAATGCCATTTTAAAGGACATACTCTCTAAACTTTGCACATACTTGAGCTGGATCATGTTCCCAAAAAATGTCATCTCAATTTAAATATATTCTTTGTCATTGTAATGAAGAGTGGTTGTACAACTCCCCCTTGTTCCAACTGTTAATGAGAATACATGGGGAGACTAGTGGAAAACTTTTGTCCTTCAAACAAGAAGCCAAAAAGAATCAAATTTTATTCACATGAAAATGCATGTAAGGAATGTCTTTTCTTTGTGCCTTGCTGACCTTTATTAAATTCTGTCTGCTATTGCTCATCTCAGTTCATTATTTGTCTTGCCTAACTTTGCCCTAACAATGCCCTTTCAAATCAAGTTTATTTTGAATTAATTGTTTGATGCTAGTAGGCCATCACATAATTTTGATGAAAAGAGGAGCTCAGCAACTTTGTATTCCCTCTGAGCTCCAAACTAATTGCCTTTTAATTGATAGCTTTTAGCTGGACTGCAGCTTGTTTCATTGTCTGTTTTTTGTCTGTGTTGTTCTGAAACTCTCTTGCTTTATGATATTTTCTGGCATTTCTGATATATCAGTTCAATTCCATTAATTTCAAAACCATTATTTTTCCACAAGGGGCAATTAGTTTTGCCGCAGTGGCAATAAAATTACACACACGACACAACAAAAACAGCAATGACAAATATAGGGTGAGACAAGAACATAAAAAAATATCAAAAGTAAAAAGTGTAACATAGCAAACACAGGAGAAGTTCATTTCCCATTTTTACCATGTGAAAATGTACCGATACAGTACAGTCTTGTAGACTAGAGTTCACCCGCAATATTTTATTATGATGACTGCTGGTGGACCACCACAAATATTTAAGATCATCAATGGCTGTGGGTGCTGTTTATTTCATGAAACAGTTTTAAATGGTTACATTAAGGAAAATAATGATTTTTTCATTTCCCGTGAAAAGGATTTTACCCACTTTCAAATATACTTTGTGTTTCTGGCTTCTCCTATCACTATCTTCTTACACCGCAAGCTTTACTGTAAAAGTAAAACAAAGCTAGCCTAGCAAATGAAAGCCTACCAGTGCAATCGGCAGCAGTTCCTCATTTGTTGGGGTAAATATTGTGTTTGTAATACATTTCTTAACTTCTCTGTGCTTCATTTATGTTTGTTTACATGTTGTTGTTTTTTCACTAGCAAGGCAACTGTTGCAACTTCCTTGTTGTGTCTACAACGGTAAAGGAGTAGTTCCTGCTTGTATGGAGACACTAGAGTTACCACCAAGCATCCTTTATCTGACCGAATAAACAACAATCAAAAAACTCTCTTTTTATCATTATCACTGAACATCAATACCTGTATACATGGCATCCTGTCCAAATGTGCAATTAGACAATTTTACTTCTTTAATCTGTCCATTCATGCTGCTCATACTGTATCCTCTTGCATTAGTATGCCTCCTTCCCTTCCCTGTGTGCTTGTATCTGTCTGTGGCTTGTGTCTGTTTGACTGAGTGCATACATGATAAACAATGTCTTAGCATGTTTTAGTGTGTGCCGTGTGTGAGCATGGGCAAGTGTGTTGGAAATGATATGCTTACGTGCGTGACTAGGAAGACCCTGCCCCTGTCTCAGCAGGCCACTGGTACACTGGTTCCTGTGTCTGGTGGCAGCTGTCTCGCTATGTGTCCCCGTTTCAGGTGACAAGGTATCTTCTCATGTCATCATTGTTCTATTGTTCTGCCTCAGCATTCAGACACCAGTATTCTGGCTCAGCTGCTTACAGTATGGCCTTGTAGCTCTCCCCAAAGAAAGAAGGTGCTCCTGAGATAAAAATAAGAATGCTTATTCACATGGCAAGCCCATGTTGAATAGGTGCAGATATGTTAATTTGCAGGTGTGCACGTGTCAATTTGCGTGCCTGAGTGTGTTTGCTCTATCCTGTTTCCCTCCAGTATATTGGGATAGCTGTCTCCAAAGCTCACAGCTCACAGTGAGATAAGCCAGGAAAGAAAGGCATTCACTTCTATTTCTATATTATGCAACCCAAGGGCATGCTGATATAATGAATACATTGTTCTGTTATCTGGAGTGAGCAGTACACTTGCTTATACTTTTTGCCAAGTGGACTTAAATGATTTGCGGAAAGTTTCACATTTAGAAACATGTATAGTCTCCTCTTTGTACATTTAAGTAGTTTATCTGTGCCCCTCTGAATTTCTTCTAAGGAATAAAACTATGTCAAGGTGATCTCAGTTGATACCCTTCTCAGAATGTTAGTGTGTCCGTGTGTGTGTGTGTGCATGGGTGCATGAGAGAGTGTGATGAGAGTCTTCTTAATGCAGAGTATATCAAGGCCCATTTGCAGATAAAAAAATGAGGGCTTAGCTTATTCCTATGCACAGACAAAGTTGTGGGTTAGGGCCTCTCCAACATTTCCTATTAGAGTGGATTTAGAGAGGAAGATTTTTTTTTAAAAGACACTGATTTTGCATTCGCAGGTGAAGTCCTTGGCATACATTAAAGCCTACACATCCCCTCAGAAAATGATCCCTCCCCACAGACGCCCTTGCTTCTCATTTCAAATTCTGTTACCACACTCACACTAATTTTGCTCAATGGCCCACTAGACCAAAATACGATCGCTTTTTTACACGGTCAGTTTACTTTTAAATTTGTTTATTTCTCTGCCTCTCCTAACTTTTCTGCAAAATACAGACTTTATCTTGGGTCACAGAATGTCTATTTCCATACAAATTAAAGTTTGACGAGGGCATTTCAAAGCAAAATAGTGGTATGGATGGGGGGGGCGGTGGGGTAGGGGGTTAAGTCTCTGACAAACTGGCCCTCTTGAAGGGAGAGGACTAGAGACTGGGACACCAGGCAATTCATCAGTGACTGAGAAAGCTGCGATCCGTAGCACCCACCAGCATGCTAATGTTCTTCTCCTGACTGGATATGGCACTCTTCTTCCTGATGTCAGTGCATGAGGGGGCCAGTTTAATCTCGCATAACAGATGTTTAGAGGAAGACTATCAAATTTAACTTCCTTGCGGCGTTGATGAACAATCCATTCTGACAGTTGTATTCTACATCAGTAAAAGCAGTTGCACACTCATAGTTTTGATGCAGGAATCACATAGATGTATCAGAGCATGTATCATTATTTGATCACAAACTCTGGAAATGACTGGAAATGCTTATACTTTGGGGCTCACCTAAGCGCTTTCATAATTGCAATGTTCCACATTGGTATTCTGTCTGAGTCTGGGTAAGTCATTCAGGATGCAGAGGGAAACATAAGGCATGATTTTTGAGAACTTACCACATTTTGCATCACTTGTTTACCTAACTGCTCTGCAATTATGCAACCTGTAGGAGCTTTAGAAAACAGTGTCAGTGTTTTGGCCTAGAGCAAGAAATCGGCAAAATCAAAGAAAAGAAGTGTCTAACCAAATCACTGACATTCTGCATAAATGATTGTTAGTGGTAATTCAACTTTTTGCTTCATACGATAACATAGAATGCCGCATAACATAACCTTTGTCAAATTCTTTGTCTTTATTAGGTTTCAACTTGTACCATTGTTGCCAACTAGTGTCCTGCCTCCAGCTCTATGGCTTGTTTATTTTTGTTTTTGTTCGCTGTCTTTTATGTTCATTTGTACATACTTTGTGTATTTAGGTGATGCACTGTCTCTTTTATTTTTAGAGGCTGCTGCAAGGCACATTTCCTTTGAAGGAACAATAAAGAAAATTGAAGTGATGTGACATGACATGAAGTCTTTTGCTTAAAATGGATAGCATTGTGGTGTATATCTGATAGAGATCTGCTTGAATCAGCCTTGATCATGTACCTGTTTTATTCCTGCCCACACCTACGCTAACCTAGATTTTCACTTTGTTCAGTTTAATGGATCAGGGGTAAATGAGGGGTGGGAGTAATCAGATGATTCAACCTTTCCTATTAAATGATAAGAAGGCCATCTGCTGACAGGACTGCATGTTAAGAGACTTGCCATTGACAAATACAACACAGTCAATCCAATTTCTCTCTCCTGCATTGTTCTTCATCAAAGGCAGCCCAGGGGTGAAGGGTATAGAGGAGAACATCTAATGATGTGTGGACCAAAGCAATCTATTTCTCCTCCTCAGTGGTTTTTCTCAACACGATAAATGGAAGAGGCTTTCATTTCCCATCTGTACTCATGTGTTGTGTTAATGTGTCATGCAAGGTTTGAAACCAAAGACATGTCAGAAAACTCAATGTGCAAACTTTTTCACATGAGCTAACCAATTCATGGAGACACAAGGTGGTTTACACTAATATGCATGCAGCAACATGTACATGCTTCCGTTAAAAATAAACTAGCCGCGTATTGTCCATGGAGTAGAGTGTAGGGACACTTCTGAAACGT
>NC_060172.1:15186811-15208831 GCF_021292245.1 Micropterus dolomieu | reverse complement strand
CTCCTGACTGGATATGGCACTCTTCTTCCTGATGTCAGTGCATGAGGGGGCCAGTTTAATCTCGCATAACAGATGTTTAGAGGAAGACTATCAAATTTAACTTCCTTGCGGCGTTGATGAACAATCCATTCTGACAGTTGTATTCTACATCAGTAAAAGCAGTTGCACACTCATAGTTTTGATGCAGGAATCACATAGATGTATCAGAGCATGTATCATTATTTGATCACAAACTCTGGAAATGACTGGAAATGCTTATACTTTGGGGCTCACCTAAGCGCTTTCATAATTGCAATGTTCCACATTGGTATTCTGTCTGAGTCTGGGTAAGTCATTCAGGATGCAGAGGGAAACATAAGGCATGATTTTTGAGAACTTACCACATTTTGCATCACTTGTTTACCTAACTGCTCTGCAATTATGCAACCTGTAGGAGCTTTAGAAAACAGTGTCAGTGTTTTGGCCTAGAGCAAGAAATCGGCAAAATCAAAGAAAAGAAGTGTCTAACCAAATCACTGACATTCTGCATAAATGATTGTTAGTGGTAATTCAACTTTTTGCTTCATACGATAACATAGAATGCCGCATAACATAACCTTTGTCAAATTCTTTGTCTTTATTAGGTTTCAACTTGTACCATTGTTGCCAACTAGTGTCCTGCCTCCAGCTCTATGGCTTGTTTATTTTTGTTTTTGTTCGCTGTCTTTTATGTTCATTTGTACATACTTTGTGTATTTAGGTGATGCACTGTCTCTTTTATTTTTAGAGGCTGCTGCAAGGCACATTTCCTTTGAAGGAACAATAAAGAAAATTGAAGTGATGTGACATGACATGAAGTCTTTTGCTTAAAATGGATAGCATTGTGGTGTATATCTGATAGAGATCTGCTTGAATCAGCCTTGATCATGTACCTGTTTTATTCCTGCCCACACCTACGCTAACCTAGATTTTCACTTTGTTCAGTTTAATGGATCAGGGGTAAATGAGGGGTGGGAGTAATCAGATGATTCAACCTTTCCTATTAAATGATAAGAAGGCCATCTGCTGACAGGACTGCATGTTAAGAGACTTGCCATTGACAAATACAACACAGTCAATCCAATTTCTCTCTCCTGCATTGTTCTTCATCAAAGGCAGCCCAGGGGTGAAGGGTATAGAGGAGAACATCTAATGATGTGTGGACCAAAGCAATCTATTTCTCCTCCTCAGTGGTTTTTCTCAACACGATAAATGGAAGAGGCTTTCATTTCCCATCTGTACTCATGTGTTGTGTTAATGTGTCATGCAAGGTTTGAAACCAAAGACATGTCAGAAAACTCAATGTGCAAACTTTTTCACATGAGCTAACCAATTCATGGAGACACAAGGTGGTTTACACTAATATGCATGCAGCAACATGTACATGCTTCCGTTAAAAATAAACTAGCCGCGTATTGTCCATGGAGTAGAGTGTAGGGACACTTCTGAAACGTTCTGTTTGAGTAACATTTGCTAAAAGTTGTTCTATGAAATCATTTAGCCATTTTTGTGTTTTTCATGTATATGAACTCTGCAGTATATTTTGTGCTGGTTTCTAGATGTTTGATGGGCAATAGAGCAGGTTCAGAGTTAAAGTGACCAGCCTTGAGAATTTTCAAAGCTGTGTTTAGGAAAAGGACTAATGTATTAAGCACCTCCGGCACAGTTTCTGGCTCTGCAGGCAGCAGATGTGGCTTGACTCTGGGCCGAAGGACGCATCCTTGATTTTAAGGTCAGCAGCCCTGTTAGTCTGTCGGCCTTAATCACCTTTCACATTAGCATGTTGGCACTGCTGGGGATCTTTTCGCCTGCCCACGCTCTCTGTGTGTTCTGGCCTTTGTTCAATCACACTTGCCTGATTCAAGTCAACTATAATTTATATTCCTTACAAGTGGAGGAGATGCATACCAACCCAACTTAATCAGTGTTGGAAGGGAGACGGTAACAGATCGATCTCTTATTCTCACATTACAGGCTTGCCTACGGGGGAGGCAGTATACCAGCCAAAGACAGGTAGTTATAGCAAATTCACATTGTTGTTAACATGATTCCCCTCATTGCAGTCCCCAACATATAAGAACTTAACCTGAGTTTCTAATATCCGGTGCTTGTTTAAAATCCAATCATTTTGTCTATGGTGATGACACCTGTTCTGAAGCAACAATAGGCCAGTTTTTAAAAAGTGAAGGACAGTTTTGCACACCTACATTACAGGGAGAAGAATCCTCTTCTCTGTAGACTTGAGTGTGACTTTGTGTAATTGTTCTACAAGAGTAATCTTGTAAAAGTTAAGCATTCATTAGTATTTGTATGATGGCATTAAGACTCCTTAAAGTCTTGGATTATGCTACATTTTTTTTAAAAAGCAATTTATTCTGAGAGTTCCCTGAGAATCCATTTACAAAGTGCTTTTTATACCGCAACAGATTCTCTGGCTTTAATTTTGACAGTCTCAATGTCTTTAAGTCCCCATATGGCAGTCTCACCATCTGCTGCCTCTCAGCTCTGTAACTCAGCCTACATATCCACCTGTCAAACCTGCACAGTGTTTTGAGGGGCTGCCCAATGTAATTTCATATGGCTTAATTTCTAGAAAATAGATTTTAAGGAACCAGAAAGAAATGGGTCACATGGTTGAAGGAGTTATGAAGCTATGACTTTGTTAAATGCTGTTGTATGCATGTTGTGCGTTGTTATGTTATGGAATGAGTATGAATGTACCAGATTCTGTAATGTAACAGATTTTCCACACAGCATCCCCTTGTGTATGATACTGTTACACTTATCACACAACATTCAGGTTTTTATCTGAATGTTTTTTTTAATTATATGTCCTTATGCCGTGTTTTGCTTTGCATATCACATACTCAGACAAGGAATTAGAGCGCCCCAAGATAATGATGCATTCATGTTTTTTATGCTTTCTCTGGATAAACATTTTACATTGGTGCCACCAACAAGCACAGCACTACATAAGCACTATACAAATACATCCTTCTAATGGTACATTTTACATTTAGTTGCATCACATGCAAATTAACCAAACTTTTGTGCAACAAAGTTTTTTTTGAACACTTGATACTTTTGTGCGTGTTGGTGTAACATTTCAGGATAAACTAGGGCTACTTTTGAAACAGTGTTTCCATTATTATTTTTGACTTGATATTATTTCAATTAGAACAGTGGCAGCTGGTCAATAAAGGGGGCACCCCACTAGCCACAAAGCCCGATTCAAAATTATTATAAAATATTTGAAGTTTTGACTTTTTAAGCATTTTAATATTACTTTAAGTAACATTATATATTTAAATTTTTAAATTAGTCTATTTTGTGTTTTCCTTCCTAATAGGCTCCGTCCCAGCCATGCAATACACACTAATTCAGCAGTATCTTGAGAGAGAATTGAGTGAATTAGGTTACAGTAAGTAGCCAAGCTGAACTGAAATGGAGTGTGTTTGCTGTTGTGATTCAATTATTGAGTAAATGTAACAGTCTATATTTGGAGTCCAACCTTAGTGCACCAAGCCATAAAACAACATTGTTAGTGTGTAAGCAGAAACCCTCAGTGCCTGTAGCTCCACCCAGATAAATAAACATAAGCCTCCACTGGTTGACAACAGACAACAAGCCTGTATAATTTTGTTTGTGAGGTGACCTGAGCAGGTGGAAACAATGTGACAACGTGGAGGGTGCATTTGCCTCCACAATCTGCATGTATCACTGCGTTGTTCTCGCTATCCCTCTCTCTCGTTCTGTCTCTCTCTCTCTGCCGTAACCCCGTAAGTGTCAGCTTCACTGAAAAGGCGACACTGAAACCTAACTGGCCGATGAAATTATTGGACTGAGCAATATGTTGGCTTTTGTGAGTATGTTTCTAGTAGTGTGCGTGTGTGTGTGTGTGCGTGTGATTATGGTTAACTGGCATGCTTGGATGTAGTAAGCGATGGCAATATGGATTGCATGGAAGCATCAATGTTCCCTGTAGAGAACCAATTAGATGGAAGCCTTGGGAACGCTCAGAGCCATACGTTAGCTTGCCAGTATGTAACAGGCCAAACGTAGGGAGGGTTCCTTACTTTCCGCACACACACAAGAGCATGCACACTCACAAAAACAAGTACAGAACAAATACACATGTATACAGGGGGAGACAAGAGTACATATGCACTAGCTATAAACAAACTGCCATTTTCATGTGTAAGTACAACAGTTTTCAAGTGGTGACTTGAGTTAAATCACATTTGCAAGCTGCTCTTCTCATCTCTTTATGTTTTGATGTTTGAGGGGTGCTTAAAATGTCAGAAGCAGTCAGGAATACAAAGTATTTACCGCTCCAAAGTTGCGTTAGAAGAAGTGGATCTAAAAGAAGGCGGCAGGTAAGGGAAAAGTTATTAAATTCAGCTTGCTTTACTCTTTGCTTCAGTATTTTCTCTTGGAGAAAGACAAGTCCGTGTTACAGGATTATTTTGCACTATGGAATATAACAAATGTATTTATTTAAGTCAGACAACAAAGATAACTGCTCAACGAGTCAAGTAATATGTTTGTCTTTTGAATGTGACGCTTCCCCATAGCTGTGCATATTGCAGCATAACAGCATTTGCTTTTACAGATTACTCTACAGATCTCTTTGCATGTGCGTATCACCTTCTGTTATACACTGTTTGATTGAATATATACCCTTTAATATAGGCTATCAATGCTGGCTCCAGTCACATAGGTCCACTAAGCTACAAAAACTTAAGGCTATCTATTCAAATGGTCAATATCACTGGCGCTTTGTTTTAACAAGCAGCTGCCACTGTGTGTAAAGGATTCTCTTAAATCCCCCACAATTTAACATCACTTAACGGTTTTTTAGAGGTCCACACACATACAAACACATTCAGGAAAAAAATATTCTGTTAACTAATGTTGGTGTAATTGTATGTGTGAAATTGTATGGAACCCACCCTCTGTCTTCCATGCATGCTCAGTTGATTTGAAGTGGGATGGTAATCAGTCAAGCAGGTGGGAAGTCATTAAGGAACAGACGGTCTGTTCTAACCAGAGGAGAGACCTGAGCAAGACAAAAGAAGTTACTGTTGTATGGATGATATATATAGAGTATAGTCACAATTTAGTACATTTATAAATTTATTAGGAACTGTATTTATTGAGGAACTATCAAACCATACAACACTCTGGAAAGTGCTATCTGTAATCCAAAAATAAACATAGCTTTTCAGGGCAAAAATAAATTACCATGTGTCTGAGTTAATTCTTCCAAGGATATTTCACAGCTGTAAATGTGGCCTTTTCATAAAACTGTCTATACAGTAGAAAGCTGCAAATATTTTTGAAATTGGTGCTGTATGACCAGATATGTCAGAGAGGTATTACTTTTTGCTCAAAAGGTAGAAATCTTAAACTACTGCTGCAGTAACAGCTGGTGGTGCTTGACTCTTAGCTATGGCCGCCTCTTCTTTCTCCATATGCCGTAAAAAAAAGCCACACATGTCTGATTCCAACATTAGACTATTGAAATCAGAAAAAAAATAATGTGTTCCTGGTGAGTTCTGCAAAAACATTCCACGAACACTTCAAATTCAGGAAAAGGTTGAGGAGCTTGGACATCTGGAAGGAGCTCAGGGATGCAGGAATTTTGGGAGCCATAGGACAGACCACAACACACCAGGATCCAGGAAGAGCTGGAGGATGTTGCCTTTGGAGAAGAATATCTGAGCTACCTTTTTTAGCCTGACACAATAAAATCATCAAACGTACAGAAACATAGATAGATATTAAAGTCATCCTTTATACAGGCTATATATTATTATTATTATTAGGAATATTGGGATATATAGTGCCTGGAAGCTCAGCATAGCCATGGTTTTCCAGGCAAAATTTTGAAAACAACTTTATAGTAGTTCAAATACTGAAATACAGTGCAGTACCTGTTGACAATGACTCTATACTGATTTTTTCTCATGCCTGAATGGTGGAACCTTCACACAGTCAGCACTGAATCCTTCTCAGAAATGCACTGTATATTTTTGCAACTCACAGCTGTGATCCAACACTGAATGTGAATCAGTTTACCTCACTGACATTTCCTTCCTGTGTAAAGTGCTGCAAGCTTTAAGTGAGATAACACTAACTCACATTGATCCTCCATTTCAGCTCTTTTGTTAGCTGATTACTGGGGAGACCTGTGACGTGGGGCTGTTATTTTGCAGAGGCCCAATGTCATGCCTAACTTAAGGCAAGGTAACCCAAATATATTATGTAGAGGGGTTCTGATATATCTCTAAGTGCAGTTAATCTCTGATGTTGCACTGAACTTGAAGGACACTGGAGGCCTCTGAGGTGACAGGAACATTTTACAAAGAACATTGCATGAGCAGTGTTAGATGTCATTGTCTGTTGTTTCTGATATTTACAGATGTGGCTCTTGCATTGTGTTGGTACATTCTTGCAACATGCTCTTGCATTGGAATACAACTGAAAAAAAGCACACAAAGCCATGAACAAAACTTACACATGGCATATTTATACCTTTAGTGAAAAAGGTGGCTTTGAAAATGAGAGTATTTACATTGACACATGACAAATCTTTGTTTTTAAATTGCGAAATTGCTGGTAAAAGTAAGATTTTACAAGGAACCATCTCTTGGTGAAATGTCTTGGGTGCTAGAACTGATGTTGCCGATTTATTTGATGGAGCCGTGTGAGATCTCCTTTCTCTCTTTTCTTACTCAATAGTATTACTTTCTCAGGTGCCCCGTTAAGGGTTAATGGTCTTTGAAATGGTTGATGAACACACAGCAATTCTTAAATCTGAAGACAGAGAAAAACACATGATTAAGGGTTTTGGAGACCAAAATACAATTTGTCCCACTTTCATGTCTTCCTTCAGTAAGTACTGTTGTAAGAGAGGCAGCAGATGTTTATTTCAAATTAACAAATACATCACAGTTTCAAATCTTGAGTCTTTACATATCCTATAAATAGGTAAAAATCATTTTACTTTACTATCAAAACCTCAACAATAGTTCGTTTTAATGGTATGCGCTTTAATTTTATTAGGTTTGCCTAATATTTATAATAATAATTTGGAATAAAGCTAATATTTCAGATATTTGATTCAGTGTCCTTTCATTCAAATTGCTCCCATTTAGTTTTTATATTAACAATGGGTCAAATAACTATGTATAATAACAAAGGAGTTGCTCAGAGATACAAACCCACAGAGAATTATCATTTGGGGCGTTGGTTAGCTCACTCAGTATTGCACACGAATTATGTACCATGGCTATGAGTTAGGGCTCGGCAATATGGCCAAAAATGTTATCACGATAAAGAAATTTCAGTCGATATCGATAATTATCACAATAAATGTCAAATCATTATTTCTTAAAAGTTTAAAGGCTGATTTTTGCTCCTGAGTGAAAGTTGAAGAAACCAGATGATTAATTGTGGATCATTTAACAAAACTGAGGTAGAACATTCAAAACAAGTAAAATTAAGTTAAATCCTTTTATAGTCCTTTTTCCTTAACAAAATAAATATCTTTTAGGAAAAATTAAGTTCTGCAGTGTGATGCAGGCAGCACACGTAAGTGTTTTAATGGATAATGTTAACAAATAAAACAATAAACAGACAAAGGAATCTTAATTTTGTTCAGCATGCCAAACCCTTTTTTACAGATGGTTTGAAATATTTTGTAAGTATTTTAGCTGACATCAATGTAAATAAAATAAATAGACAAAAGAAAAATCTCAACTGTGGTCACTAAGTTTTAAACAAGCAAAGCCAATGCCTTACAAGTTAAGGGCAAGAAGGACAAGTCTGTCCACAGTCTCAGGTTTTAATGCTGCCCTGTCACAACATTCCCTCATGTGCTAAAAATCCTCTCAGAGGGGGAGCTGGTGGCAGGGATGCACAAGTAGCGCTTTGCTAGCTGGCTCACTCTTGGAAAGTTTTTCTCATGCATTTTCCACCAATCCAGGGGTTCCATTTCACTGTCTGCATCTGGGGCCGTGAGGTAGTTCACCAGTTCCCTCCTCCTGACTGCATATCAGTGAGTCCTGTGTTGCTGGGGCATGGCTTCTTAAAAAAGCTGCCCAGTGACTTCCTCTGCTTCTTCTTGGCAGGTAGAGCAGCAGCAGCTCCTTCCTCTGCCTCTACTTCTTCTGTTGTGTATAAAGTCTGTGAAGTAGATGGACCTTGGTCTCCCTCCAGAATCTCTTGTTTTGATGGCCTCAATCTTATCTGGCTTGATATATTGGGTCTTGAAGCGTGGATCGACCAATGATACCATATCAAGCAGGTCATCTGTTCTCTGGTCGAATACAGTGACAACCGGGGGAGCAACTTTGTTTCCGAAGTCCAAAAGAAAACCCAGTACAGCACAGATGGGGGCTTCAGTGCACTATAATCTTACAATGCTTGCAATATCCTTGCTTATTTAACTAATGTGTGCGGTCTGTAGATGATGATAAATCAAATTCATTACACTAGTATTGTGTCGTTCAAAGAACGTTTCGCTCATTTGACCTAATCTTGCATGTGACTCAGGAGGAACTTGTCTCAGTGAGTAATTTGTTCATTTTCACGCATCATCTCTACAATAACTAATCCCCAATTACATAAAATATGAAATTACCTAGTTAAAATGAAATGATAGGGTGGGCTCTCAGTTAGCTAACATCAGATAGCTCATATTAAGTAAAAGAAATGCTAATTACGAATCTCTAAAGGCTAGATAGTTAACTACTGACTGCACCGGACTGGAGCAGCTGCAATGTGAGTGATGCAGATGGACAAGACGTTCAACTAGTCAATGTTAGTTTAGCTGGGTTAAAAATGCTATACATTGTGATTAACTGATAAAAAGCATGTAAAGCATGTGATCTAGTTAAAAACAAATTCATTGTTGTTAAAATTGTGGTTTGCAAGCTATTTCATAAAAGATTAAAAAGCTACAGTGTAATAAATATGTTAGTAATATGTGCAGTTATAAATGTTTTATTTTGAAGAGTTCTGTCTAGTAAAGAGGAAGTGGTATGTAAGAATAAGGGTAATACTGGTCATTCATCGGTCTAGGTGGGGGGGTTCAGAGGTGCACAGGAAGAGAGAAGAAGAATGTAGAAAAAGGAGGAGGAAAAAAGGGAGCTTGACTAAGAACGAACGCGATGCGAAGTGTGTGAAGTTCATGCAAAGCAGTATGTAGCGAGTTGGTGTTTTGGACTGCCCACTCGACAGTCTTACCACAGAATACCATCCTGCGTACTTTTGTGAGAAGTTAGACATTTCCTCCCCGAAATGTATCATACAGTTATTCACGTGTGTAGCGCAGCTCGTTTGCACACAGTGTGTTGTGTTAGCATTCATTAGCAAAGTGAATGGACTCTTAGCCAGTATAGCTAACTCAGCTGTATACTATTGCACTAATTCACGGGTTTCGGCGTGAAAACCCTGAAGAGTTATCTGAAAGTTACAACTGCGAAGTCAAAGCTCTGAGTTCTTTAGAAAGAGGGACACCGACCACGCCAGTTTGGACGCATGCTCGCACCCTTGTTCGACACCAGAGACCGAGAGACGACAGCGGCAGAGCGCGGGACACACCACGCCATCTTTGGACACCTGCTTGCCCTTGTTTTGCTGGAGACTGGGAAAGACTGTTGAACTCTGCACAGTGGATTGAACTGTTGCCTAAGGTAAAAACTCTTTCATTCTGTTGCTCCTTTGAGTGAAGTGGACCAATAGTTTAAATTTCGTCGCTCTCAAGCATCGCAACAGGCCTGCAACGAAGTTTGGGTTTATATTTTATTTTATATGCCGGCTTGTGTGTGTGCGTGTGTGTGCTTGGTGAGTGTGGGCCACTGAGTTAACATTAGGACTTTAGGACCTTTTCGACCTTTTCCCCAATTTTTGAGGAGTTTGGAAGAGAGTCCCGCTTTAGCCTCATTCATAGACTCCAGCACATCCATGTCCTGCCAGGTGGGCACCAAGTGCCTGGTTTTGCAGTGAGAACCTGAGAGATGGCCTTGTGCTGCTCCACCACCCTAGCCACCATCTTCTGACGTGAGGCCCACCTAGTAGGTGACCAGCTTGTGTGGGGGTAAGTTAAGCTCTTCCCGAGCTGTTGCCAGGTCTCTTTTTTTTTTTCCAGGAAAAGGAGAAGGTAGCCACAAATTTTTTACACAGCTCATTCCACCCTCTTGTCCTTCCCCACTCTCTCTGAGGAAGAAAAGGAAATAGAACTGTTAAATAGAAACATTTCTGAGCAAAAAGAAAATATGTTACTGAATTAGACGTATGAATATATAAATACTTAAATCAGTATTGCTTGTATTTCAGTTTAATGCTTGTAAACACTGTTTAACTTTTAAGCACAAATGAACAATAAAGAATGTAATTAATCAGATTTTTAAAATTATTTAAATTTTATTATCACCATCATTATTACTACTAACTGGCGACCTGTTCAGGGTGTACCCCGCCTTTCGCCCGATGTCAGCTGGGATTGGCTCCAGCCCCTATCGACCCTGTACGCAGGAAAAGCGGTGGATGGACGGATGATGAATGGAAGGATAGATGGATGGATTATTACTACTACGGCTTTGGTGACACATTGTGGGACTTTAATCCAGTAAAGCCAGATTTAATTGAATTGCATTTAATTAACCACACAGGAAGGGTGGCCACAATAGCGTCATCTAAGCAGCAATTACTTTATACAAACATTTGATGCTCCACCTCTCAATAACCCAGGTTACAACTTAGCCGAGTGCAGTCGATGTCCAAAACACTGAAGCCGTGTCTATTTGTTGAGTGATGTGGAGTTTACCATGTTTGACCCACTATCAGTTGTGATACAGACTTGTTGGTCTTCACCCAGCCCTCAGGAGGCGAGTGCTTCACTCATTCCTGGAGCAATAACTTCGCCTGTATGGTCTTCAGGAAAATAAGCCGTTTGGAGGGCTTTGGTCTGAAGATTCCAGTCTTTGTCTATAAAGTGAATAGTGAGGCTCATATAGTTCAGATGTGCGGCTAGACCACATATCAACAGTAGCGGCAAAGAATGAGACGGTTTGCAGCTGCCACTCCACAATCCCCCTACACTCCGCATACAGCTGTGGAAGTGCAGTCATTGAAAAATGTTTATGGCCTGGAAGCTCGTATCTGGGGTCAAGGACTCTGATAAGCTTCTTAAATCTGTCATTTTCGACAGTGCTAATGGGGAGCATGTCTTTTCCAACGCACTATGCAATTGCATGTGTGATGCCTTTGTGTCATTTAATTTTTTTGTCGTAAGGCACAGAGCTGGAAAATGCTGATATGACCGTTTGCTGGCGGGTAGCTGCACTCGGTACTGACCCGGTTGTTGTTGTTGAGGGTACACTAACAGCACTCGTTTGGGTCTTACTCTCTGCATGTTCTAACAGATGATATTGTTTTTAATGATGAAACAGGTTTGTAGTGTTTCCTGATTTTATTGCCACGTGTCTTCGGCACAGTCTGTAGTGCATGCTGTTCTGTATTTTGTCAAATGGCCAAAATATCTCCAAACTACTGAAGGTGAGTGACCTTTCTTGTTGACAATGTCCACGTCCTTCGAGCTGGTCGTGGGCTCTGCACTTTCTTCAGTGTCCTGGTTAAAGATAAAATATAGATGCACATTGTCTTTGCTTAATTTTATAAAAACAGATTTCAGTTACTAAATTTTCAAGGGTATTATATAAAAAGCTATGTTTGAGTTCAAATGTGCATAACTACCTTACTAGTCATGTTCCAGAAGATAGATTCACACTACCCAAAGCAAAAACCAGTTTAGCGAAGAACACTGCAATGTATTTAGCGATGGTCACATGGAACGCTCAGCCTGAGCATATCATTCAGGAAAACAGTAAAGATTGCTTTACAATATCACTGAAACAACATCTCCTGATGAAACAGCTCTCCTTGTCTAATGATCCTTAGGTGTCCTCCTCCATGCTTAGATGATCTTAAATAACTGCTTGAATGCAGATTTGTGGAGCTTGTGCTTAGCTTGAGGGTGTCTATTTTTTGCTGCTTATTGCTTGTACTATATTGCATCTTAAAGGCAAACATTGCACTCTTTATTTAAAATTATTAATACAAAACAAAATTATTGAACTGATGGATGATAATGCATTCTTGTAGATTGAGCTACCTAGTAGTAAGAGAAATAATCAGGTTGGCCCCACCTTCACCAGCTGCAACATTGAGTAATGAGCACATTGATGCATCACAGGCAGTAGTATAGTGAAGTGACCTTGTGGTTAGCCACTCTGTACGATGAGTATTCTTGTATTTAGTGCTTTAAGTATGTTATGTCATGGGCAATGGTCTACTCAAATAACAAAAACAGCTCAGTGTTGAGACATCTTTAATTATGTATCTCCGAGGAGGTCCAGGAAGTCCAGGTAACGCTGCGTTACTGTCTTACCAGAATGGACCATCCCTGACGTGAATGTGTGACTCTGAGGCAGGTCAGTGGCACAAGACCTTATGTTGTTCAAGTCAACTGTTACTAAAAAAGCTAAAGGAAGAATGGAGAACAAATTTTCCACAGCTGTAAGTATTGCCATTATTGTGTGTTTTCGGATGGAGGTGGGGGTTATAGTAATATACTAACATAGCGAGTAACATAACTTGTTGTTGTTGTTAAGATCCAGTAATAAGTAAAGTGATATCATTACTTTTTAAGGAGTAATACGTTTTATGTGGACCCCAGGAAGAATATCTGTTGCTTTGGCGACAGCTAATGGGGATCCTATTAAATGAAATGAAATGTTGGTGGAGACCAAAACAGTGATAAAAGAGAATATTAGACCTACTTTTGCCAGGTGGCCAGAAACAAGACTTACAGTGAATGCTCATGTTGCTCAAAGTCTGATGGATGTGTTAAATAGGCAATTTTTTGCTAACATGTTCACAGCTTTATAAGGTATTATTATGTCCCTGTTGTGCTTACAGCTATTTGCGCAAAATCAGGTTAAAATAATTTGCGGCATTCAAATGCAAATTTTGAGGGTGATTTAGAATTGGGTAAAACTACTTGATTGTGAATTTAGTCCTGTTATTAAAATATGTCTTTAAAGAGAAACTTCCCTGGCATTGCTACATTTTTGACTGCCAAGGCCAAAACCTGCCAAGAATGGAACACTTTTTATTTTTTTATTTTTTAAAGGTGATCATGTCTCTCCCTTCTCTGCCTCAGGAATCAAATACAACACAAGGAGATTTAGCAAGAAGGGAATTAAATCTTCCAGAGAATGTGCACAAACTTAACTTGCTTTGGGGGTCAGATGAGGGGATGGAACCTGAGAATTAAATTTTAGCATAACTTGTTTTTCAAGGCAGGGCAGCATTTCCACTTCATCGCTGCAGAGCTTTCAGACAAACACTTTGCTGACAAAGCAGGTGATACCTCAAAGCAAATCTGACATGAGCCGAATAGAATTCATGTATAAAGGCCTACCAAACCCTGAAACAGTTTTTGTAATATCCTCCTTTAGTCCATGTCTCTGACACCATTATAATGGTAATCACTGTCTTACTGAACAGTATAATGCTGTCGTTAAGTAATGTGTAAATTAGTTGGAATGGGCTACTGTGGTGCATTTATTTCCAAATCAGGGTCTTATTTTGGTCTTTTTTCATAGAGTGGGGGGGGGGGGGGACACTAATGTGGGCATTTGTGTTTTGACTAGTGATTGCAGAAATGTATGGAAATATTGTTAATTGCATTACTACTTAGTTGATGCTTATTACTGCAGCTGACAAAAACAAAGGCAGGACCAAGAACAAGAACGGCAACAAAAACCAGATGTCAAAATTGCCAAAGGAGATGCTGCCAAAGGTGTTGTAAGTTATTGACAACTAGTCTGTGCAAGCAAGTGTGGGAATTGTGTGGGAAACCTACCTCTGACAACACAAAGAACTAGATTTACTACGGCTTTTACACCTGCTTCCAGAGGCACATTTGAGGCATAGTGTGGTCTATGAAGTTTGTCATTATGAAGTTTTTCATTGTAAGTGATTTTAATCCAATACACTTTTTGTCAAATTCATCGAATACTTTCTCCGTTTTGTGTGTGCTCTGAAAATAAATCTAGTTTTCCTACACAGCCCTGGCTCTGTAAACGGGAAAACAAAGAAAGTGGTGTGGACCTCGCTACACAACATTTTCCAGGTAGGATCACACAGTAGCAGGTGCAGACATGTTAACTGAGGTTGATTCTGTAATTCGAAATGTGTGCTTAGAAAAAAACAAAGGTTACGATATGGTAACCCTAGTTCTATAAGCACAGGCGGAGCCCTCTACTGGACTCTATGGGTACAGTGGGTGGAGCCCAATGACTGTCCGCCCTAGCTGCGACAAGCCAAAGTCCACCACACCAACCTGGTCGGCCACAGGCCGGCCAGATCCCTGACCGCCACATCACCTAGTGATAGAATGGTGGGACACCCCTGAGAAGGTCACTGGACCGATAGGGGCTTGGCCTGACCATTAACACCTGCACTGCCCTGACCTCTCACTACAATGTCAGGCACTGCCAGTGTATGTTCCCCCTCTACACCCAGTAGTCACCAGATCCTCACTTTTCAGATCCTAGGTTGCAAATTTGCGAGCAGGATCCCGAGAAGGAGACCGACATATCCAAGAGATAGAAATGCACAGTAAGGGCCCAGATGCCACTGTGCAGATCTCCTGACACACACCCACTGAAAAAGGGTCGTAGACACTTCCACACTTCCAAATGGAATGTGCATGCACCGCTTAGAGTGGGTCTGTTCCAGCCCATGTACAGGCTTAGGAGATTCACTCACAAAGCCAGCTGCCCAGGCTCTTCTAGGACAGGGTTTTACCGACTGCAGTATCACTGAAACAGACGAACAGCTGACCAGTGCATCAAATGGGGGCTGTGTGTTCTACATAGGATGTTAGCATAGCACACATGGACACAACAGATGCACGCTCACCTTCCTGCACCCCCAGTGGGGTAGAAAGCATTCAGATTTATTGTCCTGGACCTGAATATGCTCCTTATGTTAAGAACAAAGGAGGTGTGTTGTCTCAATCCGGCTGCACTGTGGACACCATGAACCAGCATGCAGCTGGGGTGAACCGACAGGCACACAGCTCACTCACCTTCTTAGAGGTGAGAGCTAGCCACAGGGCTGTATAGCAAAAAATAGCATTTTCAATGAGGACTGCTCCAGGGGGCTCATAAGGTGCAGATATTGGAGCCATCAGCACAAGCAGCAAGTCCTACTGAGGCGCTAAGAGGCACGACACTGGTCGCTGTCTTCTCACACCCTGCAGAAAGCATATCACGAGGGGGCAGGTGAACACTGTTCTGTCACCAAACCCCCCGTGACAGGAGAGATAGCTGCAGCGTGACAGTTCCTTCTCCATTAGGCCCTGTAAGAAGGAAAGGATGGATCCCACTGAGCAGGTTATGGGATCCATTTCCTTCTCAATGCACCAGCACTGAAAGCCCAGCCACTTTGTAGCAGGAAGTAGTGGAGCCTGCCGTCGCCGCCTGGATGGTATGTACCACCTCTGCGGACAGCCCAGCCTGTCTCAACCTCTCCCTTTCAGGAGCCAAACCTGGAGAGGTTGGCCGAGCAGCGTGCCTATGGCGCCTGACTCCTGTGACAGAGCCCCCCAGACCTGAGGCACAGGCCAGGGCTCCGTCACTGCCAGCTGCGTCACCTCTGCGTACCACCCTTCCGATCTGCGGCTGGGGGCTACCAGGATGACTGACAACCCTTCCTGTCTCACCCTCTCCAGCAAGGGGGGATGAGATGGAGTGGGGGGGAAAGCATAGAGCAGCCCTTTTGGCCATGGCGCGTGTGCAAACGCGTCCACGCCCAAGGGCAGACTGTCCTGTGGAAGGATCGAGAACCACAGCGGGCAGTGGGTGTTGTGCCGTCTGGCAAACAGGTCTACCTGTGCCATCCCGAAGCGAGACCAGAAGGGCCTTCAGAGACAGCAAATGTGCTGCAGCCCATGTCCATAGGTCCTCTGCTAACGTCAACAGAACTGCGGATCGGACTCCGCCCTGTCTGTTGATGTAGGTGACTGTCATGTGGTGGTCTGTCCTCACCAGCACGTGCCTGCCCTTGACTAGGGCTTTATGGTGCTGGGGGACCAGAAACACCACCTGGAGCTCCAGTTGGTTGATGTGTCGGCACTCCCCAGGAGGCCACACACCACCCACTGCTCTCCCCAGGCAGGTCCCTCCCCATCCGGCCAGAGACGCATCTGTGAACACCGACACGTATGAGGATATCCGGCCGAGCGGTACCAGACAATGAGGGGACCCCCAGAACCGCAGGTCACTTGTGCCTCTTGAGGTTTAGATGCAGGCTGGTAAACCAGCATTGTAGCCGCCGCATGTGTAGCAGGTCCAGGGTAACCACTGGATGGGCTGCTGCCATGAGCCCCAGCAGCTGCATTACTGACAGCGCCGTCACAGCAGTTCCCAGCTGGAGCTTGCGGGCCGCTTGAAGAAGAGTCGTCTGTCTGAGTTCCGATAGATGAGCCCTCAGGCTGGCTGAGTTGAGCACAACCCCCAAATACTCCACCTCCTGGCGGGGATAGGGGGAGCTCTTCTCCCAGTTGATTGCAAAGCCCAGGTTGTTCAGATGCAAAATCAACTGAGCTGTGTGGAAAATTGCCCATTGTTTTGACCTGGCCATGACAATGAGGTCGTCTAAGTAGAAAAAGACCCTCATGCCCTGATAGCGCAATGGTAGCAGTGCGGCGTCTACGCATTTGCTGAATGTGTGCGTGGGGCCAGTGAGTAGCCAAAGGGGAGACTGGTGTATTCGTACGCCACCCCTTGGAAGGCAAAACACAGAAACTTCTTGTGTTTCCGGGCCACCTCGATCAAGGTCTTTCAGGTCTATGGTCGTCAACCAATTGCCGGGCTGCACTAGCTCTAGCAGTTTCCTGAGTGTCAGCATGCGGAACGGTTTCCGTGCAATATGCTGGTTCAGGTAGCGGAGATCCAGGATGGGTCTGAAGCCTCCAGTCTTCTTGGGGACCAGGAAGTACGTGGAGTAAAGACTGTTGTGGTTGGAACGACAGAGATAGCCTGTTTCTGCAGGAGCTGTTGAATCTCTGTGGCCAGGAAGTCCACCTCCTCCTGAGAGGACAGGTTGGCTTCCTTGATGCCCTGGAAAGACAGTGGGATACGGCAAAATTGTAGGGAGTAACCCCGCCTCAATGTGCCGTCCATCCAGTCTGTTGGCTTGCAGCAGCGTCTCCATTCTGTGTGGAAATGAGTCAGGGGATGCGCTGTTAGCTGAGGAGCGTTGTGGATGAAATGCTGGAAAGCTTCCTCGGCCGTCATCGCCACCAAACACACCATAAATGGGAGTATGGCCCAAGGGGGGCCGCAATCAAAAGGGCCAAACCCAAACGAAGTCTCGAAAAAAACAGAGCGGACTGTGGGCTCCTGAACGCACCACGGCCGGTCGCTCCGTTGACGTCATTGCCTGCGACAGTGTTGTCGTAGCGTCTACGGTGACGCGTTCACTATCGGCAGAACTGTCGTGAGGAGCAGTGACGAGCCGGGGAGCTCTCCTCTCCACAGCTGTTGGCCACTGTGGGAGAGATTGTGGCCCCTCTGCGAGCGGCTCGCTGCGCTGTTTGGCCGCAGAGCGCTGAGGTGAAGCGTAAAAATTCCCTGTTACTGTGTCACCTCAACATGAAATAGACGTCTTTCAGGTCGATGGCGGCGAACCAGTTGCCGGGCTGCATTGGTTTCAACAGTTTCTTGATCATCAACATGTGGAAACGCCCTTTTGTCGATTATGCTGGTTCAGTTGGCGGAAATCCAGAATGGCTCAGAAGCCTCTCGTGCTTTTGGGGACCAAAAAGTACATGGAGCAAGACCTCTGTGCATGTCATGTGCAGAGAGGCCCTAAGACGGCCTGCTTCAGCAGAAGTTGCTGGATCTCGGCGGCCAGGAAGTCCTGTGAGATAGAACTGCTGTTTCAGTCTAAAATCTAAAAGTAAATGTTTTTTTGTTTTTTTACTTTATCTTATTCCATCTTTTTATCGTTTCCACAAACATTGTTACACTCGTACTGTGTTAACACTATGATTAGATCTAAATATTGTAATATTATCATTATGTTTTATAGGTTTCCTCAGGTGGCGCTGAAGTGCTACAAAGTAAAAGTTTTGAAATACTTTGCTCTGAGCTTATTTATCTTATCAAATCTCACTGCTCCACCTGGTCAGTCCCAGGTGGAGCAGTGAGATTTGAGATGTCTACATAATGGCCTGCTGCCTTGGTAAATCAGTTGTTGTGTAATTTCCCAACTTTCTTTGTATTAAATGCAGAATGAGATCAATGTGGTTATGGTGAGATTTTACAGTCGTATCCATAGCAACAAAGAAGTAAAGACTGCGTGTCCTTTTTGGCCCTTTTATGCAGCCTCACTCCTGTGTGCCCTTTTAAAATTCACATTGTCATGCTGAGCGGTCAACCTCTGAACATCTAAAACATTTGGTTTCAGCAATATACTTTCTGTCACGCAATCTTGGATTTTTAAGTTTACGTTACATTTTTTGTCCATTGGAATGACTTAATTCATTTGCTTTACATTTTTAATATGTGCATACAAACCCACAATATATGTTGTAAGTGCACAACAACACAGCAAATATACCAGTAGAGTTATGTCTAGTTCAGATGTTGGGAATTATTTTAGAGCATTATAGCCTAAATTGTTATCATTAATTACTAGAGCATTGGTCTGCATTGTCATCATTTAAAGTATTATTTTATAGTGTAAAATTAAGATTACAGTGTTAAGACTCTGTGTGTGTGTGTGTGTGTGTGTGTGTGTGTGTGTGTGTGTGGTCCTCTCTGTGTCTAACTGCCCAGAGGCAGTAGCGTGCGTGTGTGTGTGTGTGTGTGTGTGTGTGTGTGTGTGTGTAAGCAGGCACATGTTCTCTGGGAGCAGAATGAGCATAGCAAGGCATCATCAAAAACAGCAGCAGGAAAATGTAGAAGCAGAATTAGTGAAAATTGTGTTACAAAACATACATTAATACAGTAAGAATGTCCTGTCTATAGCACACAGCACAAGAGATACCAGCTTATTCCACAAAGTCAGGTTTTTGGTTAAAATAGCATGATCAGCAGAGGGCATGCCTAGGACACAGAGAGGGGGAGCATTGCAGACAAAAAGTTAGACATCAGTCAAGAAACAGTCATCAGTGATTATCCTTAATAAATAATAATAATCATTGTTAATCAGTTTATTATTTTAATCAGTTATCATTCTTAAATCCATCATTTTTAATAATTTTATTAGTATTAATCATTCTTAATCATTTTCTTTTTACATAGATGTGCTTCAGTTTTTACTTATAAGTAGTAGTCATAACTATAGTCATGAACACAGAAACAAGCTCACTGTGGTTAGATTCTTGAGTGGGAGGAATGACTGCAGGAAGTGGCTGCAGATGGTTTGCCTTGTCCAACTGTCATCTACTGTAGATTATGACCATAGGAGAGGTTGCAGGTGTGCAAGATCTGCCGACACTGTGACAGTGCATGTTTCGTTCTGCTGTTATCTACTGTTGTGATTACATGAGGAACTGCTGATGTGTTAATCTGCTAATATTAAGACTACATGCTTAATTACTGATTAAGGGGTTTGATTGTCAACTTCCAGCCTCTGTTTATTATAGCCAGTGTGAGCTTTGAATGAACTTGCTGAAGGAATTCTTGCTTTGCAAAAAAGCGTCAGATGCTTTGCAAAAACACGACAGGATGACCAAAAAAATCATCAGATGCTTTGCAAAAACACGACAGAGAGATAATAAGCAGAAAGCAGCCAGCATAACATCAAGACTGCGGTAAGAAACCAAGCATTAATGAAAAATGCTTATATTAATTGTTTAAAATATATAATTGTGTCAAATTAAGCATGCGTAACCTTTAAAAAACACGGTGACTGAAGTTGAAATGTAAATTATGAACTTCTTATCCAGTAGTATAAAGATGTAGAAAGTCAACAATACAGTAATAAATGACAGCTGGGGAACAGTGTTAATTGGTAAAAACAACACAATAACAGAGGAAAAGAAGTTCATCATGAGGAAAGGAGGGGGCAAAACAGACCAGAAGATATATATATATATATATATATATGACTGTCTGCAGACCGTAGGATGAACTTCATCCTCCGACCTGCTGGGATGTTGTACGGGTTTATGTGTCCTGTTTTGGAATAAACTCTTTTGCACCGACTCTTGACCGTCTCCAGAGAAGTTTTTGATTGCAAATATATTGACTATAATAGAAAGCTAATGGAGTATTTTTTGACAAAGTTTATAAAGCTGGTGAAGGTGGGGACCAGGCTTAACTGGCCCAGCCTGGTCGCACATCTGACCCAACACAGACTCCACAACTTTCAATGTCATTGTGGTGGTCACATTACATGATTTATCAGCAACAGGGGGTCACACACTACACGACTCATGTCACTATCTCTGGTCCCAAACCACGTTTTGTTAAGAAAACACATGCGAGAAGTGACACAGGAAATGAAGCAAAACCTGTTCTGATAAAACACAAAAAAGTAAAAGACAAAGAATATGGATGAAAGAATGGATTAGCACACGTTCTGTATGAAAAACTAGCTGCCTGCTCTGCCAGATGCCTACTGTCATTGGCTGTAGCTCATCGCAGCATTCACTGCCAGTGAAGACACTTCACACCACTGATGTTTCACGGTCGCCAACAGCTACAAATATATAGCACTCTAGATATCTGTCTGGCATCAGCGAGCCTCTGTGATGCGTTATTGAGTAGCTCGCACTACTGTTGTCACAATACTGTATTTCTAACTTCAATACAATACCAAAAAAAAAAAAATAAATTCCATATGCAATACCATTTTCGATACCATGGAGGAAAGTTGATACAACATTGATTAAAATACTATATTTAAGTACTTGTAGCAGATCTGGGCTACGTAAAATTTTAATACAGTTATAAAAATTTATATTTCCGGGAATATTAATTTATGCCTCGAAATTAGGAGCACCACCTAAAGATTTGCTTGTCCGCCCAAGGCTTTAGGTCCTTGAGTATAGCCTGAGAATTACACGAATTTCTGGTAATTCATTAGTTGTCACTGGTTCAGTTATTCTGAAATCGTTGTTCTGAAATCGTAATCTCTAGTCAATCAGTCAATCTCAAATCTGAGGGTGAGTTCTATGTATAGGGACTCTAGATTCTTAATAACACACACACAACATCACTGTTCTCAAGGTGAATTTAAACTATCAAAAGAGAGTACAATAGTGGGTAAATGTGGTAATATTACAGGGACAACAGTCAATATGACAACCAGGAGGTAATGAACAGGGTAGCCTATGTAAGGTTCGATTGAATTTCAGTTTATATTGTAGAGGGAGAGAATTCTACGAGTATGAGGGAACGACTGACGAAATTAGGTTGCAGATTTAGTTTGACTAATCTAGGGGTTTATTAACTGTAGATGGAGCCAACTAGAGAACACCAACGAGTCACAGAGTGTGGTTTGTTTTGCCCTACCGTTGCCACAGGTCCCGTAGCAAGGCTCGACTGCCGGTTGGCTCGTGGAGTTGGTTCTGGCCCGACCCCAGTGGCGTTTCCGAGTTGAGTTCGAAACCGGTGGATTTGTTCCGGAGTCCTTTGTGGGAAGCGCTTGCAGCAACGGGCCGTCAGCCCAGGCTTTTACTCTGATCTCAGTTTGTTTGGTGTCGCTATAGCGGAGCCCACTCAGGGTTCTGTCGTCAGAGCCGTGGTTTCATTCATTCAAGGCCATAAATGAAGGCTTCTGAGTTTCTGGTCCAAAGTTGCTCACAACGGTCGGATGAGGTTGCAACAACAAAATCAAATAAACTCACACATTCACCGTAGGTTCGCGAGGCCTCGGGAATATAGGCTATTTAATGTTGCTGAGATT
>NC_060172.1:15183414-15186791 GCF_021292245.1 Micropterus dolomieu | reverse complement strand
AAATTAGGTTGCAGATTTAGTTTGACTAATCTAGGGGTTTATTAACTGTAGATGGAGCCAACTAGAGAACACCAACGAGTCACAGAGTGTGGTTTGTTTTGCCCTACCGTTGCCGCAGGTCCCGTAGCAAGGCTCGACTGCCGGTTGGCTCGTGGAGTTGGTTCTGGCCCGACCCCAGTGGCGTTTCCGAGTTGAGTTCGAAACCGGTGGATTTGTTCCGGAGTCCTTTGTGGGAAGCGCTTGCAGCAACGGGCCGTCAGCCAAGGCTTTTACTCTGATTTACTCTTTTTTTTAGAAGAGAAGGGAAGACAAAAGACAGCCAGGCCTTTTATTTGACTTCATAGGTAGTGGTGACGTCAATTTTGGAGTGGATTTCAGGGGAAGTCCCTAAGGTGTTAACTTTTTGGGATAAAGAAATATGCGTTGCGTGTATTTCCCTTTAATCTCTCTCTCCACAATATTGACATTTGGAAAAATACTCAGTTCTAAACATTCGGATAAAGACAATTAAAACGAGGCTAAACACTACGGAAAAAGGTTATAACGGTTATATAAAACGTAACAAAGCTTAAATACTTGTCCTCAGTATACTTGCTGGTTACTGGTATTAACTCAAGAGACAATTTAGATGCAAGCGTGACAGCAAAATTTCGTTTATGCAATTACATGGTGATAGGTAGGCCTACTTAGCGATCCTTGTCGTGCAAGCCGAGTTTTAAACACTTGCGTGTCATACCTTTCCTGTCCCCTTGGTAGCGCTCGGGTCACACGAGAACACAGTAGACATTCCACTTTAACTGAGAGGCTGGTGGTACACAAGAGCATATCAATGGATATTTTAGTAGGAAATTGTATGTGCAACATTTAACTAAAGCATTAGTTAATACTGAACAAACAGTGATTACTAGGGAGTAACAGGAATGACTTAAGACAACACAGAAAGAGGTTAGAAAACTAGTTCAAGATTACTTTCTATGGGTCTGCTAGTCTTCAAACATCACTAAAGGATAACAACAGGGTTATTACTTACTAAACTCAGAGGCAAACGCCACTGCTCACTTAGCAAGGTTATTATTTAAACAGAACAAACACAGTTATAATGGAACCTTGCTTGGTTCGAGAAACAGGGGTTGTTATGGTCTCTTTTCTTTGCATTCCTGGCTTATCGCATCGGCTATCAGAGAACGAAATGGTGGTTTATAGCTCAGCCATTCTGTGGAGAGAAAAGAGTCAGATTGAGGCCAGAGGTGAACTGCGGGAGGGAGAAGGGGTCAGATAGCCCCTTTTCCTGTCCTGTGGACTGTCTTTAGTTACACCTTTACGGCTAGAAAGGTTCACTAAGGCTCTTTGAATACACAATCCTTAAGCGATGCATTGTCTGATTGAGTCTCTTTCGGTCCTTATGATACACCAGGCGATGTCTCTGGTTTTTACATGTGAAAAGGTCAACTCTCAGGGAGGGAAACTTCCCTCCCTCTTTTGACACCATCTGACCTTCTTTGAAGTGCGTCTGGTTGAGTTCACAACATACTAAATAATTTATTCAATGTATCTTAGAAATTAAGTAAAGTTAATAGTACTGTTTGTTAATTTGCTTCTGACCTTAGTCAAAGTTTTTTCCAATCAGAAATTCTGCTGCTGTCTGAGATTCCTCACATCAGATAGCTCTGAGGGGGATTAGCTTAGTTTTGAAAATTACAAATGTGTGTTTGGCCAACAACAGGACAACTAGCTTATTAACAGTTTACTGGGCCATCTTGTTGAATACTACACTGATGTTAAAAAGGAAGACGTCTCCAACCTCTCGAGGTTCTTTACGGAGGTTGGAGTGTCGGACCTGCAAGTGCTTTGCCCTCTTGGTTGTGTTAGCACCTTCCGTTAGCGGTGCTCTATAAAATCGCTTGCATATGGGCTTGTTTATATCCTTTGCCAGCATCAAATCACAAGTGACGAGTAGCCAATCACAGCACAGTAGGGCGGGACTTGTCAAAACAAAATAACACTATTCAACCGGAGTGAATGAGAAGTGAAGACGGCAATGTGAGTGACAGGAGGTGTGGCTAATTGGGTGCTGCAGTGGTGTGTGTGTGTGAACTTGCTGTTGGGGAGAAGAGAAGAGAAGCGCATTTTCAGTATCGATACTGAAAATTCTCGTTTTGACGACAGTAGTTCAAACATAATGATCGAGTGCTGATTAGCGAGCACCGATGGGAGAGTGCGGCTCGCTTGCCGACAAAGGGTTTTTGTCTTTGACTTGCAAATCGGGCTTAAAATCGTGAAGTGGAAACTAGATTTTATCCGTCAACTGACTGAGCTCTGCCCTCATCTCCCAAACCCCCGCACCATGACCCCCTCACTGCACACAAGCACACAATCACATTTCTCTATCCCAATGCTAGTCAGTTGCAATAGGTCCCACTTACCATGTCAGAGACATCCCAATCTGTCTCTCAAGATGCATCAGCTTCTCCTGTCTCCTCTGGACAATGTTCCCTCTGATGTGAGACAGAAGGCGGTAGAGAGGTGACAGGGTAAAGGAGTAGAGTGAGATGATGTGAGACAACAGGTACAGAGAGACAGAGATGGAGTTTGTGTGCGAGTTCTCAGGCTGTCCTTTATCTGTTAAAAAAATGTGAAGAGGAAAAAATGTTAAACATCACAAGGCTGTTTGTCACACCAGCATTACACGTCCAGGCAGGGACATTTTTCTTGGGGAAAAGAAGTGTATGGTCTTTGTGTTTGACTGTGGTTTCATTTGAGGAAATTGGTGATATATTGGACTCTCCATCATGTTATCAATCTTACATTTATGATTAAAGCTTTCATCGTCTCTTGAGAGAAAATCCACCAACACACACATGCATGCACCCTTAAGACTAGGAATGTAACAAAATACAGTACTTGTAACTAAAGCTGTTGGCACCAGAGTGAATGTGATGTTGTGTGATGTGACAGTGGATGTTAAAGAATAATTGTGGTTTATTACAACTTGGTCTTACTACTTAGTTTCCACCTGACCTCTTTGATTCCAAGTACCACTTTAAATAGATTAAAATTAAATTCAAAGGCAAAAATGTACAAGTACTTGTCATTCCTCTAAAGCCAAATTCAGACTGTATCATAATGGCCTGACCTGACAGACATGAGGTGTTTGTAGTAAAAATAAATGTTGGTCATTTTCATGCTTATTTTATCCCTTGTATTGTTTCATTGTGGAAGGCAACCAACGCAGCATCTGGAACATTTCCATTGACGTCAACCCACAGGAGTGCTCTTCACACTAGTGATGGACAAAGCAGTGCTTTTTAATGTACTGACTCATTAGAATCAGTTCATTGAAAAGATTTGATGAAAAAAATAATTTACTGAATCGTTCA
>NC_060172.1:15139956-15183314 GCF_021292245.1 Micropterus dolomieu | reverse complement strand
GACAGGAGGTGTGGCTAATTGGGTGCTGCAGTGGTGTGTGTGTGTGAACTTGCTGTTGGGGAGAAGAGAAGAGAAGCGCATTTTCAGTATCGATACTGTGGAAAATTATAGTTTTGACGACAGTAGTTCAAACATAATGATCGAGTGCTGATTAGCGAGCACCGATGGGAGAGTGCGGCTCGCTTGCCGACAAAGGGTTTTTGTCTTTGACTTGCAAATCGGGCTTAAAATCGTGAAGTGGAAACTAGATTTTATCCGTCAACTGACTGAGCTCTGCCCTCATCTCCCAAACCCCCGCACCATGACCCCCTCACTGCACACAAGCACACAATCACATTTCTCTATCCCAATGCTAGTCAGTTGCAATAGGTCCCACTTACCATGTCAGAGACATCCCAATCTGTCTCTCAAGATGCATCAGCTTCTCCTGTCTCCTCTGGACAATGTTCCCTCTGATGTGAGACAGAAGGCGGTAGAGAGGTGACAGGGTAAAGGAGTAGAGTGAGATGATGTGAGACAACAGGTACAGAGAGACAGAGATGGAGTTTGTGTGCGAGTTCTCAGGCTGTCCTTTATCTGTTAAAAAAATGTGAAGAGGAAAAAATGTTAAACATCACAAGGCTGTTTGTCACACCAGCATTACACGTCCAGGCAGGGACATTTTTCTTGGGGAAAAGAAGTGTATGGTCTTTGTGTTTGACTGTGGTTTCATTTGAGGAAATTGGTGATATATTGGACTCTCCATCATGTTATCAATCTTACATTTATGATTAAAGCTTTCATCGTCTCTTGAGAGAAAATCCACCAACACACACATGCATGCACCCTTAAGACTAGGAATGTAACAAAATACAGTACTTGTAACTAAAGCTGTTGGCACCAGAGTGAATGTGATGTTGTGTGATGTGACAGTGGATGTTAAAGAATAATTGTGGTTTATTACAACTTGGTCTTACTACTTAGTTTCCACCTGACCTCTTTGATTCCAAGTACCACTTTAAATAGATTAAAATTAAATTCAAAGGCAAAAATGTACAAGTACTTGTCATTCCTCTAAAGCCAAATTCAGACTGTATCATAATGGCCTGACCTGACAGACATGAGGTGTTTGTAGTAAAAATAAATGTTGGTCATTTTCATGCTTATTTTATCCCTTGTATTGTTTCATTGTGGAAGGCAACCAACGCAGCATCTGGAACATTTCCATTGACGTCAACCCACAGGAGTGCTCTTCACACTAGTGATGGACAAAGCAGTGCTTTTTAATGTACTGACTCATTAGAATCAGTTCATTGAAAAGATTTGATGAAAAAAATAATTTACTGAATCGTTCACTGCTTGACCAGAGCACTGACTGCGTAGTTCCACTCATTGACCTGAAACACGGTTGAATATTCAGTTAGTCTAGTGAACATGAAGGATGCCAGTGAGCTGAGAATTTCATTGGCTAAAGATTTGCAGACTGAAAACTGCTATAACAAAGTCCTACCCTATTGTCCTGCCTACAGAATGTATATTTTTAATTTAATATAATATAATCAAATATTTCAATATTATAAGTATCAAATATGAATATGTAAAATATTTGGTAGTACTTTCTACTTTGAGACTTCAAAACATGAGAGGGAGGGAGAGGGGCGGGCTCAACGACTGTTTATCAATCAGGGCTGTGGATGTTCACTAAACATGTTACTGAACATACACCATTCCCTCACAGTGAAAGGATCTCTGACAGACTCAGGCTCAACCACCATTTTTTTCCCATTATACTATACAAAAGATTAAATGGGAGCAGATTTATAACTGGTGGATTATAGGTTAAAGAAAGAAAGCATAAGAGAGGGAGAAACAACCGAAATGAGGGATTTTAGGAAAAAGGAGAACAAGGAGAAAATAACACAAGGCTAGGAAGAGGAAAAACTACAGGGAGTAAAGGCACATTAAAGACAGTATTAAGAGCAGTGATAATGAAAAGGATAAGACATATTGAGATGGACGTGTGATTGACTAAAGAAATGTGCATTCTAAGAGACTATAGAAGTGAAATGAGGCAAAACCTGTTTTGCTCATGTCCTCAGCAAGTGATGAAAGTCATTTCAGTTTTACAGCCATGATGACATGTCCCCAATGTCCACTGTCAAATCGATCGATATGTGCTTGGGTGCACAAGTGTGTGGTTGTGTGTGAATATAACCCATTTACATTCTGTGACTGCCCTTGGAATTTGAAATACAGTATTTGCAGTAAGTATTACTGTGACTATTATTCTGCTCTTTGAGTGCGAACATGCATATGTTTGTATCATGCATTTACTTTTGTTTACTTATTGTCATAGGTATTTCCACACATACAAGAATGAGGTGTTCTCTAAAGAAAAAGAGTTTTCTTTTGTTAAGGGGACGTTTTTAAGGTGAGGAATTGGGTTTAGGCAGTAGAGTTACATAAAAATGTTCTTTACTACATTATCTTTACCTGATGTTTCCATGATTTAAGACTACTGTAATCACACATTGAGTGTTGGCTGCACATCTTACTTTTGGGCTGCATATGGGTGCGATTTGTGTTTTTCACCAATTGTTTATTTATAAAGTAAATACGTTACGTTGCATTGTAATGCAGGCTTGCAGTGAAAAGATAGAAAAAAACAGATGCATGCTGTGTTTAACTCTAAAGCTCCGTGAGTGGGTAAGAGGAGAGCGACTTATTTAAAAGCTGTCACTGAGTAAAACCCTTCAACACACAGCTCTGCTGCTCACTGGAGCAAATGTCTCGTGAGTGTCGTGAGGCTATTATTCACAACTTGTAACCAGTCAGATAGTGCCGTGGCGGGACATTGAGCAAGACTACAGAGATGGATCAGAGCTGAAGTGGCACATAAAAAAAAAAAACACGGATCGATCCGAACCGTGAGTTTTGTGATCCATTGCATCACTAGTGAAGTAGCATTGATCACTCTAAGGGGGAGATACATTTTGTCCCCAACGGCGATAAAAATTATTCAGCCGAGGCAGGGATATACAAACCAGAAAGGGGGAAATCCCACACACTGCCCCCGCAAATCGCTTCCGCCAATCTAGCCAAGAGCCAAAGACCATGGCTAAAAAATATTACAGCAAACACTTGGTGATAAATTGAAAATGTAAAAGTTGATGGAGAGGTAAGGTAAGGTTAACATGTCCCCTCCATCAACTTTTGTTTTAAGTTATGCTGTCGTGTTGGGGGTTAGAGAATGAATGCAGTCGATAAAAGTCAAGTGTTGTCTATTTTAAAAGCCTGTGACTAAACTGTTTTTGTTTGTCTGTATATCCACTTGTCCATCAGTGTATATCTGTGTGTGCGTGTGTGTGTTTTGCGTATGTACCATTCTCTGTTTTAGTCTTAGGATGTGTGAATGGACTTATCATGCTCCAGACAGGCTTCAGTGAGTAAGTCAAGGCGAGGGGTTCCTTGTCTCTTTGTGTTTTTTGCCTTTGGTCTGCCCCACTGTCTGGTGAAAGAGGTGACATGAGCTGTCACTCTCCTCTCCACTGTTGCACACACTCCTCCAGAGGAGCTCACAAACACCTCGAGGATCAAAGAGTCACACAGAAGGACACACAACACAAACATGTACATTTGTGTCTGCAGAAGCAACATTCACACATGAAGCAATACAAGGAGACACACTAAAAAGGGGTATGTGTTATGCTGGGTACACACCAAAGGATTTTTTACATCCCATAAGATTTTCAAAATGTGATAGAACACAAACATGAGGAGAAAAAATCCTAGATTTAACTGTTTTGCTCCTATAGTGTGTGGTGTGCCATGATGTGACAAAGACAGCACACCACACACAAACAGATTTTCAACCCGAGTCTAGACCGTGAACACAGGAAATCTCGCAAAATCTCGCGAGACTTCAGAATAAGCATGGCGGACGATATGCAGGAAGAAATTGCGACGTTGAACAAACATTCGTGCTGTTGCCACAAATCTACAAGCTGATCCTTCATCTCTGCTGTCCACATTAATTTCAACAAGTGCTGCGCCATGACTGTGTTTCTTATGCTTCCGTCTTCAATCATCTCGCTTTCTGATTGGATATTGTTTCGTTTCACGTGATAATCTCCAGAACGTACGCGCGTTTGTCCTCGGGGATCCCCCCACACATCAGGATTTCTGATCGGGGCGCCTCCAACGTTCTTCCAATCAGGTTCGGACACTCTTAACACACCTCACACCAAGGGGGAATCTGATAAAATAATCTCTAGAACCATCAAGATAATCGGGACATAGCTAGGATTGTCGGAAGGCGGGAAATCGGCCCAAAATCAGCCCGATTTTCTTTTGGTGTGTACCCAGCATTAGAGTGTGTGCAGACATCACCACAGACACATGCACATACAGACGGGGGCATGGGGTTTGACCAGGGCTGGATTGGTAATCCGGCATACCAGGCAAATGCCCGGTGGGCCGACGCACATTTGGGGCCGGTGTAACATAAATTATGCATTTATATAACTGTTTTGAAAAAATAAAAGCGGCCCATTGGGTCATTTTCTATACTAACACTGGGCCAGCTCTATCACATCTCTTACTAGCCCTCACTCCCTGTGCTCTCCATTTCTTGCGTTACGGCCCCCCCCAAAAAAATCTTCGGACGGCTGCCATCAAATGCGTGAAAACTACCGATATGTTTGCTACCGGGGCTGCAGTAGCTACAACATCAGCTGCAAAACCCAGTGTACAGCAGGCACAGGCACTTGAAGGAGTAAAGGACAGCCGTGGCTACTGCCGGTCTATGGTGATAGCGAGTGACAAAGTGACAGGGCCGAGGGAGAGAGAGCAGGAGGAGAGAGGAGGTGAAGCGGTAAGCTTGGAGTAGCTCAACCTGTAGGGAGGGAGCAGGGAGAGAGGGTCATTTACGCTGGGGACATGTAGGCTAACCACCACTTTTTGAAAGCATTTGTTAAAAATGTTCTGCAAAATAGCTTACACCAAGAAATGTTAATTAACAAATATAAATGCTATGAAAAAGGTTTATTTGCACAATAAGCCTGCAATGCCATGTAAAAATAGAAGAATACTGTGTTGTCCAAAAAATGTAACTTATGTTAAAAACAATAAGCTACTGATTACTGGATTATATTCTATTATATTTTTATGTTCTGAATTGTCACTTGCCACCTGAATTTTGTGCTTCCCTGGTGCAGAAATTAATTGTTTAATGCTCAAAATCTTCTGGGGGGGGACCCCCACACACCCTATCAACTATTTCATCAATACATTTTTTTTCCAAATAGTAGGCCTTTTAAAATGTATTCTTGTCTTGTTGTCATGGTCCCAATCTTGTGCAATGTTACATCTCATGGGCTAAGTTTAGTCACACCCCTAATCTGAGCCCTTAAATGGAAGGATGGGGTACTGTTGAGGGGTGTCCGATTGATTGTTGTGGGCCGCCTGGGCCAAAAACACCAGGGCCAATTTTTTGTCCCAGTCCAGCCCTGGGTGAGACTGCTGACTGACACACTGCACCATTCATGATATTCTTGGGACTCACACTCTGACTTGTTTTGACTTGTGAGCATCTGTAAAATATTCTCCCTCTTTATGATAAATATGACACAGGGTGTTACTGGAAATGTGCAACAGAGATCGTATAAAAGTTACAACCATTCAACCAAACATCCATTGTCTTAGAAAACCCACACTCACATATAGAATCTTAAAGAAAACGTGTTGTAATATGTCCAAAAGGTTGGTCTTCCCCAGGTCACATCTCTACATGAAAGAGAGATGACTTACCGTGATATCTCAGCTGGAGGTTAGGCCATCTTCGAAATGTGAATGGAGTAGTTTTTTAACACTTTGTTCCTGTTCGTTTTTTATTTTATTCTTTTTAATAGGAAGTCCCACATGTTGGTGAACAGCAGAATCAAATCTTAATAGATCCTCCTCAATTCTGCAGGCGACTCATGCATGTAACTTCAATCAATTGGTCTGAGTCCATCTTGTCATGACAGTAATGAGTTCAGCAAGGTTCACAGAAAGTCTGATGACCCAACCTAATAATTATTAGTACTGCCATGTCCACCACAGTTTTATTGTATTGTATGATTCACATTGTCAGATTTTTTTTGTGGAGAGATATTTGGTGTCACAAACTTGGGTTTCATTCACGGTAATGCATCTATTAGCAGATGCATTGCATTCAATGCTTTACTAACACAGTAGGGACACAGTATAACACACTGAAGCACACAACACATCAACGTGTCAAGTGTACTATGTATTTGACAACATCGTACTAAATAATTTCAGTCATTCTCAAAAGGAATTGCAGTAACTCTGTCTTTACTGCATGGCACCAGATTTGACCCCCTTTTTTCGTGGTGACAGGGATTTCACGGTCAAAGAAGTTCCATCTAGCATCTGAATGGTGGTGTCACAGGATAAAAGGCCTCATGAAGTGCTTTCTGGAGAGCAATCCAGGTGAACAAAGACTTGCATATATTTAACTTTGACTTTGCATATGTTTGACGTAGCGCATCTCTGGAGAAACTGTAGAAAGTAAATGGCCTATCACAACAAGTTAACTGTGAAATCACAACCAATCTACACGCACATTTACACACTTTCAGAGTCCTCTCCTTTTCATCTCTTCCATCATTCATCTGCTGTTTCCAGGAGTGCCTTTCAGGTGGTCACCTACCAAGCAGCTGGTTCCATTGAGGCTGCCTGTGCTTGCAGCAGGGTGCTGGGTTTACTAAGAAGGTACACATACTGGTAGTCTTTGATCTGCTTCAGATATTCTAAAACCATGTAAAAAAAGGAGGAGGGAAAACAAAGAAATCCAAATGATGTGTATGTATAATTTAACTTTTTGCATTCATAACCCCCCCCCCCCAATTATATACACTGCACAGATGCTGTCCAGATTCTATGAATTACCTGAACTACATAGTGTACCCACAGCTTGTAACTTCTGATAATGTGGGTGCATGTGTGCTGAGAAGATTTTGTTCCATGCAGGCTGACAGACCCAGTGGGAGACTCAGGACTTTGTATAGCCAGAGAAATATCAAAACTATACATAGATGCTGAACTGCAGCACATAGTTCAACCTCTTGGGACAAAACTTAAAAGTTACAGGCCCTATTTATGACTCATGAAAAAAGCTGCTTCCTCTGAGCAGCTCACCTTACGCTCGTGGCACAGGACACAGGGTTACGCTTGTCCAGTGTTGCCAGTGAATCTCAGGACCAGAACTGAACCCAATTCACAAATATACAACTTTTATGGCCTCTGAGATTCTTTACATGGTTAGATTAATGGCTGATTCTTCAAATAATGCAATTTTACAACTGGAGGCTCTACAACTCTTTACAGCTGGATTGCTAATTGGGCAAAGTGGGCAACTGTCCAGGGGCCCCTGAACTCCAGGGAGCTGAAAGGTATTACGGGTCAACTGGTTTGTGCTAATTTAATCAAACAGTTGTTTGGGAATATGAAAAGCACAATATCAACGGACTGATAAGGGCCTTTTGGTGGGTCTTGCTTGAAGTTGAGGCTCTGTTTTGCAGAGGATCTTTGTGTCTAATCTAGTTACAAGACTGAAATGATTTCTGTATTGTGGTTACCGGTTGCATTGTCTTAAAGTAAATTTTGTTTGATCAAATGACTACACAGCAAACCTAGTAGTACTCCAGCATGGAAAAATTGTACAAATTGCAAAGCGAGGGGAGAAGCTCAGTGTTCCCCTGGGATCCTTAGCAGGTTAAATCAGTAGAATGAATGAAGTCCTTTATTTTCATAAGACTTTGTCACAATAACTTATATAATTAATATAATTACATAATATAAAATTGTAATGTCCTACCCTGGACAGTCCCTCTGTATTCACACAAAAGAGGCAGGGCCATTGTCAGAACAGAGGATCTTTATAGTTCCAGATATAAGCAGGACATTGGCAGAACTCTAACAGCAAGAAAGCAGGAGATAGTGGAGTTGTAGAAGGAGTAGTTGGTCCTCCTTTTAAGTTGGGAGAAAGAGGGGGGAAAGAGGAGCAGGAGAAGGGGTAATGTTGCATTTCTGCTGTCTTGAAGTAGGTCACGTACACAGTGCTCCATTTGTCAGTGACAACACTATTAATCATGGAAGGGGCAGTGTCAATGCCCAGTGGCTTTGCTCTGCAGGTGGGTTGTCCCTCTGGATGCCAGGGCTCCAACCTCTGTGTTCTACCCCTGTTCTCCCTACTTTCCTCCTCCTCTTATCCCTTGGTGCTTTGATGCTTTGAAATGGCTCTCCTTGCATGCCCTCTGTGCATACCCGACTTTCCCCGCTTTCTTTATCCAACCCCAGTCACCTCTTTCCCTGCCCTTGGAACTTTTGAACATCTTAGGTTTCTCTGACTCCTTCTGTCTCATTTTTTTATCAGTTTGTTGCTCTTCCCTTTTCCACATTGTACAACCATTCTCCTATTCAGTATTCTACCACTCTATAGCTCTTCCTCTTCTCCCCAGACGAAGGCTGTGGTTTTTACAGTAAGATACTCAGCAGTGACATGTTTGGATTCCCAGGTGTCTTGACCAACCTTGTTCCACTCACACACCTGTCTCTTCATTCCATCTACTCCTCTCTGTGTAGAAGGTTGTTAATACAGGTGTTAAGGGAGAAGGATGTTAAGAGGGGGGGGGGGGGGGGGGGGGGGGGGGCAAGTATATTTGCAATGTTTAAAATGAAAAACTTGTACTTCTCTGATAAGCCTACATTCAGGAATAAATTGTAAATAGTTTATGTTAGAGTTTATGTGACCCATGCAGCGTCACTGTGACGTCAGGACTTCTGGAGTGCTGCTTGTGTTAACCAACTGGGGCTAACATTAAGCTAACTGGTGATGGTCAGCGAATACTTCCAAAATGTAAGCTGGCTGCTTGGTGAATCATAATACATGTCTTGTGTCGGTGTAAAAGATTTGGAGGTGTTTAAAGGCACCTTTGACAGAGCACTGCTGAGAACCAAAAGTAAGGTAACAAGTAATATAACTCATTATTTTTGCTTTTGAGTAATTAGAAAAGTCATCCAATACTTTTTAAGTAATCAGTTAATGATACAATATTTCAAGTAACTTGTCCAACACTGACAATGGCTGTATTTATTCAGTGACGCTAACACTTTGACTCACAACCCTTCCATGGGGCCATCTCTTCGAACACTGGCCTTTGTCTGTGCATATTTGTGTGTGTGCGTGTGTGTGCTTGGGGGGGGGACCAGGATTGGCGTGCCCATCACTGCTGTTGATAGTGTTACATATTTCAGTCAGATTCCACGGTCATATATCTGGGTGCATTTGAGACCGAAGATAAGGAGGGATTTATGAAGGCAGCCCTCTCCTAAGTCAAGGTGAACACCAGAGATATGATGCTTGTGTGTGTGTGTTGTGTGTGTAACTGCCATGTGCATACACCGTAGACATGCATGCCTGAATGAGTTTGTGTTAACCACTGACAAAGTATAGCCCCCCCACCCACCCCACCCCGTGGAATGCCTGTGAAGGGTTTGATGTCTGATGGTGCATGAAATCCATCCCTTTTATATCTCAGTATCATTTTATTTTCACATTAATGCTTTTGTCCCCACCAACTTAATCATTTGCATGGCCACAGGGCCTGAAGACTTTCCCAATGTTTGTCAGAAGGCAAGAATATCTGTGACCTGCTGCAGGTGTTTCCCTTCTTTTTACCCTATGTATCGTATCTAATACATCTGATAATTTAATTCATAGTCTCAATACACAGTTAGATAAGCACATTTTTGTATACTTTCTCTTACACCTGACATTTCTTATACTTTCAAATGACTGACACTCATAACTGTCATTGGGTTCAAAAACATTGCTCCTATTACTTGCATTTTGGACTGATTTCTTAATCCTGATGTAATCTAATGTGCGACCTCGTGTCTGTACTGCAAGAATGCCTACACAATATGCTTTTTGGTTTAAAATAAGCAAATACAATAAGGCATCAAATGTTCACTTGTGTTTCACAACTGCAGCAAGCTGTGTGTCACTAGAAAACCTCTTTTTAATTGTTAGCGCTGTCCATTTGATGCTGAATGAGGTAACATTAATGAAGTGATGCTTTTCCATCTGTAATTTCTTATTAGTAGTTGTAGGATCATTAGACAGTGCATTACTGCTAACTTTTTCTTTTATATGGGTCAATTACCAACTTCATTTTATTTGCCCCTCTCTCACCATGCTCCAACAATCATGGGTGGATTATCATGACCATGGCCAGGGTACTAATTCACTTAGGGCCCTTAAATGCATATATACTCTTCCAGAGCACAGGTTCAAGTAACCTACACTTACTATAATTATTAGTATTAGCTTATAGGATTATAATTATTTTAATTGTTTTGGTTGATAATGCTAACCACATTTCATCTGTTATTTATTTACTCTAATGATACCATGTACAACATATACATTTATCTTATCAGCAGTGATATATGTTCTACCTAAGGCACATTCTTCCTCTGGTCTTTTGTAAGTTATCAGTCCAGCTCCAACTCCTATCATCTCCTGTATCTTCTTCTTTAGGTTTACACTTTGCTGACCCATTGGCGGGAATTTCCATGTTGGAATCATGGTTAACACTTGGCATAAGTGTTTTCTGTCCATGTAACACTTGGCATAAGTGTTTTCTGTCCATGTTTTCTACCAGTTTTAAAAATCCTTAAAGATATAATTAATATTAAGAAAGAACCAAATGACTAAGCGTAATATGAAAGGGGTCTCCTGTATTGACGAACTTAGAGAGAATTGTCAGCTTATTGCAGTTTACTCTCAGCTGTACGGAGCTCTTTAATGTCTTTCAGCTCACATCCTTTGGCTTTACGGGCACAGAGACAAAGTAACTGACCAACATAGTGGCTACAGAGCCAGATATTTCCCTCAGAAGTTAGCTCAATGTGTGCATAACCCACTGTTTGCTAACATGTTCACTATCAACTTTATTAATGCAGGTTTAAGGACAAGGGCCACCTTTACTCTGTGGATACTTACCAATGCGACCTTCCATGCATCGAGCAATCCAAACTTTGGTGTGTTTACAGCTGGATTGCTATCATTTAAATCAACAAATAAATTCTTTCTTTGGCTTTTGTATGCACACATTTTCATGGACTTTAAAACAGATTTTAGTGATGTTTTTTGGATTTCTTGTTAAAAGATTAAAGTTATTTGAAAACATAACCTCTTTGGCAAATAACAACACCTGTCACATTGACAAGTGGCAACTCACAATATATATTTTTTTAATTATTGAAAGCACCAAATGCACAATAAACTGATATTTTCCTCCCAAGTAAAATATAAAGAGGCAACTCAGAGTTATATGTTTACTGTTTAAACAAATATTACTATTTATGACAATGGGTTGGTATGTTCGGGAGAGTTGATATTTAAAGTAATACCTTGTACTTCAAAGTCAGAGACTTATGTTGTGGTGCAGTCTATTGGGTCTTATAGACTTTGAGAGTATTTCAATCAATCCTAAACGAAACCATGATACTTGGGGTGAGTGACTTTGTGGGAAAGTTGGATATGTGAGCAGAAATGTAGGTTTGGGAGAATAGGATTGGAGACATGGCTTCACAGGAGAGTAGTGTTGGGTGATGTGTGTCACTCCCTATTGGGTGTTTCTCTTGCCCCGCCACCCCATCCGCTGGCACAGTCCTAACTGATGACAACACACAGCGACTCCTGCCCCCTCTCATTTTGTTATTTTATTGAAAAGTCTTTCTTTTTTGGACTTTTCTTTCAGGTCTCTCAGATCCCCTTGTCTCCCCTGTCACACAACTTTCTTCTCTGTCTCTAAACTCCAAGCCTTTTATCTACTTATTTAACACTCAATCCCCATCATAAGGCACTCTGTGAAGAGAAGTGGGACAGAGAAAGATTAAAGGGTGTTTTGTCAAGGTCATTGCAAATGCATAACTCACTTATTCTATAGGATTGTTTTTGGTACGTCTGCTAAATGCCTAAGATGTGGCTATAAATTGGGCACTGCTAATAAAGTAAACCATGTGATGTTATTAATTTGTCTCCATTATATAAAATCACCTAGCACACTTCACAGTGAATTGTCATCAACCTCTTTTTTTGACCACAGAAAAGCTCAGAAAGAAGATTAAATCTATCACTGTACTTTGTGATTATGTTAAATTTTACAAGTGACAAGTGCCCTCAGGAAGGCAAGTTTCCACCAGGAAATTATTTTATTACGTTCAGTGTTGTCACATTCATGTCTCCTTCTTACGGGGTGTGTGTTTCAACAACTAAGACCACGGTTAATTTCACTCAAAAAACATGATTATATCATACACAAATTACAAAATGCTTGGTTGAAATACAGAAGAAAATAGACTAGCACTTCATGAGAACAACATTGTCCATTAACTGTCCCTACAGTGTGTGGCTGCAGGTCTCTAATTAACAGCATTTTGTGTTCCTGTGTTACACTGTGAATTCTGACAGTGAGGTGCTGTGTACAGTATTACATAATGGACTCTACTCTAGCTTTGTGATTTCTATGACAAAAATATCATTTTCCTACACTGGGATAAGGAAAGACCATTGCCACCGTGGGAGTACAGGATAATTGGGATACACTCTCACACACACTGGGCTTCTTCACCAAGTTGGTCAATGCCTTCTGTGCTAAATGGGCAAAAAGGTACCCCTGTGCATTCTTTATACTATTTATGTCTGACTGTGGTGACACTAATGACTCCTCTTAACAATGTCCATGCTTCCAGCCCATGGTTACAGACTGTGGCTCCATTAGCACACATTGTAGCTCTCTCTCCTCCTAGCTCCCTGCCTCATTTTACCTTGTTATTTCTTTCTAGATATGTGCATACACAGACACACAAATATTTACATACAGTACACAACATATTATGAAGAAATATAATCTTGTGCAACAACCTAATAAAATTGACTGTTCTTTTATGTTTTGTACATGCTACATGAATTGACTTCAGAAAATGTTTTCTTGTTCTTTGTGAAGAGGTTTCATCATACTGGAAATGAAAAGGGTTTTTAAACACAAAATCTGACCAATTGAGCATTTCCTTGCAGCAATTTCCTTGCAACCCAACCCCCCCCCCCCCCCCCCCCCCCCAAAAAAAAAAACTCCAGCTGACTGCAGCAAGTGTACAGACGACTGTACAGTATATTTGCTACTACTAAAACGGGTGAACCGGGAAAGACGCCATGTTGGCCCAGCTTGGACTGCTCCTAAAGGTTTGGTCTGGACATGTATACAAATAACTGTATTGTTTTATTTTATGTTACCATATTTTAAGACACATTTAATTATATGTTAAGTTATGTTGTAAGTTGTTATAAGTTCTGTGTGTGTAGCATGAAGGGACTACAGATGTTGTTTTATTATACAATCTTGTGCTGTATAATGACAAATAAACAAACTTGTACCTTGTATATCTATATGTATGTTAGTTTATTCTTTCACCTGGCATCGACAACATTCATTATGCACTGAATCAATATGCAGGTATAACAATATCACAACCTCTCTGAAAATGTATTTTAAAATAGGAAGCTTATGGTCTGAGGTGAGGTCTATAAGCTTATAAATGTAAAATCACTTGATTTTCAGTTATTGTTTGAGGAAAATGTCTATTAGTTTTTGTTGCATTTAAGTCAATTAATGATTTTGAATGATTAAGATTGGTTGAGATCTCCAGATCAATACTAGAGCTGTGTGACTTTTGCACCATCGCAAAAATTGATTTGATTTGTGGTCTTTAAGGGTGCTGCAGTTTTGGCAGGTGGTCATGTGCAAACCATTTTGGTCATTTATATGTGCTGCTGGCATAGACTAAATCTACAGAGTGACAGTGTACTGTGGAATGAGTTTTATCGAGCAATCACAAGTTTTTATCAAAGCTTCAGCAGGAGAGTTGTTAAGATTTCACACACAAGCAGTGTCCTCTAGCTGGGTGCAGAGTTTGATATTCATTAAGCCGCAATCTTAAGAGTGAAATGCTTCTACACTCATGAGATTATTTTTTGAAGATACTAAACAGGTGATAGGTTGAGACTGAAGACGGCTGTGGGGGCATTGAAAAACCCTGTGGGGGAGAGATAACTAAAACTAAAATGCTACCTTTGAAACAAACCTTTTTGTTAACTTGCCCCAACTCATGCCTTGACCTTAACTTTAAATGTTAACTAAATCTGAATTGGAAAGAGTTCTTCTACTGACCCTCCTTTACTCCTTCATTCATTACTTACCCTGGATCAAATCTCTAGGGTTGTTTTCCTGCAACCCCCTGTATATAATATATAATATGGTTCATCATGTTAGTGTTGAAATAAAACTAATGAGACCCATTTCACATATAAGCACCAACTGCTACAACCATGGAAGAATTTTAACTTACAAAGCGATGGATCCACTCACAAGCAGCTGATTGTTGTAGGCGTCGGAAGCCCGTGGCAATCTCGCCACTCGTTGAGAGTCAATTCCTTTAGTTCACCAACCCACATGTGTGATAATCACTAACCACCATCACCTTCTCCATCCAGCTAACTGCACGTGTAGCCAACTGCTACAGAATCCTCAGCCTCATTCAGTGCTGTGTAGCATCACGCCTGTCTCCCACAGTGACAGGCACACTGCAGCGTTAACGCCTCTCTGGAATTCCAAATGGGGGGTTTGAATGAGCCTTTCAGAGACTCAGATCTTGCCCAAGTAACTTCTCTTTTCCCTGATAGTAAAAGTGCCAGTTTGGAGACTTGCCAGGAAAGACAAGAGCTCCTCACCCCTGAGAAGATGTGTTTTATCAAGATAACGAAGTCACAAACAGATGTGAATAACCATGTTTTCTCTTTGAGGTGAAACTGAACACACACACACACGCATGCACACACCCACACACCCACACACACACACACAAAAAAAACCACTTTCCTCAAAGCCCATATGCCCTGATGTGGCCTAAGATAAGGTTTGCCAGATGCCCGTCATAATAGATAATCATCCTTATTATTCTGTATTATGTAGAGCAAAATGCGTTAACACTTAGTAGTATTAAAATGTTAGTTTGACAGTTAAAGAGTGTCTCCGTTAAGACTCTCAGGTAAAATAGTATAATGAAATAGCCGCCGAAATATCCAATAAGTTAAACTGTGTTTCCTTGAGTGCTAAGAGTATGTGAGAGTATTTTACACCTACAATTAAAATAAGAGTCAGAATACTGGAAAAGACCACTTTAGCTCCACGCCACATGTGCCTTTTATAGACAAAGGAATATAGTTTCTGTGCAAAAACCTTCCAAGTATCTTGGCTAAGTTGATCAAAACATCTGCTATCAACATGCCTCACCTAAAGTCAGTGCAAAGTTTAGCTATTTTCTCAGCAAGCCTTTGAATGCCGCAGTACCAGACTGAAGATTTGTTTGATTTTGTACCACTAAGCCCCTCGAGTTATGGACACAATTTCTTGTGCTTTAGCTTGTCCGACCAACACAGTGATTCTCAAACTTTTTCGGGCATACCCCCCTTCAGAAGCCAAAAAAGGTTTGTGCCCCCCTACCCCAGCAAAATGGGATTTTATTTGTATCAATCATTAACAATATGGACGATTGAAATAACTAAAAGTTTCAGACAGGGGCGTTGCTAGAAATAAAGCTCTACTGGGGAACAGACTCCCTCATTCCCCATGTCAATTTTTGATTTATGATTTTGATATATTTGTGATTGAAGTGTATGAAATGTGTTAGTATGTGCCTCACCAGCTTCCCTTGCCCATTAATATTGGCACTGTCATGTCAGAAAGGGCTTTGACCAGAGCATAAGCACACATACCTATGGTACCACCTAAGAAAAATTCTTCTTTGTGGCCCTCATACCTGACGTTTGAGCCATGAAACAATTTGCCACTGCTACACAGTCACACCTGACACTGCAGTGCACTCACTAATACCTCTCTTTTAAAACAGTCTGTCTCTGTAGTATGCCTGAATGGAAACCTCTTCTAGAAAATACCACTGCTGTTTTGAATGGACCTCTGTGCACTAACTCAGTCCTCCATTAGGGTGTAGACCTCTGCCTGTGCTTTTACTGGCTGAGGCTGCCTGTATTTCACCCGTCTGTGTGACCTGCTAAAAATGTCTGGACTGGGCCTGTGCTAGTACTGGATTTGGATCAGTTGTGCTTGTACTGGCTTATGATCCAGCATCTACTCTACTGACAAACTTCAGCATAGCCCATGTAAATTATAAATATCAATGCTTTCAAGATATTAACGTTATCAGCTGCTTCAGGCCGATTCAAACTGGCTCCCCAGGTTTCCTTTAATACATTTTCAAATACTATGACATGACTGAATATGTGATGTTTATTATCTACTGAAAGATGTACATCCATATTGCCCAGTCTGCCCTGCTAATCAACATTTTAATATTCAATGTGAATCCCATGCTTTCCATTTTGCATTACTCCAAAGTTGTAGCTAAATCTTCACTGAGACACAGATAATTATGTCTCGTTTTAAAATGATGTGTGCCTATGAGGAGTGCCATCACATCCGTGTCTTGACTGGTCCCACTAATGTTGCTGCTGGAATGCAATAAGGTCCGGCTGCAGACTGCATCACCGCTCAGCCGGATGCGCAAGTTTCATTTTGTGCACACGCACATGCGTATGAACGCATGTTCGCGCGTGATGTGGTTTTCTTTTCAGTCCTGCAGTTTATAAACAGCTTTGCACGTGGGTTCATCAGCTGGGTTAGCAATACACACAGAGAGAGATTCACTGCAGCTACACATGCTGCTCACATCAGACTTTGAGAGGAGAGAACACAAGTTTACCTGACTGCTGCTCTCGAAAGTCACTCTCATTGAGTTATTTTCTCTTCTTGTGCACAGAAGGATAGTCCTTTTTTGTCCTCTCATCAACTGGAAATACTCGCTTAAAACATTAACTTGTTTTTTACGACGTTTCATATTGTAACAACGTGCCTTTTCACATCAACCAGTAGTTTTATTTTGAATTTTGACTGGACGTTGCAGATGTTGCCTAATTGTTGCTAACTTGACCACAAAGCCCTACGTCCAAAAACAACGCCAAGGGCTCTTGACAATTTCACTGGGGCACAGCCATAGACTGTAGAAGTCTGTAGACGTCACCCGTTGGTTTGTGAGACTGGCGTTTTGAAGCCTCGAGTTTGGAGCTGCCATGTTGAGTTTTTGCAAACAGCGGCACTGGACGTGACCGTATTTGGACAAGACAGTGGAGCTAACGCCTGTGTGTGGAGCTAGCTAGCTTGCTTAGCTAGGTGCATCTGTAATTCACATTAACTGTCATTTTCACAGGGCTCACAATTTTGTCTAGCAAACAACAGTCTTAAAACTAAATGTACTCACCAGAGAAAGTGAACAGACAACTCCTAATAAGCTTTTTCAACGGCGCTAGTTAAATTTACACAGTGCTGTGGGTACGAGTCACTCTAGCCTGATTGACAGGTTGCCATGGTAATGAATTGTCAATCATAGATAATCCCGTCCTGAAGCATACTCTGATTTATGGTCTATTTTCCTCTAAATGAGACCATAATTTAGTAAAAAAAAAACATCGTGTTGTATTTAAGAAGACACGAAACTAGCATTTGAGACCATACACTAGGAAAGTGTTTACTGAGCTAATAAATCAGATGAGAAGAAGGGTCATTTTACCATTATTTCTAATGGAACCAGACTTCTTTTTGCAACCAGAAGAGTCTCCCCCTGCTGGGTGTTTGATAGAATGCAGGTTTAAGGGACTTCTGCATTGGATTCACGTGTCAGACCAGAAACTTCCCGCTTGGACACAACACATGGATACAGGGCCCGTGCCCCAGTAAAAAGGGTCTAGCAACACCTATGGATTCAGCGTTTTATCATTGTGTTTCACCATTACCTACTTCACATCACTATTGCCATTATATATTGCTTGTTCGTTTCTTTATTAATCCTCATGTGTTCATTTAATAGGTATTTAGCTATATATAAATAATCTAATTTAATATGTAATCTGTGTCTTTACTTTGAAGCAGAAGACAAGGTCAATCTATTGAAAGAATTCAATTCCCTCTGAAGAGACTGATCAAATTAATAATTTAGTTTTAATAACTCCGGTTTGTTTTACTTGTTTTCTATAAACTGGGTGCTACCCCTGACAAGCGTTTATCAGAGTACTGTTTCTCCTACAGCTGTACCATGAATAACCCTGTAGTTTGAAATCTCTTATTAAATACTGTAATATACTATAATATAGTGTGTGTGTGTGATGTGTGTGTGTGTGTGTGTGTGTGTGTGCGTGTGTGAGTATTTGTGTGGAATGGGGTAAAAAACACGTACTGAAGATTTGATCTTAGTGTTTACTTCCTTCCTCCCAAGATAGGTCAATGGGTCTGTTTAAACTGGCCACCTTATTACGGGGACAGTGGTAGAAAAAGAGGTACTTAACACTGTAATGACAAATTGAGGTCATGTGTGCAGAGTATTTGGAAGCAAACACAGTGGCACAGTTATCAGCAAGCAAAACAAAATATTTCTCTTCTTTCTCTACCTGCCTTCTCTCACGCACATTTTCTTTTTATCTCTCTCTCTGTGCTTCTATCCAGTTAGATACTGTTTGAACAATCACATTCTCTGGCATGAGAGTGCTATGTAATTAACCTATGAGATACTTGCTGTTGCAGTGTGCCTCCTGCCTGCCTCAGTGTCCTCCTCTGGTGGACTATTACTGCCATCTTCTGGCCAAAAACCAGAAAATACCTGCGGTGAGAAAAAAGATGTGACAGAGGAAGCAGTTGACATCTTCACCCCCAAGTATTCCTGAGATCACAGATTACAGCCCAGTCAGAAATACCCCTCTATCTCTCTGTTTATGTCTCTTCAGAGGTGAGCAGGGTCAGAATCTGATAGGGCCTTTCTGAACTTTAAAGAGGTGGTATTATGCTTTGTGGCTTTTTCCCTCTCCTTTATTGAATTATATACCCTTTTTTTGCATGTAATAGGTTTGCAAAGTCAAAAAGCCCAAAGTCTACCCCAAAGGGAGTTCCCACCTCCCACAGAAAACAATGCTCTGAACTGCTTGAAAACAGCTTGTTTGTAGTCCAGCTTCTCTGTCATCCCTGTGACGACACAGGGATGAAAGCTAAATGCGCGTCATGTAACTCTCGCCAAGTAGCTAGTCCAACACGCCCTCAAAAACACCGGTGGAAAAAACACTGAGCTGCAGCACACACCTCCTCTCCCTTCCAAATGCTAGCTACCCTCCAGGCAGTCAATGGACATAAAGTTGTTACTGTGATGTAGAGACAGAGCACAGTTAAAACTTTATGGATGAAAGATACATTTGTCCCAGATTAATAGCTCACCACTCTGAAACTCTTGCTCCAGTCTATGTTGCCAAGCTGGTCAGCAACATGTACAGCTGAAACGAAGTTGTGTCTTCTTACTGACCCGGCCTTCTCTGCTTCTGATTGACTAGTAGTCTTTAACTAGGAACTGCGCATGTGCAACTCACAATAAGATCTTTTAGAGACGAGAAGCAATGTGCAGTATGAAAAAAATATGGTGTTTTTTGAAAATTAAACCGTGTAAACCTGTTCAGATACAACCCCTAAATTAGATTTTGAACCTGAAAATGAGCACAATACCACCTCTTTAACCATAAAAGGGAAATGGGTTAAGCCCAGTGTTGTAAATTACTTAAAATTAACACAGCTCTGGGTTTTATTAATATAGCTCTGTAATAAAATGAATTGAAAGAAGTATTACATATACTGTATATTTGCTATGGATTCTCAAACAAATACATGAGTAACTAAACATTTTGACAGGCTGGTTCCATAACCTATTGTTTAATGTATGTTGCTGATGTGGCAAGGGAAACTTTGTAGTTTTCTTATTGTTCTTATTAACTGATCTTACTAACAAGTATTGTCTATGTAATGCCTGAGATAGTTTATTCCTCTGTGCCACAGAGCTCCATTGTTGTCTAAAAACTACAAAAAGTATACCTCAGAGGTATATAGCACTGTTCCTTCATTACAGACAGCCCTCCCTAGTCTCACATAGCCAGACCTATCTCCACACTAGCAAACGTCTGGTTGAACCAATTATCATTCTGGTATATGGGTAAAAGACGAGGGCTTGTTTGTATTTATTTAAACCAATCACAATTGTGGCCGTAAGCCCAGGATGCAGTGCCCTTGCAAAATAATGTCAGAAGATAGCTGAAGGGGAGGAGAATTCCAACATTCAAATGGCAGGCTCACAGCCTACTTCCTGGGAGCCAGACTATGTCCTCCCCAAAAATCCGGCCGCATAGGTCGTCTGTGCAAGCAGCTTATTACGACCCACATTTACATTCATTGTTAAGCAGTAATCTCTAGGCTGTAGTAATAATGACAAGAGCAAATGAGGAAGTCAGGTGGAGTAGTATAAACAGCTACAAAGTCTGTGTAGGAAGAATTTAAAAACTAACAAATCAAAGTACATGTCAAATAAAGTTTCCCCATTTTTCAGGAGTAACCATATTTGGATGAGAGGGTGGATTTGGGGAGGGGCATACATTTCTACATCTCTAAGGTCAACTTACAATCACAAAGTAGCCATGCCCTGAAGCACACCCTTCTTTATTGTCTATTTTACTCTAAATGGGACCATCATTTACAAAATTAACATCATGTTGTATTGAAGAAGACTTAAAACTAGTGATTGAGACCGTAAACTCATTAGGAAAGGGATCCATCCACCTTGGTAATGACCTCATAGAGGGTAAATAGTTGGGACTCTCTGCCAGTCAGAACTAAAGAAGCTACTTGGATGAGAGGCGAAATGTCTAGTATCTTCAACCAAGTCCAGTTGTCCTTGACTACTTTCTTTGGGTAACTATGACCTGGATGACTGAGAAGGAACCTACTCAGACATCATTAAGACAGTGTGAGAAGTAGGGTTATATTTAATAGATTTTAATGCAACTGGATTTCTTTTTTCAACCAGTGCAGTTGCCCACTGCTTTCCAATAAGTTCGAGGCACTTCCGCATTGGCTTAACTTTCAGACCCAGAGGTTCCTGCTTGTTTACGCTGCGTGTCACAGAGAAAAATTATATTTAGTAATTATAATTAGTCATTTTATCCAAAGCGACATGCAATTGCTACATATGTCAGGGGTCGCACACCTCTGGAGCAACAAGGGGTCAAGTGCCTAGCTCACAGCCACATTGATTGATGTGTCACAGTGGGAATCAAATCCTGGTCTCCCACACCAAAGGCATGCTCAGCACATCTGGCTCTGCTTCTTGCTCCACAGATCAGATTGCCTGGATTCCCTACCTGCCCACTTGTCTCTCATTGAAAATAAATGACTAGGCACATTAATTGCTCTTCATTCGAAAATACCTTTATTATATATTATTTCATAATTTGGGAGTTCTGTTGTTTAGGTATGAGGACGTGTTGCTTCATTACCATGTTTACAGTCACTAAAACGCATTCTAGCTGAGCTGAGTCAGCAAACTGTAGTAATTATTGGTGTTAACAGTTCTATGGCAAACTGGTGCCTAGGGCTAAATGTCTAATAGTAATAGGTCTAATAGGTTCCTGCTAAGTCGCTGCTCCATCTTATTGCCTTCAGCATTTAGCACTTTGTTTCCTCCACTTCTTCCACTGTTCTCTCTTTTGAGAAAAGTTTCAGTTTTTTGTGGGTGCTGGAAGGGCAACTCATCGTTTTGCATGTCAGGATTAGAGTTTCTGCTTCAAAACAAACTGAAAGTCACAGTAAGCAAGTGGACCAGAATGAAACAGGGCTCATTTAGGGAGGTCTGCAGGTATATGTCATTGCAGCAGTGGCTTTAGGAAGGCTATTTTGCTGTAGCTGTCAATACGAAAGAGTGATTTAAATCAGTCTTTCTTTGGAAGCCCCCTCAATTATTTGGGGTCCCAAGCAGCTTCCTGCCTTGCTTGTCCATAAATTGTACATATCTACTTCTTCCAACTTCTATTTTTATTTCACTGATACAAGATGCTTTTTCTCACACCTCTCCATTCAGCAGAGTATTATCCCGGCATTGTATCAACGTAGTGTTCAGTTAAACAATAATCATCCCCGTGAAAAGGTTCAGTTTGTGTCTTTGTAGATACTACTATTTTCTTTGCCTGGTAGACAGGTGTATTAGTATCAATTTCTCTTTAATTATGTGTGTAGAAGGTGCTTACAAAGGCTAATTATACATCGAAGCTGCATTGAAGGAGTTTTATCTTGGAAGCGTGATGTAAAAACACTGTAATTATAGATAATGTGGGTGTAATTAGGTGCTTCTTAATGAACAGACTTTAAATGAGATGTTGCTTAGATGAGAGCAGGAGCTACATAGGCCTGAGACTTTTTGAACTTACTTCTAATGTATTGTCCTCACTTATAGTGGTCTGTATGAGATTGCAACAGCAATCCTTGATGTGAAAATGGCGGGCATCTGTGATGTTTGGCAACTCATCAATGCAACCTCACAGCACAGGTTAATCGATCCGGTAGCTGTTGTGTATGTGCTCGCCACATTTAACACTTGGGATATGCTTCATGATGAACTGAATATCTGGGTCTCATTTCCCCTTCTGCAGATAAATCCTCAAAATTACCAAGTCTAAACACATTATTCTGCACTCTTGTGGCTGAAATGTAGAAGGGTTTTGTGGTACATGTTCCTGCATGGCTATATCCAGAAAGATAAGCTGAATCTAACTCTTTCATCTAAGAAAGCAGCAGTTTTACAAAAAAAAAACCTCCTGCTTTCTTTTTCTTTGCCTCCCCGGCTGGGATCAGATGCTAGTGAGGGTGACACGGCTGACTGCCATGTTTTTTTTCAGCAGTGACGTCGCTCTCTCTCTCTTAATTCATTTATTGCCCTGCTCCACCTTATCTTTTTCTTGCGTACCTCTGTCGTTGTCCTCATCAAAGCGAAAGGGATGTGATTTAGCCACCCTCCCTGCTGCGTTTGATATTCTCGCTCTCCTCCGCACTGATCCATCAATCACGGAACCTCGCTTTGATCCGTACATGATTGGCCATGACACGCATGACATTCATCGCCTTGGCCTATCACATTCACTCCTGTCATTTTGTCCACTGCTGCGCAGCTCAAAGGCTCCGGTCCTTAAAGTTTAAGCTCTCCTCCGATCTCCCCAACAACTAGTTTTACTTTGTGATCTGTGACTTCACGTTTTCTCTCCTCCACCCTTGCATTTGTTGTGTCATGGGTTCTATTAATCCTCTCAGAATGAAGGTTGTGAAGCAACAGAAAGAAAGTGTTACAGGTTTAAGTGTCAAATGGAGCCGTTTTCTTGAACGCAAAAGATAAGATACACAGTAGTTACCTTTTTTGCAAAAACTGGTCCAAATGTCAACTTCTATTACAGGAAACATCATTATTATAGGATAAAGCCCTGAATAAAAATAGACATAGCTGAGTCATGTGACTTCTCCCTCTGTGCCTTTTATACTATTTTTGTTTTTGTGGAAACATTCCTAAGTGTAGCGGACCTCAAGCTGTGTCAAATGCACACATCCATTGTAGAAATATTATTTAATGCCCTGGAATAACAAACTGTCTCTTTTATTTGATGCTAGCCAGTGCTTTTAACACTGATGGGCATTAAGATTCCAGTCACATTCAGCCTTCTGTTTTGCCGTCTCTCTGCTTGTTGCTCAGGTCGGCTTTTAACTTTTGCTGTAGGTTCATGGGAATTCACAAGAGGGATGAAGGACATAGATTGACATTTGTATATTTTAAAAGATATGCTCTGTCTAAATGTTCTTTTGTTCCCTGCAGACCCAGAGAGAGACAGAGACGTGTGACCAGACTTCAGCCCATCCAGTTACGCCTTTGGAAAGCCCTCCCTTGGCGGACTTGGAAATGCTTTTAGGAGAGCACATTATTCGGACTTTGGTGCCCCCTGTCTGCTGCCGCCAGCGTCTCAGAGTTCAACCCCTGCCCTACGGCGCTCTGTTTGTCTGCTCAGGCTGGCTAAACACCTGCTCCCCAAACCCCTTGAATATGTTTACAAATCAGCAGAGCCAAGTGGGTGTGACTGTGCCGCTGTGTTGAGAAAGCTGATTTAGACTCACTGAGCAGTTCTGATCCATCAACGCACCACAGAGCCTTTTTCACAAGCCTGTTTTTGTGAGATGTTCCTTTCACCTGAGCAGCAGCCAAAGAGGTGCAGTAAAAATCAAATGAAAGAGTCAGAGTTCAGGCTGATGCCCAGTAACCACTCACTTGTAAAAGGGTGAAATATTGCTGAGGTCTTTTGATATTTTGTCTGACGACAGTTCTCAGTTACAGTGCCTTCAACCTTCACAGGAAAAGCCTTGCTGCGTGTTTTTTCTTTACAGATGACAGGGTCCTGAATGCCATTTGATGCAGGCCTGGTTATTTGCTGAAGGGAACAGAAGGGAGCGGGAGGGAGAGTTAGGAGAATTAGAATGTATTTCAGGTCTGAGGCAAGTGGTGCATTGCTGCAACTCGTATCACAGGGAAGGAGGGAGTTTGGGGTGGTGGTGGAGGAGCACGGGCGGGAGGGGGAAGCTTTTGCAGCAAACTGTTGCTAGGAAACACTTGTGGCATCTCTGCTCCCTTCCGTTGAAATGTCAGAACTAACTGACAGAGAAGCCGGAGTGAAATGTCAGTCCTATCCTCCCAGGAGTTTGAAGAATGCGGTGCGTGTTTCTGTTTAAGTAGCCATGTTTATCAAAGGGTTCTCAAAGAGTCAACACACGCCTTTCTTCTGCTGGAGCAGAGTGTTGCAGGCATGCTGGCTGGAGTTTCTACTGCTTTAATTCTCATGTTCTGTTTGTCTAGGTGGCTATCTTTCTTTCTTTGTCTTTCTTTTCCCCCTCTCATTCTGTCCTTCAAGATATTTCTGCCTATTTTCTCACTATACCTCCCCCTTCCCCCTCCCTTCTTCCTTCACTCACTCACTATTAATCCATCTCTCATTGTTCTCCCCTTTTTCTGTGTCTTTTATTGGTCTCCTTTGCTTCCTAATTCCCTCTCTCCTTTTCAAATTCCGAGCCATACGGTCCATCAGTATAATCCTCTGCCCAGATATTTGATTATCAAAGCTGTCTGGCTGCAAAAGACTCAACTCTCCACTGGCCACCATTGAGCCCATTCCCCTACACTCAGTACATTGTAATTCAGAGAGAGTAACTGGCTCTGAATTTGAATAAAAGCATTAAAATTCTACAGTGACCTCATCTGCACCACAATACATCAGTCGAGTAAGATGCACTTAAACATACAGATGAAGAGAAATTTGAATAAGCAAACAGAAATCAAATAACTCATCATTTCTTGTGCTACAATACGCAAATTATCTTTTTGCTCATGCCAGCTAAGACTTGTTTGAAATAAAGACACATTTAACAAGCTCACGCTTGCTTTACCACACCCAGTCAGAAGGATTGCCTTCACACAGTTTTCATCAAGCTCTTAACTAGATTACCATCCACGTAACATTGAAGTAAATCTGATTTGCCATCTTTGGCTTTCACCACATACATACTGCACAAAGCAGACTCTTAAATAACCCTACAGCCACATGCTTTACAGCATTCATCCATGTACGTATGTTTCATTCTCCAAATGGGAGGGGACAAAATTCATACAATTGATTAAATTCCATTGCATTAGACCTGGCCAATTGGCAGGCTCGTGCATTGAAAATAATTACTTTTTTGTCTCATTAAAGGGGAGAAGCCAGAATTTGATAGTGTGAGGGCACTCAGTGGTGAGACTTCACACATTTCTGTGACTGCTTACTGCATAGCAAATACAGATGGGTTTATATGGGGGAGTGTAATTTGAACTATAAAATGAGGCCTAGTCTGTATTGATGCACCCTTAAGTGAAAATATCTTCATTTTGAAAAACTCGTACTGACTTTTTGGACTGGCAGAAAGAATGATAATGTATTTCCGTGTGCAGCTTTGTAGCGACTGACATTGTACTAACTGCCTGACACGCCTGTGAACATAATCCAGCCAGTAATTACATTTCCAAAATGCAATTGGGGAAACAAATTACTACTATATAAATGTACTTTGTTGGAAACATGACTGCAATATCATAACATAAGAAACTGTAATAAAATGTCCCCCTAAGTAAGTTTAAAATCATGATTAAACAGATAATTCCCAAATTATGTTATACACATCACATTTTTACATTACCTTGTTAAATTCTTCTGAAGAATTTCTACTGAACTAAATGTATAATAATAATACTGCAACGTGCTGAAAGTCATTACAATTTCAAAAAATTTACTAGATATATATAATTATCTTTAATGAAAAATGTATGATTCGAAAGTAAATCGCTAACATACAGTATTTCATATGAGGCTGTGATAGAACATTCCTCTTTGTCACATTCTGCCTTGTCTGCTCTGTCTCATTTAGTTCTCTGTGTTTATTGGGCAGTTCGGTTATTTTGTCTGTGTTTTGGGTTTCAGTCCTGTCTGTTGTGTCTTGTTGGGGAGTTTGTCTGTGTTGTTCTGTTATCTTGTCTACTTTATCCACTCTGTGTTAGTAGCTCGGTCCCTGTTTTCTGTTTTGGGGTTTTGTTCCTTGTCTTCTGTTTCCTCTGTTTAGCCTTGTTTATTCCATTGTTCATTTGCATGTTCAGTTTAGCTCACTTAGTACCTGATCTGTCTGCTTGTGTCTGGATTACTTTGTCATTTATATTATTCTGATCTGTTTCATCTTATTTTGATATGGTCTGTGTTTAGTAACCCGTGTTCTGTCTGTTACCCCAGTAATCCCTCGGCCTGCCTGTTTTCCCAGGTGATCACTCTGCCTTCCTGTGTGTCTGTGTGCTTGATTGTCTGATCTCTGTCACCTGTGTTGCTCCTGCCCTGCTCATTAGTCCCTGTATATATCTTTGCCAGTTTCTTTATTCATTGTTGTGTGAAGTGTGTGCTGCCTGTTGCTGTGTTACCTGTTCTAAAATTTAATTTGTTAATACTGTTGCACAGTTGGTAGTAACTGATTTCAAATGGAACAGTAAAGTTATTTGTTGAAGCCTTACTTCCAGCTGCTTTTTCTCAGCGGCCAATAACTAGCTCTGTGGAACTTTCAGTATAGCAACAAAATGCCAATAAAGTGAGCCTTTTCCAGCAACTAAATGGGTGTGTTTTTTAAAGGCCAATATCAATATTGACAGTGGGGAAACATCCTGTGGCCCAGGCCTGCAGCTTCCACAGCAGGCTGGTTTTCCAACAGTCCCTGCTTTGTGTTTCTACCCACTGTGCCAGCTGCCACACAACAACTTCTCCGTAAGACTTGTATGTATTATTCCATTTTCTCTCACTAGAAAATCTGAGCAGCATTCAGTCAGAAGCTGCTTTTGGTCTGATTCTGTTTGGTACTTGAGATATGCGGGTATAAAGTGAGTGTGCAAGAATACAGTTCAGATTTGATTCTTAGGGTGAAATGTATGTATAAATATCCCAGATATACGTAAATGCCTGCTGCTTTTATATGGGAATGACACCAACCTGACTAGGTGGAATATCATTGTTCTGCAGATTTTTGAGTTCTGACCTGATCCTCTGATGATGAGAATGCTGTTTAGGATCTGCTTCATTGCAGCTCTGCTAGTATGCTGTGAGTTACCTACTGCATGCATCTACATACACATATATGCCGCATGCCTGGACTATTTATGTACAGTAACTATATCAAGTTGACCACACAAATACAGAGGCACACACACAAAATGGCTACACATAACCATGAACTATAATCATGGGGGGGGGGGGCTTTTGCTGGGGTGACTGTGTGTTGGATGAGACATTCAAAGCATGATTGAATGCTAAATGCAACATTACATAATTGCGTCTATCTACAATGCTTAAGGAACTAACTGAGGGACTGTTGAGCTATGTGAAAATGAGACAGCTATCTTGTTACAGAGATAAAATGATACATGCCATAATGCTGGACACAACTGTCTCTGCAGTTGCATGAGAGAGGTACCCAGAGATCTGTATATCAAGTGGAGTTAACAGGCACACATCAGCCAATCAGAACAGAGAATTATTTCTGTCTCTGTTCGCAGTCATCCATTGTAGTCAACTGTTGTTACTATTTGACTGAATATCCCTCTTTCTATTACTTACAAGGTTAACCGTATTTGTGTGAATCTGTAGTCTCCCGCCCACAGACAGAATACCTCGCCATAAAAGTAAAGTATGAAACAATGTAGCTGCCATAAACCCTATTTGACAGAGTAGCAGGTCAGTTTCCACTCCTTGTCAAAAAAAAATATTTTTGTCTTTTGTGTCTTGTCTTCTGTGTATATCTACCATGAATCTCAAACAATGCTCAAGCCAAAGACACTGCTTTATAAGTGTTTCACCTTTGTCCAAAGAAACATAGAAAGTGAAGCTCTGACAGACACTTTGAAAAAGTGCAAAGTATATAGTAAAGTATATTACTCAGTAATTTTGCTTTAATGACAGTGTTGAAGCTATAAACACATGTGTGATGGAGACGCTGGTCAAATCAGTAGGATGAAACAATAACTAATATGCAAATAGCAAAATATGGCCATAGTCTGCCACAGCGAGCACAACCCTCCCATGCATGAATTATTAAAACATTATCTAGATTTATATTATTTTAATTACTCAAAATTGAGCTAAAATACAAATACATTTAAATTTTTTACAAAATCCTGTTTGATTTTTAATTTTTTTTAACTGTCCACATATGTGGACAACATGCAACAAAGGAGTAAAATGCTTAATGTTGAATCATCTCAGTTATAACATATCAACATCCAACATGTAACAGATTACTTAGTTCTAGTTAAAACTGATATCTTTACATTATGTGAGTACAATACTTATTCTTATTTTGTGTAAAGGCCGTAAAGCACTCAAAAAAACACAAAAAAAAGACTGGTTTGAAGGTATCAGGACCTTGGTTAGAGAAAAGTGAGACTGGTTAGAACTCAGTGGATGTGCCTCAAAATGCCCTAACAACCACACCCTTCCAAACAATCACCACATCACAATAACATAATGACACACAAAGAACCTACTAAAACACTGAAAGTATGTAGCACCCTAAAGCTGATGATACACAGAGCAACTTTTAGAGCAATCGTGCAGGGCAACGTTGCCGTCAATGGTAATGAGTAAAGATTACTACCGTAATCCCCTCCCCCCACCACTCTGCCACCCGTCCCGCACCGCTATCCGTTCAAAACATAGTCGGACTTGCCACTAGCAAGATTGCCCAGCAACATTGCTCAAAAAGTTGCCCCGTGTATCATCAGCTTAACACCCTTGGAACGCAACAATGTAGCAACCACCCAGCCACGCACTAACGACAATTCCGCAAAACACCGTAAAATTCTACTCCAAGGGGTTATTGCTAAGGGAACAGGCACACTTACATTTTTGTCACAAAATGTTTGCTTTTTCTATTTTTAGTTCTCTTGCTAAGGAAAATTGCTTTTGCTATGCCACAGCACAGCTATCCTGCCTGACAGTCTCCCAGTCATTAAGGCCTTCTAGTGATAAGCAGCTTCTTTCAATCACTGAGCCCAGCATGTGTCCCTGTGTCAGGGCAGCCTGATTGAAATATTTTCTGTGCCTCTAGTTAATAGAGTTAATGAAGATCAAAGACTCATGTCTGGGCAGGATAATTAGTATTCTGTCAGAAAGAAAACACACTATGAATAACTGAACTATGTCTCTGTCTGTCTATTTGGATAAATTACACAGTTCCTAACAAGTATGCCCAGGCGGTAAGCTAAGACATTTCTACAAAGTCTCTAAAAATGTTAATAAAATGTTATGAATAACCAAGTATTTCAAAATCACAATCAAAACCATGTTCTGTGAACTTAAAATTTTTCCATTGACATCCATTTGTGTGCTTTTTACCTTTTTTTTTATTATATTACAGGATTTGTATGGCATTTTATAGTAATCAGCAGTTAGGCGTGACACGCTTCACGAAGTCTGAGTGGAATAGAAATGTTCTTTCTTTGTGATCATGTGAATTTCTTGTTATTGGTTGGTTAAATGTTTTTTGAGCCCTAAAGTGAATCCATTTAACTCTAACCCACCTCAACAGTCTCACTATCTAAACGGACTTGAGATGGCAATAAATAGTTAAGTAGGTTGGTAGGTGTGTATTATAAAAGATAAATACAATATAACAGTCCTGCAATAAAACCTACCTTCAAGAAGAATATAGTGTTCAGTTTTTGTGTTTTCTGTTGAAGTGAGGTGTTGATTCAACGGTATGGTCATTTTGGAGGTTACAATTTGTGGTGCTGTTAAAATATACTACATTATACTGACAGGTGTTTCTATTATTTTGTCCATCCCATAAATATCAATGAGGGTAGGCTGAAACACAGAAACATCTCTATCTGTATGACACAGTTCAGCAGCACTACAAAATACAGAACAGTGTAGATTGGCAATTTTAATAGATAGTAAAATTATCTCAGTCTTCTTCTAAATAATAGGAAAATATATCCAAAGTTGAAGGTAATCCCAAAAATTTAACTCAAACAAATGTAATTTTAATCCTTAAATCGAAAGATTTTTCAAGGAACATTCTCATTATTAATCCTGTCTCCTTAACTCTCTGTGCCTTTCATCTCGCCTCAAGGTGTCCTGTTAAGTCCTGCTCTAGAACATGAAAAGAGGAGAGGTGAAGAATTTCAAAGCTCTGATGAGAACGCTGACAGTGACATCAAGGTGAAAAGAAATTACACAACCACAAATGACAGGAGACCTAAGGCTGGGAGTCCAAGGAAGACAGGAAGTGAGAGAGTTTCCATGGGACCAAGAAGTGATGTCAGCTGCGCCAAATTGGGAGGCATCTGCCAGCCTCACCGTTACATCTGCCAAGGCCGATACCTAAAAGACAAGTGCTTGGGGGCCAAGACACGGCAGTGTTGTATGCCAGGTATAGCAACACAGTTAAACATGAATGCAAACACATACAAGGTGAGAAGTATCCAGCACATGGAACACTTATTTCAGTCATACAGACTGCTGTACAAGCATACCACATTGGGATTAAAAGGCTTGTGTACCTTTCTTTCCTGTCTGAGTCATTAAAATACTGTGGGTGTGAGGCTGTATCAATGTCTGTCACATCGCTGATCTAAAAAACATAAATATATAACATTTGAATAGTGTCTTTCTGTTGTAATTGACCTTATTTCCAAATGAATGGAACATGAGGTGACTCAGACTCAGTGGGTGTTAAAGTATATATATATTTTAATGTAATTTGTGATGCTTTATGCATTATGGAATGCAATGCAGCTGCCTTTAAATATGGTGTATTTTGAGAAGGAAAGTATGGGACTAACATATAAGTTTCTGTTGCCTCTCTCTGTAGTTGGAGTGTGGAGTATTCTTTGTGCTGGTCACCACAACAACAGAGTGAGGTCGTGTGATGCACATGGCTGTGGCGCTTTCAACTCCAGAAGGTGATCTTCTCGCTTAAACGTCAGAAGATTACTCATGCTGCAACATGAGATCTTCCAAGTGCACGTGGGTTGACTATGCAGCATTTCTGGTGTTGGCATATTCTCCACAACAGTTCACTATGTTGCTTCCGACATGTTCTCTTGTGTGATCAGACTGGTTAGGAGGTAGACATGACAAATGCTCCACATCACAGAGAAAATAGTTAAGGTATTTTAACTTTGGTGTCTCTTGTTTCCTTTGAATTGGCTCATTTATTTGGTCTGGAAATGACATCACCTTAAATGATTACTTAAGTTTTATTGTTGATCAGTCTAGCTTTCTCTGGGTGGAGGGCTGGGGAGATACATTAGAATATCTTTTGAACTAATTTGGTAAAATATGACTAATTAAAAACAGTTTTAAGAAGACTTTGTAATTCCAATCTTTTCTGTCGCTCCTCTTACAGAGGTGATGACCTACATAAAGCAGTGGACCTGGTGTGTGATGACTATGGTATTGTCAACACTCCATTCTCAGGCTCTCTAGCGGGTCCAGTGAGTCGGAAAGACTCTGCTGGGCATCAGTATGATGGGGTCAAACTTCTCAATGATGGTAAGGAGGACAGAATATCAATGCAGTACTTGAAAGTGAGTGCAGCAAGGGAAAGAAACTTCTGAAAATTATTTATCACTATTTGTGTAATTATAGGATCCAGCCTTTGAAAATGTTATGTCAACCAACATTGACATAGAAGTCAGTATTAAAGTCTAGACTTTTGAGCGCATCTGTCTTTCTAAATATAATACATAATACAATAAATATAATCCAAGTAAACAGTTAAATTTTACTTAAAGGTCCAGTGTGTAATATTTGGGAGGATCTCTTGACAGAAATGCAATATAATATACATAAATATATTTTCAGTGGTGTATAAAGATCTTACATAATATGTTTTTATTACCTTAGAATGAGACATTTCTATGTACATAAACCCTTCAGTGTTGGACCGCCATGTGTCTGCAGCAGCACGAACGAACAAACTGCTCTACAGAGTGTGTTTCTGTGTCGGCCTCTCCATAGAACAACGTCTTTAGCATGGTTAAAAACCGCTGGGGGATATTACACCTGGAAGTCATACTGATATTTGCAGCAACAGAAAGTAATGAAAAAGCAGGTTTGATTGGACAACTGTAACCTTGTACTGTTACCACTGCAAGTACTTTCCTGTAATCTGTAGTATATAGGGCCATGGCTAGGGCAAAGGCGGTGTTAGGTTATTAAGGGGATGAAGGAGTGATATAGAGGTGGTGTTGCAAAGGGGGCTGAGACTCCACTGAACTCCTGGTTGCCGCTAACACCAGGACCCAGCTGCATGTGAAACCATCAAAGGCTGTTCATGAGTAATAACCCCCACTAAGGGCCATCATTACAGAACAAAGCGATGCATCAGCGTTTGTGTGGATAGAGGCTGACAGAAGATCACGCACATGCCTTTGCAATGTACAGTACATTTGTGTCTGTACGCGCTTGTGTGAGTGAGTTTACTTTGAGAGCATCCTGAGTTGATAAAGACACTGGAGTGATGAGTAAACATCATTAGTCCTCATTCTGCCTCTACCCCTAATTGAACTGTATTATCAGAAGAACACATGTAGTGTCAGCTCCTTTCATCTCTGGGTAAAACACAGACATGATTAGACATCACAGGGACACATTACCTTGCCATGATACCCACATTAATGCTGAGACACTCATCATTAAGAGCCTGTAGGATTTAATGATGGTGTTATAGGCTAGCCTACTTTTTGGGTTGTTTGTTTCTAAGTTTGCAGCTTTCTTGTTTTTGTCTACAGAATAATGAAAAGGAGATGGTAAGAAAGTTGTGATTTAGGGTCTTGAGCCTATGTTGATCCATTTGGAAATAATAAATGAGAAATTATAAGCCATATTTCGTATTTGTTGTGTGGCCTAGCAGCAATTCAAGAAAGGTGTGATATACATTTGTACAAATTGTAATTAAGAGGAAGAGAGATTTATAGCTTTTTAGAAGCAGTTGACCAAGATGAGGGGAATGCAAATGTTTTCTAAGTCCTTTTGCTGAAAAATTTTTGATCAGGAAGGATTCCTATTTTACACATCTATTCACCCTAATGAGAACAACCTATCTTCACATGTATAAATTAGCTTAAACTCCCAAAATATTCTTGGTTATGTCTGTGAGTTCACCCTTAGCATTAGCCCCATCTTTTTCTATAACAAAAATGTCATTGATATTCTTAAATTATTGGAGGAAAAAGGTATTCACATTAAAAAACTCTTGCAAGGGGATGATAACAGGGCATTAATATCCAACTGAATTTTTTATTTCTGTTTAATCCAGTACACTGTGTGAAGATCTTCAACATCCGTCCTTTTCATTACATGGGCCCAGTGGCTCAGGGGGAAGCCTTGGGTTATCTGTTGCCGCTGCAGGAACGTTTCTCCGGCATCACATCACACCTGGAGCTGCAAATGTGTGACAGCAGTGACCCTTCACCTTTCATATGACCTCTAAAGTCTCAGTCTTTACCGGTGACATTTCATATGACCTCTCCTCCTTTAAATTACCCTTGACCCTTCACCTTTAATATGACCTCTGACTTTCATCTTTTATGCAACCTGTAACCTTTACCTTCCTGCAGATAACAATTCCCAATTCCTAAAAATGACAACTTTTCAGTGGCCTGAAAATTAACATTTTAATCAACAGCTCTGACACTAGTGTTTTCATATCACATTTAAAATCTATCTTACGATGCAACAGTCCCAATTCTTCATCCTCTATATAATACAGCCTGACAGCATTTCAAAACCAATGTCTCACATTATGGGAACTACATGTTTTTCCCCCCTAATGACAGCAAATTAAGTCATGTTTTAGCCATTGTATATTTTTTCATTATTACCTTTTCTCCACCGAATGCCATTTATTTTTATAAAGTTCCCCTTTTTAGTTTGGAAACTAACTAAATATTCCTAATAATTATGACTCTTGCATACTTTTCTCCTTCTCCTTTTGTATGAAAAATGTTCCATCCCTCAATGTGGACTTATCTGTTGGGAATTAAATGATGCAATAAATTCTAACTTCATTTCTGCTTTTGTTTCAAGTGGTTTCTACTTTCCATAATCCAGTTGGAAGTAAAATGAAGATTGTCACAAGTTTAAATTGGGGAGTAACTTGTCATGAGGAATAAATTGTTCAATTTTTGTTCAATCAATATTTTATTCTGAATTTCAGCTTGCTATGACAATTCTTTCTCCTGACATTTTCTCTGTAAGCCAGCCATCATTTTATATTAATATGTTGCAATTCTGCAAGGAATGTCCTCCTCAGATAGGGGAAAAACTGCCACATATACAGTATTAATGTAATGAGTACAAGACACCAAAAGATGGAGCTGTCTAGCAACGAAATTGTCAGTCAAATATCAAACTTGGTCAATAGGCTCTTTTAAATCTGTAAATTTGAGACATGTTAGAAGTATGAACTTTTTGTTTGAGTTACTTATGAATAAATATGGTTACATTTAAAACAAAGAACAGCGTATCACTGTGATATTAACAGAGAGCTTTATTATAAAATGATCTCACTTCCAGGTTAACCCATCGCAGGTTTAGTCATCTCATAACTGAGAAACATTAACCACATACACACGAGGATATCTTGTGATGCAGTCTTAAGTGAGTCAAACTTAATTGTTCCTCCCTTTCACCCCAATTCATACAAGATTTACATTTTCCACCACTATTAGCAACTTTTACTACCCAGAGAGACTTACTTGCAACTTAACTGTCTACAGGAAGCCTGTGGTGGATTTAGGTTAAAAAGCATATTATGTTGCTGTCAAAATGCACCAGCAACTGTGGAGATGAGCAAATTACAAAAATATTTGATGATCCATAAAATGCCATATTCACATGTCCCATAATTAACAATAATACATTTTATCCAGTTATCCTGAAACCTCGAACAGATGCTGTTTCCTTTGAGATATTTTCACACACTTCTATCACGCAAGTCAATTCGGGTTTTAATCACATAGCCCCAAATCACAAAGCCTTTACAATCTGTTTGGCGGTGACACCAACTTGCTTGTAAGCCAGAGGGTACTTTCTTAATGTTAGTTAGACACTTGGCAGTTGCCAGGGGTCGTGGAAAAATTGTGATTAACTTAGTTCAACTAATTTGAAACAAAAACATTTTAAAATGCATTTGCACATACAGTCAGCTATAACACCTGAACACCACAGGTAAGAGAGTGTGAACTAACGTTAACTTTTAGCCACAAAGCAGAAAAGTCTAGATAGTTCAACGTTAGCATTTAGCTAAAGGACACACAGTGTTAGCTAAAAGTAGCGTTAAGGAATAATGATTAAAATGGACAGCTCAAAGTAATTGATACATGGCCGGAATAGTTAAAAATAACGTTAATGGCTAGATTGTTTAAATAACTAACAATTCATAAATGGCTGAAATAGCATAAAATAAGGTGGAAATAGAACTATATGGCTAAATGGTTAGCTAAAAGTATGGCTAACGTAAATAGTTGAAATGACTAACGTTAGCATGAAAAACGACATAATGTTTGGAATAGCTTTAAAGTAAGTTTGAACTTATGGCTAAATCGTTGAAATTGTTAGCTTAGTTAACGTTAGCTAAAAATAATGGCAACATGGTTTAAATAGTTAGCTAAAGGTAATGGATAAATGGTTGAAATGTCCAGCTTCTGCCACTCCAAGTGGTAAAGTTAAAGTTAGTTGTAACGTTTCAAATACAAACATATCTAAAGTCACCTAACAGTTTGACAGCTGAATATTGTAACGTTATGCAGCTTTAAGTGTATTGATTGAACCCGTGGCTGAGTGATCCTGTGGTTTGCTCTGACGCTGGAGGGTTGGTCCATGGAGCACATTATGAAGCCTCCCGGTTGCTCTAATGGGAGTGGGCGAGCTGGGATAGGCTGGGAGTTTGGTTGGACAGTCAGCGGGGACGGGACTAGACACAAGAAGTGGGGGAAGCGAAGAACCGACCCACAACTTCTGGCTACTGAACGGCTGCATGTTGGACAGGAAATTTGACGTAGACCTCTTTACGGAAAATACCATTTGTTGCATTCAGAGGTCACAGGTCTGAGCGGCGCGGATGACAAAGAAGCGTCGCCGTACAAACTTTCTCAACCGGGTTTGATCGATCGCAAAACCCAACAGGGATTGCTGTTTTTCTTTTTGACTGAGGCGTAAAGAAGAGGAAATCATGCCACGGCGCACCGTGCAAGAAGTAACAGTTCAAGATGTCCAGAAGCGGAGAAATCCGAACAAACACTACGTAAGCCTCATTTAAGTATCACAGCGCCAGGGTTTTGCTGCTTTAAGTGAGCAACAGATCGAGGTTATTTCGCAGTTCTCCCTTTCCTGTCGGGTTAAATAAAAACAAAGACAGTATCAAATTACAGTTTACCACGCCAGGCGAAGTGGACCGTTAGACTTGCTCAGATTTATTAGACCAATCATTATTTTATCATAAAGCCTGTTAGCACACCTATCTGTTGAGAAAATTGGTTTATTAGATCCCCAACAACCCATATAGTGAAGAAAAGACAATAAACACTGAAACTTGACAGCCTTAAATAGTTAGGCTACACAGCCTTGTTTAAGTTGTTCCCCCAGCTGACATCTTACCGTTGAGTCAGGCTGTTCTTTGTTTGAGTCTTGTACCACCAACTTTTGTCTTTTACTGCTTACAGGGATTGAGGTCAGTATTGTTGTTTTGTGTTATCTGATCTTTGACCCTCCCTAAGTCTACATACCTTCAAGTGACTACTTTATAAGCAATTCAGAAGAACAATGTATGTGAATATAGAGATTATAAATTACTACTCAAGTCTGCAGTGTAGCAAAATGTCTTTCAATGCTTGTCATTTTCCTGCTCCCCCTATGTGTGCCGTCATAGTGGAAGGTCACAGAAAACATCTTAATAGGCAAATCAGCCCAGTCCACAAACCTTCCAGACTAATCCCCCTGAGGATAGAGTTCAAATTGCAGCTTTGTCATGCCTCAGGCTCTCCAATTTACTCAGAAAAACATACCTAAAGGCACTGGTAACCAGGAAGTATAATTAACAGGGTTTCTAAGGTCATCACAGTGAACACAAGGCAATGTTTGGACAAGGGAAGTTTGGTATTTGTAGATTTTTCACTTCAATTCCGTAATACTGTACATTGGACAGTTTTTATTTAGACCATTTGGGGCTTTATTTTAGTCAAACATTACAAAATCTATTGATAATTAGACTATTAACACAGAATAGTTCTACTTCTGCAGTGTTTAGTTGATGAAGACATTCAAAGAGAAAATATCCTTATATCTCTAAGAGATGTCAGGTGATAATGTTGTGATTATCTCATTAACAGTGTCTCTCTATCGGCACACAGTATCTGTGCCAATTTAGGGTATCTGTTCGATTCCCATTACTGTGTGTCGGGATATCTTTCCTGTTTTAAACTATCATTCCCCACTGGCACTGTCAAGCTTGTGTGGGAGACAAGAATGTCAAAAAGACAAAGACCCATTGGTTTCTTTTTCTGCTATTCATAAACAATAGAGCTTTCATCATTCTTGTCTGAAAATGAATAGTGGGAGATACCTGTGGGCGACTTTGTCTGCAGAAATGCTCAGTCGATTTAAAGTAACACATATGACATCATGCGATCTAGAGGGCCAACAGTAAGAGACACTGCCAACGCCTTAGCAGGTGTTCGTGTTAGTTCTGTGTGTTTGTGCACACGCTTGAATGCTTATGTTGGTTTGCATCCATGTATGTGTGAAAATGATGCTTGGGTTGAGGGACTAACAGACCTTATACCGCTGTGAGTGCTAGTGGTCAAGGACACAGAGTTCTCGAGGTCCTGTGTCTTTTCCATCTGTCTGCTTGCTCTCTGGTACAGCCCATGTTGTATTGTGCCTCTGCTACTCTCTCTACACATGCCAAACTGGACACCTTAAATCTTCCAGAACCCTGGAGGTGTGGTTAAGAGTACAAAAAGCAGCTTATAGCTCTTGAACCTATCCTGTAAAAATGAAAACCGCCTGAAAAATCATATACCCTAGAGACTTACCGATATACGAGCATTTTATTGGCAGTATTAGTGGTATATTGACCAGAGAAGCTTTTATGTCTAAAGTAATAGCTTTGCTCTTCTTCTATGCTATGTCTTCATCCTCAGTTGCCATTGTAGGTGTTATAGTTTAAAGAGCTTAGATTGTAATGGGGGGGGGAAGCTCACTATAGTTATTTTTTTGCATATAGTAGTTCTCCGTCTTAATTGTTGAGAATTTAGGCTAGTTAGTAGTACTTGGCCACAGACAATACCCTGACCCTACCATAGCCCTCCATTAGTTTATACACACACACTGAATTTGGAATAAATATATGCTTTAGGCTATAACTCCATAACTTCATGAAGACAGCTGGCCTGTACAGCTCCTGTAGTTGGTCCATCCAACCGTGGTCATGTCTGACTCTAGTGCCCTGGAAGAGAGAGCAAGGCCAGAGAAGGTCTGGGAGTGGGGCCAACAGCATGCAGCCAGACACAGTGAACCACCAGGGAGTTTCCAATCACCTCCCTGCCTCTCCCCTCTTCTTCTTCTTCAGAGGATAAATAAAGAACTGTGTCTTGCCTCTAGACTGCAATGATTAGCCTAGGCTGGGTGCTTTGTGAGGTTTTACTGTTGTTGATATGAGGCTGTTGGAATTTGCAGTTTCATATGTACAAGAAGTACATTTTTAACTTGGTGCCACAAATGATACAATACAAGGCGTCTCTGTATTTTAATGGTGTCTCTGCAGTCTGCAAACATTTAGAATGGGATGTTCTGTTGTATTGAAGGATTCATCAAACTCATGAACTGATTTTTCCATTGCTGCTTTTGCTGCTCAGTTCTTTATGGCAATACAGTGTTACCCAAAGAGCTGCAATTTAAAAAGACAGCATAGTCAAACAGCTCCACACAGGATAATGACTTCAGCAGGAAGTGATGCAAACAGACCGGGAAGTGAAATAATCGGATATCCCTATTTCGTTCATGTGAACGGATAATGACAGTGACCACTGCATCATGTTGCCTGACCAGCCTGGTGTCTGCCTTTCCTCGTGCTATTCTCTCTAGCACTGCCAATTACAGGCACTATGAGTCAGGAGTGATGCCCCAGGGGGTTGGGATTACAAGTGGTTGACAATAATGGCTGTTTGTTAGTTAAAAGGTTCCGTAGAATGCTCATTTTCAGGTTCATACAAGTATTTAGTAGAAAATGTTTACATGGTTTAATGTTCAAAAAACATATTATTTAGATACTAACTACTGCTAACAGCAGCTGCTACTAAGTTAGCTACTTAGTTAGCCGTGCAGCTAGCCTTTCCATTGTTCATTCTGGCTGGACTTTAAGCTTGGTGCTCCGGGGGTGTGTTGGTGTTTACACCTCTAACATTACTACAGAAGCTTTGGACCACTAGTTCAGAGCCAGCTGATAACAGTTAGCAACAGCTAGCGGTTAGCAATCCGTAGCAGTAGGAACAAGTAAAGCTATCTGTCCATCAGGAAACTTCATAAATCACGGAGTTGAGGCAGAACAACCAGAGGACATCAGAGGGGAAACCAGAAAATATTAACCTTTCCTTCACAACCGTAAAAGCACTTTCTGTGAGAGACATTGCACTGCACAGAAATTACGTAACATCTAGCGCTTGCTGGCATTCCTGCGGTTTTCGGGGGTATTTTGGGTGCGCAAGATTTAAGGAGGAGGAAACAATGGAGATTGAGACTCACAATATTTCAATTACATGCACTGAACTCTTTTTATTCAACTATGCCAAGGGAAATACAGATTTCCATTCTACGGCGCCATTAAATGTTCCATTTTGTTTTTGTCTTTTGCTTTTCCAGGTTTATATTATCAAAGTGTCCTGGAGCGATGGCAGTACGGAAATCATTTACAGACGCTACAGCAAGTTCTTTGACTTGCAGGTGAGTAAATGTGTTAGTGTGTGCAGATGTATGTCAGTTAGTGTGTATTGGTATGTGATTGTCTGTTTATACTGTGGTTTGTGTGTAGTTGCATGTTTTAGGGTGCAAGGAGTGTGTCAAGTTTGAACCTTTCCACCAGAGAAGACTAACATAGGTCAGGAAGTGAATGGAAGTACTCTCTCCATACAGCACTATCCCCCTGTAGACCTAGTGCTTGTAGCCAAGCTCTCCCTGCTCCACCCATATGACACTGGTAATTATATTGTGCGAGAGTCGGAAAATGTCCCAATGAAGTTAATAGAGGACAGTGATGAATGCAATGACCGCACTGATGACCACAGAAATGTCTGAATCATTCGCGAACGTCACGCTGGCAGTGTTTGTAGCACAAGGAGGGAATCTCATTAGTATCCTAGTTTCCCTTCCTCTTTCGAAGGTAATGGATCTGGGGTCTCGGCCACGTCTGAGCTTAGAGAGCACGGACTCCAGAAAACCCAGAAAGGCAACCGCTTTTAACGAGCACAAAGTCAATTTAGGCAACACCTACTGTCAACCCTAATAGGATTAAATCCCTTTTAATTGATTAGGATGGTCAAAGCATCACCAATGAAATATAGAATTACAGCGCCCCACCAATGTTTTTTTCACATTCTGCAAATCTAATGTTAACAAGAAGAATGTAAACTATTTCATTACTAATTTCATTAGTTTGACTTTAGCATAGAAAAGCTGCCAACAGTCTTACTTGTAAATCAGCTCATATCGCACTCATAATTGTTTTCTAATCGTTGCCCCTTTCTGTTGATGAGGCCATGCCAAAGTAAAAGTACACATATAGCTATTAACAGTAAAGTAATGAACACAGGTAACACAGTGGGACTAAAAAGACTGTTCCTGATGACATTTAATTGGATATTAAGTCAAACAAGATTTCAAGTAAAATCTATAAATAAATAATAAAGTTAAAAAAAATAATTAAATTGTTGTTTTTCACATGTTACTTTCTTTGATTAAGTATGGCAAGTTAAAAATTGTGGACATTTAGGCTCTTTAAAACTATATATAGATAAAAAATCTGTCAGAGAGAGAGAGATCAAACACCAATATATTATCAGTACAAATTACTAGTTACATCACTAAAGACCTACAGTATTGGACCAGTGGCATTTAGTCAGATGAGCAATACAGTGTATGAGACATTTTCAGCAGGGGCATTCCCTGCTAGTGTTCACCCCTGTCATGCCATGCATCTGCTTCCTGCTGTGTTGACAGCCTGTGGGTGGGCTCTCACTCTTGAGGGACACTGAGATAAAGCCGAGCTGGAGAGATTACAAGCCAGTCTCTTATCTCCTGTTAGGTTTGGCGTTATGGCACTTATGATAAGCCACCTTGAGGTTGTGGTATTTCTTGGTTGGAATGCTCAAAATCTCATCAGCTCCACTATGATAAAGAGATTATGTGTTTCATGTGCCAGCATTGTTTGTAGAATTTATTTGAAGTTGTATTTTTGTAATCTTTTTAAAAGGTTATTTTATCAAATTGACCCTTTACGCTGTTGATTACAATGAGGAATAGGGCAGTGGTTTGACATCATGAGGCGTCATCCCAGGTACATGGGCAGGATGGTGACACAGAGCTGAGTCATTTAGCTCCTCTTGTTACCATTTCTTCATTTCCTGTCATCTTCCATGCTTTTTCCTATTTTATTCTGCCTTCTTCCCATCTGCTCTGGTCATCTCTTGGTTTGTGTCTTGATGCAGTTGTTTTGTCTTGTAAATAAGGTGAGGTTTACATTTCCAGAGAATAAGGTGAGAGATAGATAGATAGATAGATATAGATATAGATATATAGATAGATATAGATAGATAGATATATATAGATATATAAAAAAAAAACACACATTAGGTGTCTCTGGTTTCCAAGCTTCAGAGTTAGACAGGAAGCAGCGGTGTGCTTTTTGTGTGTTCATTAACCACAGTCTTTGTTTATTCACATGGCCTCCCTTCAGTATGATTTCTACATCTTTGAAGGAAATTTTTATTCTTCCAGACCTACTTGGTAATCCACATAGACATATTTTATATTTGGATGAGACCAGTTATGTTTCTTTAATAGAGGTTATACAGGTTAAATCCAGACCAAGTTGTGTTGAGCAGATCCTGATGACAAGGAAAAAACACACACAGGTTGTCAAAAGATAATAATAATTTTTAATACCATAATTTGCATCCTTCACCATTTTCAAAGTAGTTATGTTGCACTTATTTGCCCAGAATGGTTCTCAGATTGAAGGTATTTCACTTTTAATGGAGGTGATAACCAATAGTGAAGGATAAACGTCAAACGCACAGTCTGCTTTGGAACAAAGCCGTCATTAAACTTCTCTCTAATTACTAATGTTTTGCATGTGTGACAGCATTCACTTCCTGAAAGTACTACGAGCCAGACGTTCTTCTCACCCAAGATATTTTTGCTACTTCACACACACACACACACACACACACACACACACACACACACACACACACACACACACACACACACACACACACACACACACACACACACACACACACACACACACACACACTTTTTCCTGCAACACCCAAATCAGAATCTCTATGTAGTTGCTGCCAGAGATGGGCAGTATTTATGATACCTGTATTTAAAATGCATATTTCAAAAACAAAATATATATATGTGTGTGTGTGTATATATA
>NC_060172.1:15122527-15139936 GCF_021292245.1 Micropterus dolomieu | reverse complement strand
TATATATATATATATATATATATATATATATATATATATATATATATATATATATATATATATATATATATATATATATATATATATATATATTTGATAGGATTGATGAAAATGTCTTCATATTTTGTATCAAAATACTTTAGTGTTTTGTAGTTTAAAAATAATGTGAAATACCTTCGTGAGAGGTGATGACATCATTAAAATGCTGCCTACTCAGTTATTTGCCCAGACTTGTAGGGATCAGAACAGAATTTTTATCCTAACCTGAAGAAGAAGGTCGAAGTGAGAAACTTGTAGGTCACCAGCTTTCTATTGATTTTTAGCATAAATTGCTACAATTCTTAACAGTGCCTGTTTGTTTTAGTAGCCTAGACTAAATCTTTATAATGCCACAAGATGGTCTAATTTGTTAAATGCACACACCTGTACCTTATTGTCATTCACAACGAGTCACAACATTAAACAGCAAGTAGGCCCTTTACTACCAAACATCAAGTAACTAAATTGGAATACAGTTGGGAGTCATTAAACTGTTGCTTACTTTAAACCTAACCTGAATATCGGATGTGTTAACTGGTTGTATGTCAGATTTATCACATGACTCATTAGGCAGAGAAAAGCTGTTGCTCTCAAACATTGTCCACTTAATTAGCTGAGTCAGTGTACTGGTGAAGGGATGGATCAAACAGGCTGTTAGAAGGTTTGCAAAGTAATTTCATGACATTTTGGAAAAGTATTTTTAGGATTTTTGAAATACAAAAATACAATAGTATATTTCGATACATGGCGTGGCTCACATGAGGGTATTAGGTATCTTATTTTAAAATAATTATCTTATTTTAAAACGCTTAAGCATCAGGGAGTTTAGTATCCATTTGTGCCTACTGGTGAAGGACTCCATGGTGAGACATAATTATTGCCTGCACTTATGTATGTAATGCAAAGTATGTGTTTAATCTTGCAAGCTGTTGAATACTGAGAGAATAAATAGGTCAATTAGCATTTTAACATAAAACCTGTGGGGGTTTTTCCCTCTCTGTTTCAGCGTGTTAAATTGCGAAATATAAATAGAATGATCTGTTGCTTCAGGCAGATGGAAAGTGCAGAGATTTTTTGCCATGGGGTCATCCTACTGGCTTTGCAATTTTATTTCCATGTCACTGAGAACAGTTTCCATGCTGCACACGTGTCCACACAACTTCACAAGCTTAGTCTTGCAGCATTCCCAGTCACTTTGGATACAGGATAAACTTTTCCTTTAAAGCTGTAGGAAAAAATTCAATACATCGCTTCTTATTCAGAGTTGCACAGCTGCCATCTACAGTAATCGAGTAACAAACTTTTTAAAAGGTGGTAGGTTATTTTTCTTAGAGCAACGAAGCTGCCTGTTGTGCTCATTTCATCAAGTGGCAACAATGTGCCGATTTCCTTCTTGTGCACAGTAACTTCTGTAACAGTAACTATTTCCAGAATAAAATGTATTGTTTTAAGCAGTGGAGTGTTTTTCCTGGAACAAAAACCCAGAACATGTGTTTTTACCATAGACTGTATATAAGAAATGGATGTAGTCATCGTGACGTTGGTTTGTGGACTGCTGTTTTGAAGCCTCGAGTTTGGCCGATAGGGCGCCGCCATGTCGAGTTTTTGCATCCAGGAAGTGCCTGGAAGTGACGATACGGCGGAGCTAACGGCCGTGTGCGGAGCTAGCTAGTTTGCTTAGCTAGGTGCAACTGTAACTCACGTTAACTGTCATTTTAACTGATAACTTTGTCTAGTGAACAACAGTCTTAAAACTAAATGTACTCACCAGAGAAAGTGAACAGCCAACTCCTAATAAGCTTTTTCAGCGGTGCTGGTTAATTTACACAGCGCCGAGGGTACGAGCCGGCTCTAGCCTGATTGACAGGTCGCCATGGTAACGACTTGTCAATCATAGATAACCCCGTCCTGAAACATACTCTGCTTTGTGGTCTATTTTAAAATAAATGGGACCATAATTTACTAAATGAACATCATTTTGTGTTGAAGAAGACTTGAAACTAGCGACTGAGACCATAAACTCATTTTCCCATTATTTCTAATGGAGCCGGACTTCTTTTTGCAACCAGAAGAGTCGCCCCCTGCTGGATTTTCAATAGAATGCAGGTTTCAGGGACTTCGGCATTCGCTTCATATTGTAGACCGGAAGCTTCCCACTTGGTTTTTACTCAACGCCTGTGCAGACTACGCGACTTTCAGCGTTGGCTGATGGCCGTGCTGTTCACACTACACAACTTGCCGTCTTGTGACGGGAGTCTTCAAGCTGTTGTGGCGTTCATACTACGTGACTTGAGAGCGGCTGTGTCAACCGATGCTGGTCTCGAAAATACATGCAAAACAGCTGTTGTTTATTATAAAGATAGCAATTTTAATGCAAAGACTAGGTATGGGTGAAAGAAAGGACTAGCACACGCTGGTTGCAGGGATTGTCTGTGCTACACGGTGAGCTGGAGGTGAGTATAAATTGTTTTGTGGGGAAAAGTAGCTGCCTGCTCGGCCAGCTGCCTGCTCTTATAGGCTGGATGTGGATGTCGAGTCAGCCGACTCCTCCAGATATTCGGCATGCTAGATATCTGGCAGACGTCGATGATGTGTCGGGGAGCCGTTTTGACGCGTCCTTGAGTAGTTCACTCATAACGACTGGCGACCGCAGATTGATCACTGATTTACCCCTGATCACAGCCCGACCGAGCTTGCTGACCGGCAAATTGGGCTTAAAATTGTGTAGTGTGTGAACTAGGCTTTAGGGGATGTTGATGTTAGGTACACTTTACTGAAGTTCTATTTTGACACTGTTATCATTGAGCAATGGTATCTTGATCAGGATTTGCCAGCATGATTTGCAGTTGTTTGTCGAATGACTAGCCTTGATTGGGATTTGTCATGTTTTTGTCAGGAAAATGACTCATTGTTGCTGGCTGCTTGAGAGACTGCAGGCCCGAATGAATCCATTTGTTATTCCCATCACATCCATATCTCCACTTTAAAGTGACAAGAAACCAAACAAAAACTGATTGAGTCTCCATCCGCTGGTGCTATAAAATTGCATGAGAATTGAGATTGGGAAGTTGTGCTTCACATCTTGTTGCAGACTGGTTCAACCAAGTGATAAGTTAAAGTATACTTTTCAACAGCTTTTGGCAGCATGGTAGGGTAGAGTGATATGTATTGTGAGACGATTAAAATTGTTCAACCATTTGAGATTTTCTGAATTGGTCTAATATTCAGATAGTTTACACTAAGGTAGCAATCCCTTTTCCAGCAACAGATTAAGCAGAAATTAACAATAGCAAATCCTCAATTAAATTTTGATAAAATCTAACCCCAGTATTTTACAATATAAACTGAACAAAATTATAAACGCAACATTTCTGTTTTTGCCCCATTCAGCAAGAGCTGAACTCAGAGATCTAAGACTTTCTCTATGTACACAAAAGGCCTATTTCTCTTAAATATTGTTCACAAATCTGTCAACATCTGTGTTAGTGAGCATTTCTCCTTTGCTGAGATAATCCATCCACCTCACAGGTGTTGCATATCAAGATGCTGATCAGACAGCATGAGTATTGCACAGGTGTTCCTTAGGTTGGCCACAATAAAAGGCCACTCGAAAATGTACAGTTCCATCTCAAAGCTGATGCTCATGAATTGAATGTTCATTTCTCTACCACAAGCTGTTTCTAAAGGCGTTTCAGAGAATTTGGCATCCCACCGGCCTCACAACCTCAGACCATGTGTAACCACACCAGCCCAGGATCTCCACATTCAGCATCTGAGACCAGCCACACAGACAGCTGCTGCAACAATAGGTTTGCATAACCAAAGACTTTCTGCACCAAGTGTCAGGAACCGTCTCAGGGAAGCTCATCTGCATGCTCGTCGTCCTCATCAGGGTCTCGACCTGACTGCAACTTTGCACAGCCATTGAAGAGGAGTGGACCAACATTCCGCAGGCCACAATCAACAACGTGATCAACTCTATGCAAGGGAGATGTGTTTCACTGCGTAAGGCAAATGGTGGTCACACCAGATACTGAACCCCACTAATACAGTGAAACTGCACATTTTCGAGTGGCCTTTTATTGTGGCCAGCCTAAGGCACACCTGTGCAATACCCATGCTCACTGACACAGATTTGTGAACAATATTTGAGTGAAATAGGCCTTTTGTGTACATAGTGAAAGTCTTGGATCTTTGAGTTCAACTCGACGAATGGGGGCAAAAACAAAAGTGTTGCGTTTATAATTTTGTTCAGTGTATATCAATGATGAAATATAAAATTACATATACATGGAAAGGATTTTATTCGTATTGTCTACTCTAAAGTGATCAGGCAGAAGATCCTCAAATTGAGGATCCAGGTTCAAGCTATTTACTGAAGTGTACTTGATAAACACCGAGTGACAACCAGACCCTTGGGTGCTGTTGTTAAACTGACCCAACTGCTTTGATCTATCTGGAGGTGGATATGTGAAAATAGTATGGCTCTACAGGGACAAACTTGAAGTAAAATGATCTACACCATATCTAGACTGAACATATGAGACACTAGTATCATCCACTGAGTCTCAAGAAATTTTCCTTGGTGTATGCTAATCAGCATATAGTATGCTGCTAACTAACTATGCAAATAGTATAAATCAAAGAAAACATGTCTGTTAGTATTGAAACACTAAGGACTTCACACATATTTAAGATAAATAAAGGTTATTTACTTGTCCATCTCTCCATCCATCCATTATCTATAGCCCTTTTTAAACAGAGATCCCACAGTACTGCTATAAAGAAGACCAGTCATTATGCTGGATTTGCTTTTTTACACTGAACCAGAAGCAATAGAGGCACGATGTGTAATAGAGCAACGTTGGGGCCTAGTGTGTCTAGATGTATAACAGACGTTGGGCAGCGACATTGCTTTCTAAACAATGATAATGATAATAACAATGGGTGAAGTGAGTGATTTCATTGTCATTTTATTGCTCTGATGTGAATGATAGCAGATTCATGTGAGCAATGTGTTTATGCGATTGATTTGATGCTAACTGCTGCTAGCAGAATTTTAACTCCCCTGGTGGTGGGTGGCACACACATTACTTCATCTTTGTCCCATCACACTCCTGCCCCATCTTGCCGGCTCCCCGCACATGGATTTGGGTCTGTTTAGGGCTGGACGATATGGCCAAAAATGTTATCACGATAGAAAGTTTCATATCTTTCGATATCGATAATTATCATGATAAGTATCAAATCGTTATTTCTTTTGAGATTAAAGGCAGAACACTTTATGCCAAACAGTGGATCACTTAACAAATCTGAAGTAGAACATTCAAAACAATTTTGATAAAATCTTTGTCAACAAATATGCACGAAAAAAATTATATTGTGATAATTATTGTTTTATTGTCCAGACCTAGGTCTGTTACTACCTCCACTGCAGGCTTAATGGCGGAATAACAATGCCCCACCATTCCGTGTTTTATACAGTGTAGTAGTTACTGTTCTTTGAAAACCACAGCCCACAGATGATTTTTTTTTGTTCTCTTTACTTCATAAGCGGACTAACAACTCAATCTTCCACAAATGTGTAGTTGTCTGCAAAGGGTTAAAAATGACCTCAAGCATGAATGTATAATGGACTCAGTAAAAGAATCCAAGCGCTACCGAGATAGGCATGTTGCAAAGAGAACCGCCGTTGTTGTCTGGCCTTTTATTCTCTCATTCAACAATCTGGTGCGTCTCAGAGCTTCTTTATTAGGGCTTTATTTAAAGGATGGTGATGTGGTTAAAGCGGATATGGACTAGACAAATTATAGCCTCTTGGAAGATTACGTTAGTAAATCAAATAACCGTGTTTAAAAGTTTACAGCATTACTTGCTATACTGACAGACTGGTAATGTGACACGTTGACAATGGAAAGGTTTGTTGTTCTTCCTTCCATCCCTGCACTATGTCAGCGACTAAAATGTGTCAAAATGTTTTTTAGTGGTAAAATCAACAATGACGCCTAACAGCACAATTAAGAGACTGTGTTTACTAACAGATATTTTAAAGTTTATTATTCAATGTCTTTGGCAGATTAACGCTTTGCTGAATGCTGCCTTTTTATTGCAGGAAATAGATACGCTCTATGCATTGTCAAGAATATTAAGTGACTCCTCATCAGGTTCTAGTGAATGAGTGCATGAGCCAGAGTTTTGAATATTTGACAGCGTTAATATAAGACCCTAGATACAGTACATATCCAGAACTGATGAGTTCATACAGTGAAATACATTTTAAGATATTGTGATTAGTGTGTGATGTTCACAAATCATTATCTGTAGCTGTCATTATACAATCTATGTAGAACTAATGTGGCATGCATTTTCAAACTGAAATGAACTCAGCAATAACATACTTGGAAAGTCATGTGACGCTTGGCTGTGCTCTGCCTTGGCCTGTTATCCTCCTGCCTGTAGAGCATGAATATTTGATGTTTGGTGCATGATGTAACTGGTATTTTGAAGAGACATCTTTACTCTGTCCAGATGCCTTTTCTTGTTTGAGTGGCTCTGATTACAGAGTAGATACAAGGTTTAGAGTAGACACGGAGATCGGGTGTGTCCGCGCTCACAGTCAGACACATGGGAACAATTACAGTGTGTGGGGTATTGGCTCTTCTATGTTTGTCTCGCTCTCGCTCTCTCTCTGTCTCTGTGTCTGACTCTCTCTCTCTGACTCTCTCTCTCTGTCTCCGTCTCTCTCTCTCTCTGTCTCCCTCTGTGTCTGTTGGTGTCTTTATTTATGCTGTCTCTCTGAAGGTGGTTCTGTGTCATGGATGATGCAGCTGACTCTTAAGCCACAGAGATTGTTGCTTTTGTGAGTTTAGTTTTCTTTTTTCCCCCTTTTCTGAATTCCTTATTTGCCTTTTGCTGTATTTTAAGAAACTACAATACATTTAAATGACTAAAGTGGACTGACTTGCCTATTATTGTGTCTCGCTTTAGTAGACAAAGAGGGTTGGTGTCTCACTTTTCTGCCCCTTTTCATTGTTTTTGTTTAACTGGGGAAATTGTGGCTTTAACTTTATGATGCTGAGCTTCAGCATTCAGAGCCAATGAGAAGTGATTATAGGGCAGCTGTATCTGGCTGGATATTAGCCTGATCATTGGCCTCATTGGATTGATTGAGTTTCTCCAGTTTTCTGAGATGCAGTTCATACCAAAGCTCATGTCTGTCAGGTATAAAAAGCTAAGAATGGTATCGGATTATTTGTTTAGTTGTCATACTCATATCTTCATTGGCTTCATCACAATGAATGGCTTGTTATTATTGTTTAGCCAGCTGTACTCACTTTTAATGAGAGGAAATTATCAAAAGCCCTCTTGAAGTGGGAGACAAGGTTAAGTTAGTCAAACGTCAGTAAATAATTAGATTTAAGATTTCAAAGCCAGTGTCAGCCAGCTATTTTCTTGGAGTACTTGAAGATTTGGGGCTTTCTTTTAGCTCATTAGAGGGTTTAAACATGAGGTTAAAATGAGATTGTTGAACTTCCTTGTATGTGGAATCAGGCTGCTGCACAAAAAGGTCAAACGCAAACAAATCCTATTTAGAAGAGCAAGAGTTAGAGAAGAAATAAAGTGAAGCAGAGGAAACAAAGGCCAGAAGGTTCTTGTACAGCTGAAGATCTGGAGACATTCATTCACATGTAAAACATACCGTATCTTCTCTTAAAAATAAATAAGGTATCCATCCCTATCTATGTTGTTGAAATGAGGCTTTTTGCCACTTATTGTTTTATGGCTGCAGCAATGCTTTGACACTTGACTAGACTGGGTCAGTCCATAGAAAGTAATAGAAAATACTATTTGGCACGGTTCTGTGCCTTTTGCATAACCTCTCCATCACCTCACCTCATATTACATATTCTCCTGTCTCTCTATCTCTGTTAGTTTTGGCCTTTGTGGCTCGATACTTTTTTTTTTTTTTTAAATTTTACCGGAGGATATTTTGTGACTTCATTATATTTCATATACTTCAAGTATATTGGTGGAAAACTGAATGTTCATGAGTAAACCACATGATGCACTGGAAAAAAACATAACAAGTTAGCATTTCAAGATGGCAGTATCAGGGCAATAATGTGTGTGAGAAATCCCAACTATGAACAATGCTTAACCATACAACACATAACAATCCAGTGCTGCATATTTTAGATATGAGTCTTTCATACCAGTCAAGCTGCGAGATATTTAACATTGGGGGAATGAAAAACATCCCTGGTTTAAATATTTGGTGAGCCAGTTTGTTTTGACCCTCAAATGCCTCTGAGAATCACAGCCTTGATAGATATATGATTTTTTCAGGTGGACATTGAACAGAAAATATTCAATAATGGTATTTGTCTCTTTTGTGATATCCCCGTCACTGTAGCCTACACATGGGCCAGCTCTAACTGGGCACTCACTAAAAACTTGGTATTTCATCTAGATGGGCGTGGGTTTGCAAGACGTAGCAGTGCACACTTCGGTTAGCTTCGTGACCATCTTAGCCCGAACTCTGAATGCACAGTTACGTTAGTTTTGTACAAAAATGTAGGTTACTTCTTTTAATTTGCACTATATGAGATCAGTTTATTATTATGATTATGAACGCATTCAGAATATACTATTCATGTTTTCCTATAATTTGTATATTTGGTTCACACCTTGCATCCATTGATGCAAGTATACAGATTCCCCATTTAAGTAGATTCTTTGTGGTTGGACATAATTAAGTCAATTTAAATGTCAGTATATTTCAGCACTATTTAGTACATGCCCCAAGGTTCTGTGTTCGGCCCCCTGCTGTTCAGTCTGTATATGCTTCCTCTTGGAAAGATTATTGGTAGTTTTGAAGAAATATCTTACCATTGCTATGCTGATGACATCGAATTATATTTATCTTTTAGCCCTGATAGGCTAAACAGACTGTCCTTGTTGCACAATTGCTTATCCTCCATTAAAAAATGGATGGAAGACAACTTTTTGCAACTAAATTCAGACAAAACTGAGGCAGTGATTTTTGCCCCAGACATCATTACCCCTAGGCAAGCCATTGGGGCTCTATCATCCTCTGACTGTAATGTTGTTAGAAATCTGGGTGTCATTTTTGACAAATCTATGTGTTTTAACAGTCATGTTAAATCTGTGGTTCGTTCCTGTTTTTTCCATCTTAGGAACATTGCTAAAATTAGATCTGTGGTTTCTAAAGAAGAGATGGTAATCTGTGTATGGTTTGTTCTTTCATTATTTCGTTTCGGATTTAGTTTTTTCTGTTTTAAAAACCATAACGGAAAAATTAAAAAATGGTAAACAAAAAAACAGACATCTGTTTTGTTTATCCTGTTTTTAAACCCATAACAGAAAACAAAGGAGCTGCATTTTGTTCTATCTTTGATTGGTGTTGTATTCCTATAACCCGTTCTCATTTCCCGACTTGTCACATATGGCGTGGTCAAGGCCTAACGGCGTTTGTAATGTACTGGGGATTCCTATAGCATCATAGGTCAACTCAGTGGGGGAAGCCCTGTAGCGTCAGTTTGTGACGGTAAAGGCAGGAATATGATATTTAACAGAAAAGACTGAGTTAGAACATGGTTGGGGTGTAAGGAGGGCCAGGACCTTTGAATCAGGAGACTTGTGTTTGTGTATCCTGTGAAACAAAAAGTCAACATTAGGCTAAATATTGTTATATTTAATTTTATGTAAGGCGAATTCTTTTCAGGTCTCACCGCATCTCATCAACTGTGGCGAATATGATTGTAGAAGTGAGCACTATATTACAGAGCCTCAAACACTCAAAATTCTACATCAGCATCAACGAAACATTTTGTTTTGGCCGGATCTGAAGCAGCTGTTTACCTGAGCGATCTTAGAAAATACCTGAATATGTTTATCAAGGGTTTTTTTCTCGAGGCTACGGCCAGGATGCAACCTCTTCTCCCTCGCCCTGTATGCTCCCCCGCTCCCCCCTCCGTTCACCCTACTATGGGTTTTCTTGCCAGTGGAACCAGCACATTGGACGGTCAGTGGTCGTTCCCTCTGGCTGGATGAAGTGTGATGCTCTAGATTTTACACATAATCCATGTGTTACTGCAGCTGGAGGCTCTCCGCAGTGCAGCGAAACTTACTAAATTCTTCCATCTCACAAAGAAAATAAAATTAGGCTGGTGAGGTCCTGTATGTTTAAAATCGGCGTTAACTTAAGAGATCACATTTTTTAAGATTTTGGTTTTGCTAGTTTTTTCAAAATGTGATAATGCAACCCGACAAGAATGCACATCAGACACACAATACCCTGAGTGACAGAAGATGTAGGCACCATCCCTGGGTCCCGCTCTAACTGCATGCTGACCTTTTACCTACTACTGACTTTGCATGGCGTGTTTTAATTATTGAATGTGGACCACAGAGTGGTCTTCTTAGGTTTGAGAATGCTGTTCATCGCTGTTTTTTGATATTGTATCACTGCATCAAAGAATTAAGGTTTTAGTTTCTTTTGATTTTGTGATTTTGTTTAATGCAGCATTCAATTGAGAGGAGAAACTCAACAGTGGACCCCTGGTGGTGTATTGGGTTTGCAAAAATACTTGCAGACCCTATTTTGGAACATCGGTTGATGCTGCTGACTAAAAACAGTGATCAAATAAACTGGCCATTGATTCAAGAAGAGGCGTGTCCCTTTATATCATTCAGCCAAACTCTGGCTGATACTGTAGTGCCATGAAACACTTACTCGGATCACCTTAAAAATGTTTTACTGGAGTGTGAAAAGTATTTTTAAAGTATTGAATTTTGTAGAGCAATATCAAAATCTTTTGGTAGTAGGTATGTGGTTTTACCTTGAGCACCATACAAGGATCCATAAGTGAAGACAATGTGCAGATCCACTGTCAGGAAAGCGCATTAGAGAGTGCACTTGGAGTTCATTGGTCAATATGGCCAGGTGTCATTTTATTGGCCTCCACTACATGGAGAATGGAGGAAATACGCACACACACACACACACACACACACACACACACACACACACACACACACACACACACACACACACACACACACACACACACACACACACACATATTGATTTATACTGTATATGTAAATGTAGCAGAGGGAGGAAGACAAAGTGTTGAAGTAGAAACAAATGCTCTTAAGCCACAATGTGTTTTAAAGAGAGCGAAATGGTGATCACCACATATAAGGAACCACTGCTATCTGGCCTTTGAAAATTATGGAAACAGAAATGTTCCACTATGTCAGCGGTGCCTTGCTGCTAAGAGCCCCTTAGCTGCAGCAGCATATAAAGTACAGAGGAAAAACCATACCATGTGCTCGGGACATTCCTAATCATTGGCAGGCCTTTCTTTATTGGCTGAATTCCTTGTAGGAACTGCTGATTTGAAAAAATGTGAACCCTTCCTCTCTATCCTCAGCCATCCTGTTGTGTGTAATGTGAAGTACATGTTTATGTGTACGTGTTGAGTAAATGATTTGTGTGCTAATAAGTTTTAAATAATTGTGGTGTTTCAGATGGAGTTGTTGGATAAATTCCCAGTGGAAGGAGGCCAGAAAGACCCTAAGCGCAGGATCATTCCGTTCCTACCAGGTAAGAGTTAAACACATGTCCCCAAGGCCCTTTCATCTACATTGTACACACACAACTGGGGTTTGTTTGATATGAATAGCGGAAGATCTATTTTGTTATTTATTTCAGTAATATCAAGAAAAATACCCAAGATTTGCTGGGTCCAGCTGCTGAAATACCTTTTTGATCTTGGCCTGTTGTTTGGACAAATCAAGCAAACTGTTAGTGTCATCTTTAAGAAAAATTTTCTTCAATTTTCAAAGACTAAAAGATACTTCCACTAATCAAAAAAAAAAAAAGTAAAATGAAAATATTTGTTGGTGACAGCCTTGCTTTATGATAAAATGTACATTAAATATGTGGACAACAATGGCTCACTAATAGGCTGTGAATTCAAGCAGAATATTTTGCACACAAAAGAACCAGCCAGAAAAATGTGCTACAACCTCACTGGTCATAACCTCACTGTTCTGAACAAAGACAGAATATGTTTTTTCATCTACTCTTTAAACATTCAGCTGACCTATCTGATCTCATATAGCCCATAGCCATATTAGACAACTAAATATAATTAGTGTTGAGTGTTTAGGTGAAACTTAAAGTATTTGTAAAACCTTTCACACAGGACCTTACTTTTCTACAAGTACCAGTGGCAACAAAGTTTGTTTGGAATATGGGCTTTGGGTGTGCTCGACCAGCTTTTGAAATTGTTTGAGTTTTAGATCCTGCTGAAAGTAATCCTTTATGAGAGTTTGTAAGAAAGCCTCACCCAAAGACTCCACCCACATCTCCCCTACCAGGCTTGGGACGAGTGGGGGGATAGGATTTTCTTTGTGGCCTTGCAGGTCTGGAACTCATTGAGACAACACACACACACACACACACACACACACACACACACACACACACACACACACACACACACACACACACACACACACACACACACAGTTTGATGAACTCAGAGTAGGAGGAGGGGAAGAGGGAAGAGAGAATATATAAAACACGCATTTCATTCTATCCCATAGTATACCAGTTTATAGTCAGACAAAGTATACTGATTATGAATACTTTTAAGAATTCTCATCTATATTAAATTCTGTCTACTTCCTTTATCCCCTGGAATTCTAGATTTGTTTTAAAATTTCTATCTGTAGTGGTGGTAGAGGCGTTCACTCCACCGTATTCTTTGGAAGAAAATTACTGAGGCAGGCGCTAAATCTTCAACTGCTCCTGTGGAGTATGAAGACACCAAAAGTTAAATACTGATTGGACTCTGCATGGCACCAGATCAGGTCATACACCTCTCTTGAGATGGATTCAAAGCTAACATTTCCCTGATTTGCAGAAGGATTTTCCTGACAGACAAATAAACCCCTTACATTTGCAGAGCAAAAGTCTGGACTGAGGGCTGAGACCAACCTAACAAGGCACAGAAGTGGTTTACCATTTTCTGTTTGGTTTGTTCAAGGCCTCAAGCTGTTTTTACTTCTTTGGTATCTCCACATCAGCAAAGTGGCTTGTCTGCATTTGCACATAGTGTAGAATGTCTTCAGTATTTTTTGCCAGATGTACACACCAAAATCTTGGCTGCTGCAATCTGTTCATGAGTCCATTCTTTACCTCTAAGAGGAAGTTCCAAAAAGTCTCAAACTTGGATATTTATATCCATACCCTTTTCAATAATTTTTTGACTCTTTTATTATCTCAAGATTGCATGGTATGTGTCTATAGTCCATTTGTCACCCGAAGACCCCTCGCAGTAAAATCCGTTGATGGGTTCATACATGACATTTAGATAAATTTAAACTGATACCCTAGAGCCATGAACGATTGCTCTTTAAGGCAGTGTCAGCAGGTCAGCCTTTGAAAAAGAGCTCATATGCTCTTGATCAATTATCTAAAGATGGGGTTGTTGAACTATGAGTCAAATCCAAAGCTGGAATGTGGGTCTGTTTCTTTAGGGCCCCTGCATGAGAAATGAGGTGATATTCTTTCATGAACTTCTCAGAAGTAGAATATGAATTTGTAATTTGGATTGACTTTTTTCTTTTCCCTTTTCTTAAAGATAGATCTACAGTACATACTTGTCTCCGCTTCACTGTTTGCCTGGGGATCGCTCTGCCTGCCACAGTAGGAGGCACAGTATGTTGGACAGGTCAAATATGCTGTGGATCTGAATAACACATTCCCCAGTTGGTCCTCTATAAAGCTACAGTTCCAATGACCTTGTTGCTTATGCCTCATTCATATCACGTACATCTCTTGTCTGCAGAGGAAAGTAATCACTGCTCTTGTCTACTTGAAGGTGGAGTACCAGTAGCAGACTTGTCTTTTATGGCAGCTTATGAAGATATGTCTGCCCTTAGTCAGCAATTTAACTAAGAACTCAGTAATTACTACTCACAAAGCTCATTCTTTCATGCTTTAACTCAGTAGCATTGTTTCATTATTATGTAGAACCTTTTGGGGCGAGTCAGTTAAGACAAGCCAAAGTCAGTTGTTAGATTTTGTAACAGCAAGTTTCAAGTCAAGTTGATTTTGAAATGGGTTGTGGATTTTGATTTTTCTTGAAAGACAGGAATTAACTTACTAATACAGTACAACTCAAGTCTGAGGTCTTGCAGTAGAATGTTAACTTATGAGACAAGTCCAAGTTAAGTCCAATATTTGTAATGGCATGTTTCTTCAAGTCTCCAGTCTTGTAATATTATCAAGAGTCAAGTCAATTAAAACAAGTCCAAACCAAACTGCAAGTTAAGCAAATTGTAACTAAACTGCAAGTCTTTCCGATCTCTGAATGCTAACCATCAAAATGACACAGGATTTGAACACTTTACTTTTAAAGCTGTTTTTGATAACGTAGCTTAGCATGACCGAGTCCTTTCAGTGTATAGGCCTGATAATTAAATATTGAAAATATGTGCCCATACAAAGTGTTCCCATCTCTCTGTCTCTTCTCTCTATCTGCCTCGCTCATTCTCCCCTAGGAAACAAAAGTTGTTTGATACCGTTGATCAATGCTGGCTCTGAGATTTGCCTTAAAATCAACCGTGCCTTGGCCATGGCTCCAAGGCAGCAGCTTTCCTTCCCTCCCTACCTGAAAAAGCCCTTTTCACAGCTGCACCCATGAGCTGCCGTGCATACAGAGTGGGCAGTGTTGAGTCAGTGCTTCTCTCCTGACCTCTGAGAGAGTTGGAAAACTGTCAAGAAAGCTTTCTGTTTGAGGAGTGATGAGGGGAGGAGAGGAAGAAGGAGACAGAGAGAGGAGGAGGGGGAGGAGAAATACAGTAAGCGTCCAGGGGTTGACTTTCAAATCTCTTTCGTTTTCGTGAGCTGTCTGGACTGTAGGGGTGGGAATCGTAGGGTCCCTCACGATACGATACATGGCTCACGATAACGATAATATCACAATACAGCAGTTCTGGGATAACCGATCGCTGAACAATGCTAAAATGATACATCACGAAATATGTCTAACTATGCAAAAACAATACACACAAAATACATACATACAAAATGCCCGTGAAAAAGTTCTCTCATTTTTCAGTCGTTAAATTAAAAATACAGAACTACAGAGCAACTATGAAAAATTATTATAAAAACATTTCTTTATAAAAAGGCACAAACATGCAAATTCACTGAATTTACTGAATTCTTTGCTGAAAATGCAAATTGCTGTGTACCACCTATATGTATATCACATTATACTGACAACTGTTCAGTGATACAGCATTGTACTGCCCTTTCTCCACCTAGTGATAGCTGTATTTTTCGGCTACAGGGAATTTGGGGTTTGAGTTTTGACCCTTTGGGGTTGCTGTATTTAGTCTGTGTGGAGTGCAGAAGAAGCAGATAAAGACAGTGAATTTAGTAGCTCTTTTTTTTTTATTTCTTACAGAACTCAGGAAACATATGTACTTCAAGTATTTGCACAGTATGTCACTCAGGATGTTAAGCATGTGAAGCAAAATGTGCAGTTTATGTTAAAGGTTATATTTTCGCAACCATGATGCTAATGTCCGTTAGCCCGTTTTTTGTCTTGGGTCCAGGGGGAACACTCAAGTCATTATGATATGTTGTCTGGGACCAATAAATATCTGTACCAAATTTTGTGCCAATCCATCTAGTAGGTGTTGGGATATTTCACTCTGGAAACTTTGACCTTACCGATAAACAATGTTATCACGATTCATCATCTGCAAATCTGCAGCAAATTTCACGGGAACTCAAATTTAAAATTGTCAACCTCATGGGAGATGAGATGGAGATGGAAAGTCAGGGTTCACCTGAGTTGGTAAGATTCACCCTCTGGGGCCCTTGAATGTCCGTACAAAATCCATCCAATAGTTTTTAAGATATTTACTCTGCCGTGTCTAATAAGAATAGAAGGACCAAAACAAAAGCCACAAAAACGGGAGATAAAAGAACATCTGTTATTTTAAAGATCTGACTTTCCTCACAAATTGACCTTCCTGCTCATATTAGCTCAGATGAAAAAACAAAACATGTTTGTTTATTCACGGACAGCATTTACAGTCTGATTCTTTTGATATTATAGTAGACTCGGGCTGGACAATAAAGCAATAAGTAATTGTGATAGAATTTTTTTCAATAACAATATAACAAATGTTCAATAAATATTATGTTTATTCACTTGAATCATAGACAAATTAGGACTTCATTTTTCTATTAAGATGTTTATTTTGTTGAGGAAGAAGGACTGAAAAAAGCTTTTACTTAATTTTACTCTCTTACTCTTACTATCATAATTGTTTTGAATGTTCTACCTCAGATTTGTGAAATGATCCTCTGTTTGGGATCAAGTGTTGACCATAAAGAAAAGTTTAAACCACAATTTGAAACACAATCAGGCTTCTTCAACTCTAACTCAGAGGCAAAAAGTCTTTATACTCAAAAGAATTAACGATTTGATACTTACCGTGATAATTATCAATATCGAAAGATATGAAACTTTTTATCGTGATAACATTTTTGGCCATATCATCCAGCCCTATAGTAGACTTTACTCTCTTATCTTTAGACACTAAGCAGCATAAGTTTAGTATGACTTCCTGTGTTGTCAAGTACCTGAGTCAACTAATAGGTTGCTGTCAGAGATGTGATGGTTGGATAGAGTGCAGAGGTGGGGTCTTTTGGAAGTTTGCTGGTGGTGGTTATTGTGTAAAGTGGGTGAGGTCTGCGGTATTTTGATGAGGTCACCACACATCTATGCACTCAGCAGTCTTCTCCTCTTTATTATGCACATTATGCTCTTTTATATATACTTTTGTCTTGGTTTAGTTTTTCCCTTCATGTATCTTTACTTTCTTTTGTCTTGATTCCTAAGATGAGCAGTAACACATGGGTATAAATATACATAATCGGACACTGTGATGATCAGTCTCTTTGTGCCTGTACCTATTTTTTCATCAGTATGTTCAGAGCTCGACAATAACGGTGGCCCGATGGCCCGGGGCCAGTAAAACGCAACGTCGGGACAGTTGAACTAGCAACTCACTGGCCCGATTGGACCAGTGCAAAAACATTAATAGGCTATTATAAAAAGAAAAAAAAGAAATGAAACTCAACATCCTGCAGTTGTTTTGCAGCTCTTGGCGCACACCAATGTCCAATCCAGAGTTGTAGTTACGTGACGAGTGGTTGTCGAATGTTATTTCTCTAATCTCAATCATGCGGCGACCTCTGGGTTGAAAGTGAAACCATGCAGACGGAATTTACACCTGCATTCTCAATAA
>NC_060172.1:15093489-15122427 GCF_021292245.1 Micropterus dolomieu | reverse complement strand
GTGGGGTCTTTTGGAAGTTTGCTGGTGGTGGTTATTGTGTAAAGTGGGTGAGGTCTGCGGTATTTTGATGAGGTCACCACACATCTATGCACTCAGCAGTCTTCTCCTCTTTATTATGCACATTATGCTCTTTTATATATACTTTTGTCTTGGTTTAGTTTTTCCCTTCATGTATCTTTACTTTCTTTTGTCTTGATTCCTAAGATGAGCAGTAACACATGGGTATAAATATACATAATCGGACACTGTGATGATCAGTCTCTTTGTGCCTGTACCTATTTTTTCATCAGTATGTTCAGAGCTCGACAATAACGGTGGCCCGATGGCCCGGGGCCAGTAAAACGCAACGTCGGGACAGTTGAACTAGCAACTCACTGGCCCGATTGGACCAGTGCAAAAACATTAATAGGCTATTATAAAAAGAAAAAAAAGAAATGAAACTCAACATCCTGCAGTTGTTTTGCAGCTCTTGGCGCACACCAATGTCCAATCCAGAGTTGTAGTTACGTGACGAGTGGTTGTCGAATGTTATTTCTCTAATCTCAATCATGCGGCGACCTCTGGGTTGAAAGTGAAACCATGCAGACGGAATTTACACCTGCATTCTCAATAACGGCCAGCAGGGGGCGAGTCCACTGGTTGCAAAAAGAAGTCTGGTTCCATTAGAAATAATGGCAAAATGTAGCCACTTCTCAGCTAATTTATATACTCAGTAAACACTTTTAAATGAGTTTATGGTCTCAGTCGCTAGTTTCAATCCTTCTTCAACAAAGCATGATGTTCATTTAGTATATTATGGTCCTATTTAGGGGAAAATAGGCGATAATGCAGCGTATACTTTAGACAGGACCTGTTCATCAGGATAGAGGCGACTCGTGTACAATTTTTATTAAATGGCTGTCAGCGGGAGAGCACGTCATGTTTGAGTCTGTTAGTATGTTTTGTTTTAAAAATAAATTGTTTTAACCTTTTTATTTTTTATCATTTTAACTAAACATTTTGTTTAGTTTTTTTATATCCAGGATGTATTTAATAAACGATTAAACATTAGCAGTTAGCAGTATAACATAAGTCTTTGGTTTTGTTGTAACGTTAACACTGATAAATAACCTTTGGAAGGAGGGACAGTAAAAATTGTCTTCGGGCCAGTAGGTTTCAAACCCACTGCAAAAAAGTTTAACGTTGGTGATCTCCTGTGCAGTAGATTCATGTTTCAGCAAGTCTGCTCTAAGTATTCTCTAAACAAATGCTATAACCCCTTGATGGAAGTGATGCAGTAACTTCTCAAACATGTCCCTTTTTTTGTGAACAGGATCTTGTTACAGCCTTGTCTTCTTTCCCAGTTTATATGTTTGCATTAAAGCTGTCTCAGTAACTTTATTGGAGAAACATCAGCAGCTTAAAAAATAGAAAAGAAATAAGTGCTGGCTCTGAAATTTCCTGCATACCGTTAAATTAGAGTGTTTTAAGAGGCCTATTTGTAGCCATTTCTTGTTATTGTTATGGCGACCTGACTTGTCTGTGCCTGTGGTTATTTGTGCCTAAAGATAAGAGTCGGGAAGTGGCATTTAAGCTGTCATGCAGGCATAATTTGCTTTCCCAAAATCATTTATTCATGACTTGCAAAGGCCAGCTTTTCACCTAGCTCCTTACCCACGTCATTGTGCTGTCAGTGTTATTGACTACGTGACTGCATTGTGTCTGCATGCTAATTCACCAACCATATTTTGTTACTGCCACTGTGTCCTTATTGTCCTTCAGTGGACCCCTAATTTTTTAATGTTGCTCTTGACAAAAGCATCATCTAAATGAAAAAGGCAATTCACGGTTTCTTTGATTAGAACTTGTTATATAATTTTGCTGTGGAATATTGGTATCACCACTGATTATCTGTGTTCCTTGAAAAACTGAATTAGGTGCATAGACATTAGGATTGGGCAATGTCTACAAAATTTCCATCGGACAATGTATAAATTGAAACATCGGGATGGACGATGGCAACGGGGGCGCGCGTCTTATGTGCATATGTTTACTCGCAAAGGCTTAAAAACTTGGCAGCCTATGATTTTACAAGTAGCGGTGGGAATTTTACAAGCACGGACCAGTTAAAGCACCATTGAACACACAGGGTGCAGATGTTGGTTTCGGCTGCGTCATTAACAAGCCCACAAGCGGCTCACCTGCTGCCGTGATAACGGATCGCGGGTGGGAAAAATACGGGAACAAGACGAGTTCTGTGTCTTTTAGGCGACTTTATAAAATGTACTGTTGATGGAGAAAGTGGAGTAGACAGGCGAGTTGGGAGACAGAGAGAGGCGGGCAAGCCGGTGTGTTTATATGAGGTGTAGGCCTCTTGTGTGTCTGAGTGTGGGAGAAGAAAATTCTGAGGAAGGTGCGAAGCGTATTTAAACTTTATTATAATAATGTTCGTGGTGATTAAAACCTGCTTTTCACATGATTTTTTTTTGCCAGGGGGCGGGGTTTTACAATCACGATGCCTGCACAACCATCGGCCATCTGTCAGCCATCGCCGATGGATGATGGCATAGTCTATCGTCGCAACCCTAATAGACATGCACATTTCCTGTATATGCAAATGTTTACAGCTTATATGCATGAATGAAAGTGATTTTAAATTTGGCTTTTCTGACTTGTAAGCCTGTTTTTCCTACTTTGTTACAGGGAAGATCCTGTTTAGGAGGAGCCATATCAGAGATGTGGCAATGAAAAGGCTAAGGCCCATCAATGAGTACTGCCGGGTGAGTATACTGACCAATATGTTACTTTTACCCGGAAATCTGTGATGGTCATATATGTTGTAGGTCATGAAAGCTACACTGACCAGTGAGCATTTAGATCTTCTACACAGTACAAAGTAAAAAAAAGGGACTAAAATCAAGGTAGAGAATCCAGTGGTCAGGGGGAAAGAAAAACAAATAACCCACCCATGTAGTATCAGCTTAATCATAAAATAATCTTCTCATCCACTCTGTGTTTTTATATATTTTTTTTATATATATATATATATATATAGCAAGTCACTGTCACACATTTGTAAGCCATTACCTTCATCTTTCAAATATTCCACCTGCGAAACAGACACAGGTGGAATAGAAAAATTGAGACAAGTGGTTATATTCATTAAAGCTAATTTGCAACAACCAGATTTATAGGATTTCATTGTTCCAAGAACAGCTGTATAAATAATGCCCATTGCCCCTGTCTTTCTAAATTGCCAGTGCTGTGGTGTGTCTCATGCAAAACCCCCTGCAGCAAGCCTTTGTGATAGCAGGCATCCACCTTGCTGAGGTGTCCTTAAAGCTCCCCAGGTGCTCAATAGCTGACTATGACCTCTTTGCTAAAGGACACAAACAAAAGAGAACTTCTCTCAAGGGATCAATAGTGGAAAAGCAAAAATCTGTTTCTGTGTAGCTAAATGGGAGTATGTCATTGTAGTACCTCCCAAATATACAGTAAATCCTCATGATCCCTCTGGACAAGATCATTTATATGTACTTTATATGCTTCTGCTGTTAAGTTGCTGTCAGTGACAGAAGAAATACAGAATGGACACTTTTGTGGAGTATAGAAGTGTTATTTTGTGTTGGTAGTGTCTTTTTTACCAATTGAAATACTGCAGCTCTATCCACCATTTAAAACAGAGATGGCGTAAAACCTGTGCATTATCCAGCCCATTACATTGCTTTTTAAAGAAAAGAAGAAGGGATGGAAATGCCGCTGTACATTCTCAGGCTCCACTGTAGCAGAACAGCAACCATAAAACTCCTAATAGCTAGTAACCAATTGCAGCAATTTGACAGAAATGTAACCACAGCTACCTAACTTAATATATTATGTGTGATGTTCAGCTTTTTAGCAACGGTACAAAGTTGTGTGCTCTTGAAGTAAATTCAAAGTAACAAAAGGAGCATGTCGTTTTGCAGCCAGGGGGCATTATTTTTTTCCAAACAGATACTTGGCCACAAAGTCACGTAATTTAGGGGTGAAACAGTGCTCTGGTATTCAGAAATTCCAGGAAAGAAGAGTTGTTGGTATATCATGTTGTGATGGTAAACTATCAGCAGAGAGTTGTGCCAAAGGCAAAACACTTGCTGGTGCTGAGTTTGCTCCAGTCAGCACATCCACATAGGCCTCTTTTTGTTCAATTTTACAGGCTTGCCTTAGGGCCTCTAAACCTTACACACCTCCTTCTGTCTGAAAGAAGACATTTGAAGATGTTTTTACAACTTTTTTTTTTTTTTTACTTATTCATGCCTTTTTGTATTTTCAACTGTATTATTTTATCATGGGATCTTTTCTCTCCTCCATTAAGAACCTTATGAAACCATCACTGTAGAAATGAGTTTCCTTTCTGAATAAAAATAACAGTTCACAAGGCCTCATAGTGAAGAGAAAAGATGATAAACAATGTTGAGGACCAGAGGGGCTGGTGACTGTACAGCCCTACTTCACCTCATGTCGTTTGGGGTTAAAGGAATGTACAGCTGGTGTAGGCAACATCTTCAACTACTTATGTGAAAAATTAAAGTCTGGGGGGGAATGGTTAGAGTTGTTGGTTCGTGTGTATGGGTGTGGATGTTCATGGGAATAGGACCACATCACTGGTGTTGCTGTGGTCAAAGGTTTTATTGTGGAAATATCTGAAAAGTTATAAAAAAGAAATTTGCATTTATCTGTCGTGGAGTTGATTGATTGAAATCCACATTTTGTCAAAGTTGTTTACAGGTGAGTGATGTTGAAAATTTATCAAAGAAAGAATCCTGATCACCTAATTACCTGTGTTTAAAATTTGAAGAACTTCAAGTAATATTTGAGGACAAAATACCTCTGAGTATGTGAGAGCATTGTGTTGAGTGGAAATTAACTCAATCTTGTCGCACTGCTTTTACTTAGCAGTAAGAAGTTACAGTTTGTCAGCCAATGAGCCAAATGCTATCTCACCCATCAACATTGTCTGTTTCACACAGTGATTTAAAACGTCACAGCCCTTTCATAGCATCATGGCGAGTCAGATCTTGACTCTAGCAAAAACTTGACTCTAAGCAAAAAAAAGGCATTTTCATCCACCCCCACATGCAGTCAGGTTGAGGTGAAACTTCATGTTTCTCTCAGGGAAGAGCTGAGTCAGCCCTTTTGTTGCACAGCTGAGGTTTTAACCTGACTCATATGGAATTTTCCCAGTTGTAGAGTCCTGTTCTTTGTCATGTCAGGAAACATAGTCGGATAAAAAAAACGATTGTGGCTTTCTGAGATGTTACATCTCAGCAAGTGTTGCATCTCAGAAAGCCGCAATCGTTTTTTTTTATCCACTTGCAAATATAGTTATAACATCTTAAACCTCCTTTGTTGTTGTTGTTTGTCAAGACTCAGGTTGGTTGTATGTGTCTACATGTGAAAGGTTATTTTGCACAGATGCAGTCACGCTTTACTATACCTGATGGGACTGCACAAGTAGACGAGGCGAAAACACACATACGCAACGCACACACACACTTACATGTACACACTCAGGCACACACAATTACCTTAATGCTGCCAGCTGTAAAGAACACCCATAAAGTCCATTTGCTGTAATGTACCCTGAGCCTCCCTCCCGTCTCCTCCCTGGGGGGAATTGTAATGAGTGGACGGGCCACAGGCTGACGTGAGGAGAGGAATAAATCCAAGGAGAGGATAGCCAGTACAGGATGCACTCTGACCTCAGGCACAGCGCAGCCTTATGAGCTACTTCACATCGCTGTTTCAAGATATGGATGAAGCCACTGTAAAAAGGAGATTTTGAGGTCATGTTTATGCATAATATTCAAGCAAATTTATATGCGCCCTAAATCAACAAACATGTAAGTGGGCACAAATGCACATTCACACGCCGAATAACTTTACTGGTAATTGAAAACACATGTTATACTTTGTCCATGACAGTATGTCCACTCCTTTCCTTCAACACAGGCTGTTGGCATGGACTCCTAAGTATGGCAAGGCAAATGTGGCATAAGACAAGGCCACTTTGTTTTGGTCTTTGGCTACCATTCAATGTCCGTCAGCCCTGGCGTTATATCGGTGTGTGTCAGAGAGTGCGAGAGGTAGATAGAGACTCTGCTCCTTTAAAGGACGAAAGTGAAACACTTAGGAGTATTGCAATCAGAGGTAGAGGCCATCAGAGGAAGCTTGATGGATAGCATTGAGCTTTGCCTGCCAGCAAAAGGAGGAGTGGCCTTACTCCCTTAGCTGTAAGAAAGATAGTCACTACGGGGTTGTTGGTGACAGTTATTCTGTCTCCTGGTTTGGGGCATCAAGCTGTTGAGGTGATTATCTGTTTCATTGCTGCCCTTTAGTGGTTTGGTTGAGAGAGTCGCAGAAGATAAAACAGACTCAGGAGAGAACAAAAAAAAAAAGTCTAGAAACAGACACTGTGCGATAACATGACTTGCTGTGTCTGCAAGAGGGAGATCACACCAATAAAGAGAAAGCTGGATGGGACTGTTTGTCTTTCATCTCCAGCCCTGTTGTCAGGTCTCGTCTCTCTGCCGCTAGTGATCCTCCACAGAGGCATAAGATTAGGGAGGAAGGTACGCGAGACGGATCAATGAACTGAGCTTAGAAAAAAAGAAGAGAACAGAACCAGCTTGTGCCATTGAAAAACACTGCAAAAAGCGAATGGAAAATTACAAATTGTACTTATTTTATTATTATTGTTATTATTATTATTATTATTATTGATGCACTTTAATTCTGAAATCCTCAATTTCATATTAAAAATTAACACCAGTGGGGACAATAACAAGAAATATGAGAAACTAGAAATAATGAGGGCAGTCTGAAAATGGCCTCTATAGTAACTGTTTCTGTGACTTCATGGAGGCCAGGCACTCAGTGAGCACTATATTTACCCTCTGGTTGATTATTGGATGTACTGCAGTGATTGTGTGCAGGTTTGTGCGGTTACCTAAGTTTTCTGCTATATTTTTTGACTGCAGAGCCTCATTCAACTACCGGTCTACATCTCCCAGTGCGAGGAGGTCAGAGTGTTTTTTGAGACCAGACCTGAAGACCTCAACCCACCCAAGGAGTAAGTCTCACGCTCTCACACACTCTCTCAAACAATAGCAAACCCCCGCTATTGTTCCTGTGACGGATGTGGGATGATGACATTTATACCCTCTAATGGATAGGATTTCATACTCTTACACTACTTCCTGTTTGATTTCTCAAGCATAAAAACACTTAATGGGTGCCTTTTTAAATGCTGACTTAGCATTTAAGCATGTAGCTGCAGCTCAGTTCAGCCACCAGGCTCCAGACAGCTGAGACTGCATAGTTGCTCTCAAGGTGTGCAGATCCGCTCTGACGTCTCTTGAAAATCTCAGTCAACACATTAGAACCATATTCAGTGCTGACAGTTACTATGTGCCAAAACTAAGACATCAGCGGGCAATGAATGCCAGCTTCTAACACAGAAGCACATGTTGACACAGACACATACTTTACACACAGGACCCGGTTACAAATGTGTTGTTATTACGGTTACCAGCACCTTCGGGGAAGTGGAGGTTACAGGTGGCTGGTTTCTAGACCATAATGTGGGGCTCACATTTTGACCCCAGAGATGGCTTTTACACCAACAGCTGTCAGCTGAGTTATTAGTTTTAACCTCTCTGTCATCACATACTGATGTGTGTGGCACTGGGCATTGAGAAGTTACCTCAGCCTGCAGGAAATTGAGTTGGAAAGTCCTGTGATATATGCCAGGAGTGCATGTAGGGCCAGCAGTAAGCTAGCATGTAAAGAGAGTGGGTTCTTAAATTGGTCAAAAGACTTTTGTTGCAAAATCTGGGCCACAGAAGTGAGACTTTCACTGTATCCCAACCCCTTACTACAAACGTAATACTATATTACTAAACTGCAGTAATAATTTAAATCTAACATAATCGTGCACTTTTTTCCAGTGACTACAGGATGAAATTAATGTACTACATCATTTTGTACTAGCAAAATGTAACCAGTATTATTACTTAATTTGTTGTTTTCTGCTTGAGTACTACATGCTCAATTACATGATTAGAACTACTATAATACAGTAGCATCAATTTGGACACAGTTTAAGATTTTTGTAGATTTTAATGTCCTTTAAGCAAAATATTTTTCTCTGACATGGCTTGGTTCAGGCAGCCACAGTCTTGCACCTGCCTAGTGTCTTTATTTTATATACCAACTGTCCCACCAGTCACCTTGACATTTATACTCAGTAAAACAGCTGAGCCAGTGAAATTGCAAAATGTTGCCCCACTTTTGGAATAATTTTTAATACTGGAGGTCCTGATGCATTTTCCCAAAAGGCACTTTGTGATGAATGTTTGTGACTATAGCGTCTTTCATATGTTCTGTTTTACTTTGTTTGGACAACCTGGGTTGGCGTGCATCTGCACGTTTTTATTTTGAAACTTTTTCTCTAATAACATTATTTAATGTAATTACTAACACACACTGAGTTTGCTGTATTGCTTAGGCCCGTGGTAATATAATCACAATTTTGGGGATGTGTCACTCAGCAGAGATGCTTCTCTCATCCCAACAGTTTTACTAGTAACTCTCGTGTGTGTGCGATCAATATGCACAATATACACACTAGGTCTTCTGTCCTCCACCAGAGGATGTTGCCAAGGACACATACCTTCTTACTCCTCATACAAAATCCCAAGCATGTGTTGGGAGAGGCAGGAGAGAGATGGAGCATTCACTCGAGGTGGATGAATATAGCAAAGACCTTGGTTTGTCTTTATTGAAATTGGATTACTGCTTTCTGCTAGTACAGCCTGTTGTTTGGCCGACTGACAACAGGGCCGGTGTACAGACACAGCAGCCACTGTGGGAGAAGATTTATCATGGCCTATAAATCTACTGCACTGAGAGGGACATCTTAGACTTTCTCCTTAGGAGCAGCAAAGTAAGAGGAGAGGAAATGGAGTACTTAAATGTAAAGAGGAAGTAGAGGGTCAGAGAACCAGAAAAGATGGGTGAGAAGTGAAGGAGTCTGTTGAAAAGAGGAAGTGTTCTATCAAAGATGGGGAGAGGAAAATGGGGATGTTTCTGAGATTACAGGGGAAGAAAGTGGATTTAGATGGTGGATCAAGATGGAATAAGAGCGGATGGAAAGAATGAAGAAGAGCTCATATCCAACACGACTGAAGGGGAAGAAGCGACAGGTTGAGGCAAAGTGGTGGGGATGGAGGAAGTAAGAGAGGAGAGATTTCGTTAATCATTCAAATCACTAATGTATAAGTCCTCTGTGGTACGGCACCTGTTTACCTGTAAGGTTTGGCTCCAGGTGTAGAACTTTGATAGCTTTTATTTTAATGGGTCTGCAAGAATCAGAGCCCCAAGTGAATATAATCTCCTGTAGTATAAGGTTTGATAGATATAATGGCAAACCTGTAAAGTGTGTTCTCATGATTCCTCTGTAGTTAGAATTTGATCTCCCATATATCATGTTGGTGACTGCCATGAGACACAAACTGATATGAATGTTTCCATGAAAGTTGAAACTGAAGTTGGCCCCAGTGCCAATGCTGTTTTTTCCTAACCTGTCTCAGACTAACATGAACCCTAATAAGTCAGAGGATTCATTTGATTTGTTACTCTAAACTAGTTACAGTAAAATAATCATATTAGCTGAAGGATCCAGGTCAGTGGCTGTGTCTGGTGCATTACATGATTCAGGTTAAACCTCAGTTCAAAACAAGCAAACAAAGCATACACATACTGCTGTACACACACATTCCTGCTCTATAACAATCCAGATCATTGATACTGCTTTGGTTGGCCTGGCTGGGGATTTCTTTTTATAGTGCATTAATGGGCACGCTTATGGGTAAAGATTTATTGAGACTTAAGCCTCTGCAATTAACAGTTCTGCCGATCAAACAGTGCTGTGTGTGGCGAAGCGCATTCATGTTGATGCAGGGAAACGAACTAGCAGTAGTTGCCAAGGAAAATGATCAAGGGAGCTGAAGGAGGGAGTTAAGTAGACCTGGAAGATGTGAGATGGAAAAAGGAAGGTGATAGAAGGCCATAAAGTAAGAGGGTAATATTTAGACAACAGAGAGGGAGCGAGTGAGAGAGTAAAATGCTTAGCATTAGCCACCATTGACTTTTTGCAGCATCTGGACATTGAATCAGCTCCTGACTGCTGTTGTGGAGTGATGGTCTATTTATCTGGCTAATGTCTAAACCAGACACAGCAGATGATGTACTGAATTTAACAGACTGAATTTCAGAGATCAGCAATCTAGAGGCTCTTTATTCTCATCGGGGAGAGAGAGAGGAAGAGAGATGGATCCTTTTCTTGTGTATCTCTAGCATATTAATATATCTAACATAACGATAATGTTAGCAATTACTATTAATTCTTTGCTGGAATAATCAGTCTAAGTGTTGTGCTGTGGTACCACGGCAAATAAAAAAATCAAATTAAACAATTGAAAGTTTATTTAAAAAGCATCATTAGTGCCAGTTTGCCACGCAAAGTTAATAACTGAAAATGTCGGTAGTAACTGAGGTAATGCATAAATATGGCAACCAAACATCTTGGGTCATTCCTGCAAAGTATAGATTAAAGGATATCAAATCACTGAAAGTAATCAGACTGATTCAGTGATTAGGGCCACTGTCTTATCTTTTTTCATGATGTTTTGTATCATTAGACTGATGATGGTATTTGTAGGTGAGGACTTTCTCCTTAGCTCTGTAAACTGATCTGATATTTCCTGGTAGTAATGTGATGATTTCTTCTCTTGAACAGGGAGCCCATCGGAAAGAAGAAATCGGGTAAGACTCGCTTTATTTGTGTATTTGACATGAACATGGGATTAGGTGGACTTGGCTATTGTATGTTATTTAGTCTTATTATAATTTCAGAAGATGAATTTAACCAGGCACACTGTATGTATGTATGATACTGTAAGTATGAGCCTTTACTTTACTTTTTATGACTTCTTTTCATTATGAATGCCAAGTCCTCTACAATTCATCTGTAATATGTAATGTCATTATCTCCATCTAGTGGTCACAGAGTTTTATACAGGTAAAAAAAACATTGATTCGACCAGTCCAAATGTTCTTGTTTCATTAACAAAGACAGATTCTGTCTATACTCTTTCCTGGAGTTGACTATTATAGTACCGGCAACAAGGAAATCCCCTTTGCCATTGTTTCACTGATTCTTTTTATTTTCTCTCTATCCTCTTGCATCCATGTTGCATCCATGTATTTTTTTTTTCAGTTTTCTTCTTCATTCATTTTCCTTTCCATCAGGGATTGTGGAGAGAGCGACTACTTTCCTAAAGCGAGGTAGTAAACACTTGGTCGTGCTGTGTGTGTGACCCAGCGGCTTGCTAGTGGCCCGTACCCCCCTCTCCTCCCCTGGCCTGGGCAGGTGGGATGTGGCTCTGTTAAAGGCTTGGGGCTTGAATTGGTTCTGTAAAGAAAGCATACAATATAACTGGTAATCTTCAGACCCTGCGTGGCTCATTTCTGTAGGTGTAGGTATGTTGCATAAGGACAGAGTAGAAAAGACTCTAGATAGTGGCAGGGTTTTAACTGTACATCTGTGAGAGAGGGTTACCATATACCATCGATGCAGTAGAGCCATATACTGTATATCTGCTAGGCTTTCAGGATCGGGCAAAATCATTGAGGTTACACAAATAATTCTTCAATGCAGAGCCCTAGAGGCAGAAATAATGTCACTGGTTGAGTTACATGTAAATTGTTGAAACCAAGGAGCCTTTTGTGTGCTTAATAACATAAAACTAAACCCTGGAGAAAAGGGTTAGGGAAGTTAATATTATAAACTAATGATTTAAAAGTTAACCCGCGTTACTTGGGTTAGTTTGTCAGTCTACCTGATCTTCCAAGTTCAAACTAGCCTAGCAGATTGGTAAGCTTGCTTAACAGTCTGCAAGGCTGTTTGGTATTTAGCTGTGTTCTCTCTTTAAAATTCAACTCAACCTGATGTTAGTTTCCTCCGGTTCTCTCTCTCTCTAATAAATTACTAATATTAAAATTTCTGATAAAAAAAAAGTTTGATTAAACAGTTTGCTGCTCACTGAAGGATGTGTACAGAAGGACAAGCTGTGATATTTTAAGCTGTTTGAAGAACTATGCAATGTGAATTTTACCACATCTGTACTTTAAGATTTTCACATTATATTAGTCTTTTGTCTGCAGAGACATGATTTCTGTTTGCCTGTGTGTTACAAACACATTGGTTAAAAATGTGTCCATCAGAACCTTCAGTGATCTGCATGCTGTGGAGGATTATAGTGTCCCCTCAGCATTCCTGCACGTAATGCAAGGGCATACAGGGTTTTAAAATTGCAACAAGCTGTGTCAGCCAAAAGGTATTTTGTTTCCAATAAAGTTTTATATGTCAAGTAAATTTTCTCCATTTGGGTTTGTTCTAGACAAGTTTTTAAAGATCATAAATCAGGAAAAAAAGAGTAATTATACTGGTTTGTGCTACTGGTTGTATGTTGAGCCCTCGTGTGTTAAAAGTCCATGTATCTCAGGCTGGCTTGGTGCTAACATTGGTGATGGGTCTTAGTGGTGCTGGTTTGTTTCTGTGTGGAAGTCACAGCCATGTTGATGATTGACTTAACCCTCTTCACTTTTTACCATTACCTTTCACTCCCATTCTCCAAATCTCCTATTATTCCCCTGCCGTTGTTCATTCCCCCGCCCCCACGCCCACTCTCCAATCACGACCACTTCCTCCTCTGCTTCATGTCTGGGTGAATCTCCATACTCTAGATAAGCCTCCTCTCCCTTTTAACGTTTTACTCAAAAGCTTTTGCACACACTTTTGACCTTGGAATTATAATGGGCATTTCATCAAAAGTGAGTTGTTCACTTATTATGGCTTTGCAGATCCATTTTGGCTGCTTCGTAAAGACCATGCTTACTTTAGCTTTTCAGTAAAGTTCTTTAAAGTGCGTGTAAAATCTGACATTTTAAAAGGTCATATTCTCTTCAGTCAGTGAGATACAAGAACTTTTAAAGGTCAACATCTCGTATGATTCCAAGTTAATGGACATTCCTTTAATATCACATTAACAAATATTACCAAAGATCCTCACTGAAAAGCAAAAAGCAATGAGTGGAGGCTTTTTTACATTATTGAGATTTCATCCTTAGCAAACAAAAGGAGCAGAAAGAGGGGGTGGGGAAGAGCTAAAAGGCCTCCGTTTTGATGTGTTCCCCTTAACAGGAGATTCCACCTCAGCGGACCCTCTCCTTCTCGACCAGTATGTGGCAGTAACAGATTATGAGAAGCAGGAGAGCTCCGAAATCAGCCTGCATGTTGGTCAGGTGGTGGAGGTCATTGAGAAAAATGAGTCAGGTGAGTTCTATTCTGCGTTCAATGTACTCTTTCACTATATCCTAGATAAGTTTAGATTTTGCAAAGGTTGCTGGTTTAAATCGAAAAACAAGTAGCCAAACATCCAATCTCTGTGGACCAATGAGGACAAACGCTGCTGAACTTCCATCATGTTTTCCACACCGTTTTCCATTGTTTGATGTTTGAATGCCGGATTTTTAATGACCTCATCTTGTTGCGTCCTCTTCGTTTGCATGGTTTAATGGCAGCAGACTGGAGAACGCCACCAACTGTTTATCTCAATGCATCAAACTGCTAGTATTCACAGAACAGTTGTGGATTTAAATTGCATTAATTCTCATTTTCTTTTTGCTTTGGTCTGGAAAGACGGTTAAATTTTTTTTTACTATCTTCGGATGGAAACAAGATATCTTGTATGTCCGTGTGTTTATATCCTGCTCATTTAGGATGGTGGTTTGTGAGCTCAGAAGATGCCCAGGGCTGGGTCCCTGCCACCTGCCTTGAGGCACAGGATGACCCTGATGACTTCAGTTTTCCAGGAGAAGAAGGTATATGAAGCTTTCCATTTGGGTGCTATTGTTTAGATTCAATATTCCCCAAGGAAAAGTTTAGGTCAAAGAAGCCATTTAGCATTTAACTGTCTTGTGTTGTTGTCTTTCTGTTGCCTTCTAAAGTGCAACACACGCCACGCGTAGCGCCACGTCATTTGACATGCACCATTTCACTCCTGAAGCACACACCAGATGCTCTATATAAATAGAGGAAGCCAAAGTTCAGTGATGTGCATATCCAGAGAGTCGATGTGTGTTGACGCCAAGACACTGTCACTGCCTGGCAAGAGGTGTGGGTGTTTTGATGTGCATTATATTCCGCCTGTGTGTGTGTGTGTGTTGCCCTTAAGAACAACAATTCAAATATGTTTAAATACCTGAATTTTAGAGTACTCATTAATACAAACAATGTAAACAATACATTAAAAAGTGTTTTTAAAAAAAAAACATGAACTTACTGGTAAAAAAATGCCATCTGTGACATAAATCGGGGTGAGATTCCATAAAAAAGCCAGATGTAGATGATAAAGAGTGATATAATGATACTGTACAGCGCATAGTAGGAACCCTACTAAGCAAAGTTTGTGGTTTAGAAGTGGACATTGAGCTAACTGCCCAGGACTTTCAGGGGCATGTCACTCCTCAGAGCCCTGGAATTGGAGAGAGATTCACATCTAACATTCACTGACATTATCATAGATGTGTATACATATGTATACATATATAATACAAAACAGAAACAAATAAATCAGAAATTGAGCAAGTACATAATAAATGTTCCAGCAATGAGAAGGATTTAATTAAATAGTCCCAAGACCATGCTCAGGGCCAACATCACCCCCACCGATCCTAATTATCCAGAACATATATGGTCTATAACCTAGTAAAAAACAGGTTACAAATTAGGCAAACTACTAAATGGAAGAAATAGTCAATGTAGAATGGATGGAATACTATGATTTTAAACAAAAAGTGCACAGTCCTAGAGGAACTATTTGTCGGTAAATGGGTAAAACAGCAGCAGCTCTGCCAGAACTAGAACTTTGATTTGTTCTCGGCCCACCAATACTGAAAATGCTTTCATTTAGTATAAAAACATCCTCCAGATGGCTTATGTAATGTTCACTTCCTATTTTGCCCCACTTACTGTGCTGGGATGTCAGTGCCTCGGAGATTCTGGTCACTGCCAAGGCACATGGGTCGTCGCAGAACATTAGGGGATCTATTCAGCACAGGCTTTGGGCAAGGTGGAGCGCACGCCTTTCTTTTTCCCCCCTATTCTAAATGTGTGTGTGCGCAGACATGCGTACACAACTGTGTGCATGTTTGTTAACGTGTATGCATGAAATGTTTGTTGCATGAGCGATCCAAGCATGTAAATTAAACCCTTGCATGCAAAGTGGATTGCACATTTTTATCTGATATCAAAAAACAAAATCAGGACAAACGTATAATTATAATTAACCAACATTAAACAGTTGATAGATCCATAGTAATACATAGAATATCTTTAATAATGGTAGACATAATAATACTTAGTAGAAAGTATCCAAAGAAGGTTAAAGTCAAGGACAACTGGACTTGGTTGAAGATACTAGAAGACATTTCGTCCCTCATCCAAAGGACTTCTTTAGTTCTGACTGACTGGTAGGGAAACTAAGCTATATAGGTTAGGTTAAATAGTTTCCCTACCACATCTAACATTCACTGACATTATCACAGATGAGTATACATATATAATACAAAACAGAAATAAATAAATCAGAAATTGAGCAAGTACATAATAAAGTCTTCCAGCAATGAGAAGGATTTAATTAAATAGTCCCAAGACCATGCTCAGGGCCAACATCAGCACCACAGATTCTAATTATCCAGAACATATATGGTATTTAACCATTCAGAGGAACTTTGAGGGCTGGTGGAAGATCAGGTAATAAAGTCAAGGACATAACGTTTGGAAAAGTAAACATCATAAACATAAAATTGTGAGGGGGTGGGTGTGAGGGCTGGGCCCCAGCCTCCTACCTGAAGAAGACGGACATCCAGAAACTAAGCTAAACTCTAAACTAAGACGTCCTTTAGATGAGGGATGAAACGTCTTCTAGTATCTTCAACCAAGTCCAGTTGCCCTTGACTTTAACCTTCTTTGGATAACTATGACCTGGATGACTGAGAATCTTCAGACATCCTAGTAGAAAGTACTGTATGTGTGTTTTATGTGTTGCACATGTGTGTATCTTACATCTCTCACTCCACAAGATTCTGCTCAAGCCTTGCCTCATTTAATAAGTTAGCTCATGTAAACCCGGTGTACTTCTCTATCTCATCCTAAATCACATTGTGATTGTCGTGATGGAGCAAGCATTTTGAGCCTTTTCATTAAAACGTTGCAGATATTTTCACTGCATACCAACAAGCTTAAACAACTTCATAAATGCAGCACTACACACATCTTTGCTGCAGGAAGGTTACCGATTGCAGCTTTAACTCTGAAACGCTACAAGCCATTGTAATCTAAATGTGCCACAGTGTGCTTTGTCTCCCAAGCTTTTACCTTACATCGGCATTTATTTGTTTACCTATACACAGTAATCTTCAAAACAGACCTCATGCTCTTATATTTAACAATTTTGCCTTTTTCTGACACCAGAAGAGAAGTACTCAGTGATTTACCCGTACTCGGCCAGGGATGAGGATGAGATTGACCTGGAGAGAGGCATGATTGTCGAGGTGATTCAGAGGAACTTGGAGGGCTGGTGGAAGATCAGGTAATAAAGTCAAGGACATTACGTTTGGAAAAGTAAACATCATAAACATAAAACTGTGACAAGTTAATGTATTTAAAAACACGGCCTGACTACAGATCTTGGATAATGAGGTTAGAAAATACTGATTGATCTCATTGAACAGACTGCCAGTAAGTGTACCCAGTCAGTTTTTTGTGTTCTCACCTGAAGCCACCGATTGTACATCCCTCCTCCTCTCAGGTATCAGGGTCGTGAGGGCTGGGCCCCAGCCTCCTACCTGAAGAAGACGGACATCCAGAGCCAGAAGCAGTCAGCAGGTGCTGCTGCTCATGCCAGTACCAATGACCTAGACGGAGTTTCCAAACAGCAAAACAATGCAGCCAGAGAGAACAGAGACAACGGCCACAAAGAAAACAGACTCTCATTTTTTTCTGACAACAAAAGTAAACTTTCATTCTTCATCTAGTTCACTGCTGCCACACAATATATATCAAAGCTGTCAAATGATCAGATCTAGGTTTGAGCTGTCAAAGCTGTTTTTTACTATATATATGAATAATGTAAAAAAACAAAAGAATGCCAGGCTATGTAAACACACCATGAAAAATCTACATAAAGTGATAGACCCTCTATCATTTGACAAGGTAGTGATTTCCTTTATGCTGCAGCCTTTTTGCACAGTCACAGTCAGCATACCCAGCCGGTATTCAACACCAAGTCTGAGGGGACATTTCCAGATGGCTTCTGCACTGCTTTGCAAATATACAAACTTATTAATGCAAAATGATTGATTACTCTTTTCCCTCCACAGAAGTGGGATCAAGACACAGACCACCTCCACGCAGAGATCTTACCATTGTAAGAGATCCCGCTCAAATCTCCATTGGACACAGTGTGGATTCTGTTCTGTTAGGAGATAGCTCTCAACAAAAACTTTTTCATTGACGTAACCTTTTTGTGTTTCTCTCACATTCCACAGCCACGTGGTACAAACCTACCCAAGCCGCCCATTCCTCCTCAGGTTGAGGAAGAGTTCTACACCATAGCAGACTTCCAGACCACCATCCCTGATGGTATTAGTTTCCAAGCTGGAGTCAAAGTTGAGGTGGGTCAGGCACTTCCTTAATGTATTGAAATAAAGAATATAGTGAAACATTCAGTTTAAATAAAGGTTTGTATATATTAATTTATTTCTGTTATTATTTTTTTTAACCTACTAGGTGATTGAGAAGAATTCAAGTGGTTGGTGGTACATCCAGATAGATGAAAAAGAGGGCTGGGCCCCTGCCACCTTTATTGACAAGTACAAGAAGACCAGTAATGCCCTACGACCTAATTTCCTCGCCCCTCTGCCCAATGAGATGGAGAAGCTGAGTCTGGAAGATGGTGGTTCTTCTAACGTTTCAGGCACAGAAGACAGCTGGTCAAAGCCTTTACCAGATGAGCCAACCACAGTCCCTGAGTCCTGTGCCCGGCCTAAGCTAAGAGATTGGAAGGCCAGTGCCCCCAAGGGGGCCCCTGGGCCTTTACCTCCGGCCCCAGCTGTCCCTCCAGTTGAGGAGAAACCAGCTCTGCCACCTCGAAGGGAGTCCATTAATAAGAGCTTTGAACTGGAGGTAGCAGAGAAACCTAGATCTGATCATTCCAAACCGTTGCCCCCAAAACCCCCAGCTCCTGGGGTCATAATACCTCTGGTTCCACCCAAGGCAGCCCCCTTCAAACAGGACAAACCACCAGAGACCAAGAAAGAAGATAAGAGCAAACCTCTTCACCTTCGGAATGAGATGGGTCTAGAATGTGGTCACAAGATCTCTGCCAAAGAGGTGAAAAAGTTTAATCTCAAACCCGTACCTAAACAGCCACCAAAACCCAAATCAGAAGCACAGGAGGAGAAACCGGAGACAGCTGGCCCAGCAGTGTTTATGAAACCTAAGCCAGTGCTCCGACCTAAACCTATTCCAGCTGCCAAGCCAGATTCTCCAGCAGAGAACAAACTAGACATCACCAATTTGAGAAGCAAGCTGAGGCCGTCAAAACCTGCAGACTCTGCGTCAGTTGAGGTAAACCATCAGAATGACACCTCCGCAGCAGTAAATAGTTCACAGGCTATTCCACCGCCTAGCTCTCCCCCCATCCATATCCCTATTCTCAATAATGGTAAGCACTGTGACGAGCCAAAACTCCCCCCAAAACACATTAATGGTCATAGCCAGGAGAGCTCATCACCCCCTTCAAAACCAGCAGTTCCTCCCCACAAGGAAACCCCTCAGAGACCACCAACCATGGCTCCAAGGAGACCACCTCCGCCAAAGAAGGAGAACCCATCCAGCCCAACTGAGCTCAAACCTCCACCTGCTCTAAAAGATGCCCGGGACCTTCCCAAGCCCGCACCACCACAACTCAGCAGACCCCCTCCCCCTAAACCCAAAGGGTTTGTTCTGGCTCCTCCAAACAAAGAGAGAGAAGAGCCCAAAGTTAACAAAGTCCCGATTCCCCCCAAGCCCCAATTGAAGGCTGAGAAGCCCGGCCCGCCCAGGGACAAGCTTCCACCTCTACTCAAGGAGCCCAGTAAGGATGAGCTGTATCTAGCTGTGGCGGACTTTGAAGGGGATGAAAACACATCCAGCTTCAAGCTGGGCACGGTGTTTGAGGTTCTGGAAAAAACCGGCAGCGGCTGGTGGTTCTGTAAAAATGTAGGAGAAGATGTTGAGGGCTGGATCCCCTCAAATTACCTGAGCAAGAAACCTTAGTGTGAATGTGCTCTCAAAACAATCGCCATATGAATAAATACACAAACTAAGGAATAAATAAACAAAATATCAGTACTTTGTAGCTTATTAGCATTTTTTTTTATTTATAGGTACCTTTTTTATTGACCCTGTTGTTATGTTTCATTTTGATAAGGAGTATTCTACCTAAACTTTACAAGCAATAACGCATGACCTAGTTGGGTCTTGTGATGTTTACTTTTAATTTTTATCATTATATAAAGATTACGTGAAATCTTGGGTAAAAAGGCTAGATATTAGCAGTAAATGTATCTCCACCCATGCCTTCTATGATATGGTGCCTCTATATTATATGCAAAGTGCTTCATTCCTTAATATACTGTATGCAACTGTAGACATAGTCCTCATCGGAAGCTTAAAAAACCTTTTGACTAAAGATCAAAAACCTACATCACAGGACAATATACTAGATGTTCATATCCAGCCAGTCTTTCCCTAGCAGTAGATAAAAAATGCTAAATCCCTTAAAGACTGCACATGAACTTACTGGGGCAGTTCAATGACTACATCTGTGCTTTCAAGTGCTATTAGCAATTACTAAAAAGAGATGTCTTTGCCAAGTAGAAGTGCTGTTTGTTATACCAGAAACAAGCATTTTAGTTTTTGTGCTATTGTAATGCTTTTCTTTATTGACTGCATAATTAATGTTGCAGTGACTTGTAACAGATGTACACTTTGTCAGTCATTTCAGATGAGGTAAGGTTTGCACACGCTGAAGGAAGGGGAAGAATGCAACAGTACATTTTATTTCTTAGTTTTATTACTCCTTTTGTATTAGCTATGTTTTTTTATACTCACTATTACATATATAATAAATATCCACCAATGTAAAGATGAGGCTAGAACATCCAAACTGATATGGTGAAAAGACGCTCTCTATCAAAGCTTTTTAACATAATCATGTTATCGCACACCCAAAAATAAGAATCGTGAACTTGCAGAGCACATCTGCATATCTGCAGCAAATGTATGACCTAAGAAATTGGAGATTACAGTGATTTGTGCAATGCTTTACAGTATTGTCAGTGTACAGTCTGTTATTAACCAAGGTTTGGTGCTCAATAACAGCAAAGTATGAGCATTGTATAAAAATAATGTTTTACATTAATGCTTGACTGGTTTCAAGTATAGTCAGTATAGCAAATTATTTTTTATTGTACAGAAATGAAAAACATATCTTAGCTGTTGTCACTTTTCCTTGATGGTCCATCTGTTAGGTCTTTTGCTCTGTACTGATGAAGGGATTCGAAGGATATAGAGCAAAGAAAGAATATTGTTGGTCAAAAGATAAATGAAAAATCACAAAATAATGTGAATCGACTGTCTGCAAAATTTCACAAGTGTTAAGTGAAATAGTTAGGTTTACAATAAACAAGCAAAATAAAAATGTATTTCCATGGTTCTTGACAGACAAGGCTGCAAGCTACAACACTGATGCTGTTCTGCTTCTAGTCGCTATGTTATTCCACCTTCCACCCATGTTTTCTACAGAAATGACAGTATGTTACCAACTACAAAAAAGTTTAAAATTGTATTGTTCAGGTATATTTTATGTGGACAAAAGGCAGGAAGATACAGTGCAGTGCAAGGCAAATGGGTTGATGTTGTCATTTCAGTATTCTGTAATCTTAATTTGTTTGCTATGTATTTTTCATTATGTTGTCTCATTTTACTTAATAAAAGTTTCAGATTTTTCAGTTCAGCGGTCATACTGTGTCTGATTTGGCATTGGCAGCTCCCAAGAAAATTGTTGGAATGTTTTTGGGTTATGTAATTGAAAAATTGGTAAAAGTTAAGTATTCCTACTAATCAATGTTTTAGTAGCACTATTGAGCTGTTTTTTGTTTAAACACATTTTGTTTGTATCTTGCACACCCACAAGTGGTGTGATTCACATACTCCCATTGGTTTCACGTTTTCCGCTGATCAACAGTTGGTGGGGATAACGTGCAAAGAAATAAGGCAATGTCCAACAATTTATTTTTTTTAAAAGATTGCCAGTCAGTAAACACGAATGGAACTGGATAACCCCACTTTAATATCATTGCCCAGCATCAAGAGGCAAAGTTAAAGAGCTGAAGAGCCACGTTATTTCCCTCAGAAGTTGGTGGAGGCCAAAGCAGTACTTTTAAAAAATTAAACTTAATATATTGGGGTAGACAGAAACACGTACACTAACGTGTTAGCCACACCAACTTGTAGGCGATAATGTCTGTGTTGCGTTTACAGCTTATTGCATTGCCTTAAAGGCCAAAAAACAAAACTAACCAAAAAGAAAATGAATGCAGGTTTAAATACATTTTGTGGTGACCAACCTCTCACACTGTGTTGGTGAAGTTCTTGCAGGTGTTGAGCCAGTAACCTCTGCTGCAGTGAACCATGAGTACAAGCACGCGATTATATGGCAAAACAGAGCTGGATAATGACAAAAGGTCAGTATAAGTTCTTTGATGAAAATTACTGTAATTTACAGGTGATGTCCTCTTCTACTTTCAGCATAGTCCTTCACTTTCAGATTGAGTAAACTTTATTTTTAAATACAGGGCTTTGCCTTTTTCCTCTCCTTTCTACACATATTATGGTATCATAATTACTTCAGACTTTCTAATAATCTGGATGAGTCTTGTCCGGATGAAGAAATTTAAAATAAAATGTGGCCTTGATTGTCACCATCATCTTATGTTACAGTCTTCATAACCGGACGTGAGCTATGATGGTATTGCTGGTGCTATTAGAAAGAGCCAATGTGACAATCCAGTAATTAGAAAATCTGCCTTTATTAAGAGTCATTTACAACAGTGGTTCCTTCTGATACAGTTTCATTCACACTCACAACCCCTCCATACAAACAATGTCACATAAACTGAGGCAGAGGAAGGCATATTTGGAGCCATTAAACATGACAGAAGAAGAAATTTTACAAAAGAATTTAAATACTTTTGAGAGAGTGTGTGTGTGAGAGGGAGAGAGAGTAAGCTGTACCTGATTGCTGACCTGGTTCAATGAAAATCCGCACGCCAGACTGCTCTAAAGAAAAACTCTCTCACTCAACAAGGCAATACGTTCCTCAGCTGCAAACTCAAGGTTTTAGTTTAAGGTTGAACATCTAGAGGAAACAGCGGTCTGAATTGTTGCACTCCCCTAAAACTGATATGAAGAGTTATTTTCAAAAATCAGATCATTTGAAAAAATTAAACCCTAATTTATTGCTTCACAATACAACTTTTTTTTTTTTTTTTTTTTACAAAAGATAGAATATTTTTTAAGCAATGCTGTTTATTTCAAAATGGCTGATGCATCTATTTTTGGAGTTAAACTATTTATATTATTCCCCTTCTCAGTGCAAAGAAAGGCAAAGTTTTAAGAAAAATAAACCTCTTTAAGCTTAGCAAAGACATACATGTAATATTGCACTTTGGTTAGCAGGCAGTGCATTTACTGCACATGTATAACAAATACACTTAATACACATTTTTTTAAATTCAATTTTAAATCCCCTAATCTAACATCCTTCAAAGAACAACAGTATTTTTCTTTGGCTTTGTCAGTTCCCATCCAGTGACTGATTTTACAGTAAAAAAATATGACAGAAAAACAAATGTCACAAAATAATAACACTTTGTGAATAACAATTAGTCCCCCTCTGTCTTGTTAAAATCTCATTCCTAAATAATCATTTAAAAGAAACTTAAATTCTGAGTTAGTCTCATCCCACATTTCAAACAAGATACAAAATAATAAGCGCATCCTTCATAGCATGGGTGTGGGTTTTAAAAAACAAAAAAGAAGAGAGAAAATATTTAAATTAGCATTTACAGTGATGAATCTGAATAAGGTTGTTTTTTTAATCAGTAAAATAAATAAAGGCAGACTTTAGCTTCTATATGACTTATGGACAAAGCCGGTGACTTTGCCAAGCCATACAGAAATAGGGGAAAAATGGAAAAAGTCTGTTAATTACTACATTTTTGGTCATGATATTTGGAAGACAGCACTGATAATTTGGGGTAAACGAAAAGTGCTTAGTTACTGGCTCACCAGCTTTCAAAGAAACAAACTCATGCATTTCTACCCTCACATTTTACTCATTAAGACAGATAAGTTTAAACTCACAGCCACTGTGTCATATTACCCTCACACTTCCACTGGTGAGCAATAAGAAGAAACAGAAAAAAGGAAATTAAAACACTGCATGGGATTAGATACTATGTAACTGAGTCATGTGAAGCACATTTGTTTTAAATCCATCACATACTACAACACAAATGTTAAAGAAAAATCATGAGCTAAAACATAAATATTCACTAAAACAATAGAGAAACCTAATTGGGAGAATCGGTATGCTGCCATTTCAGGCAAAGCCAACAGGCAGTAGGCATTTGTAATACCTGTGGGTGTATGGTTATTGTGCAATCTCACAGCAGCTTATGTGGTAGAAGAGTCCTGGTAAGGCACAAACTTGGAGAGTTTGTTGGGTGAACTTGGGTTTGGGCAATCAGAGCTCTCACTCATCCTAAAAAAAGCCTCCTGCTCCCTTTTCTTCGTGTTTAGCTCCTCTTCAAGGGCCTAGGAGGAGATGGGCGGAAGATTATCTGACCAAGCTTACTTAGCGGAATGCAAACTTTACTAACACTTGTCTTATGCTGTACAGCAGGAATATTTCAATACCAAGATAGGAAAAACATTAATTTTGTGTGTTATGATGTCCATATTTGTGCTACATGCATCAAAATATATATGTTTAAATAGAAGGAACTTTTGAAAAAGTGCTCTTATGTGCTCAAGCTCTTGTATAAAGTTGAAAGAATACGCTTATTTGCATTCTTGCCAAGAGGATGAAATGATTCACACCACTATCATATCTGCCTTAATTAGCGTATGAAGCTGGGGCCTGAGGAGATTAGCTTAGCTTAGCATAGAGACAGGACTCCAGGAAGTCACTGTCCCCTGCTTTGTTTGAGAAGAAATTGTGAAAAGATGCAGTGTCAATTACTGAGCGTTATAGGCATATTCTTGAATTGTTAAAAAAATTAGGATAGCTGCCCTCCCCTCCCCACACTTACACATGTAGAAAGTAACTCAATACTAACTGGTGACTTTTATGTCATAAGCACTTGAATGATTTCAGTACATATATGATGTATATTTACAATTTGATGTAAACATAATTGTCATTCTGTGTTTTAGAGCCATGTGGATAAGCAAGTAGACTTTGAACTTTGTTTTGTATAACACTGTAATAACACTGACATGTACCTTCTTTCTGGGTTTCAGCTGATCCCTCCATTCCCTCAGCTGCTGGTTGTGGCATTCATCCAAATCCTTGAGCCTCTGAGTCTCATTCTCAACCAACATGTGACATTTTTCATTCTGAAGCACAAAACAAGCTCTTGTTAACCATTTCAGTCCATTTGTTCTGCTCACTTAGGAGCTGTGAAACAAACGAAAAGTTCTGCAGTGACATGCAGGATAGACTGCAAAAGATGACCTTACCTGTAGCTGCTGCAGCTCTCTGACATTGCTCTCACACTGGCCAATCATCTCTCTCATCTGGTTCTCGTGTTTCTGCTGCTGATGCACCCTCTCTGCCTTCTGCCGCTTCTCCTCCTGCAGAGAAAACTAAAGAGAGACAAAAGGGCGTGAGTTACTGAATAATTAACTTGATGCTTAATTATGGAGTTAGAAAAGCCGTGCTACACCGACCTGTTTGATCTTCTCTCTGTCCCCTGAGGCGCTGCCCGTTGAGTTGATGCGGAGGCTCTTCTTGAACATGGCCATGCGGGTCTTGGCCTCCCCGCGCTGGATCTTAGGCAGCCGGTTCTTCTCCTGCTGCTGCCGACCTTTCAGAATCTCAATCATTCGCTGATTGTAGCATTGCATCTGTTCCTGCTCCTGCAGTGACACAGGAAATAGACACACTGTCATATCTGTTTGATGTGTATGCAGGGAATATGAAATATATAAAGTACTCTGAACATGCTGAAGACCAGGGAAAAGCTGACAAGCACACGGCTGAAAGCGCTTTAGAACACAGGCTAAATGCTGCGTCGCTTATTTTGTTGGACCTGAACAAAGACTTAGATATTCAGTATGTACTGTATATACATATTGTGGCAAGAGGAGTTGCAATTCACCGATTTACCTTTTCATGTTTTTTGAGAAGTTGATGCCTCTGGAGGAAGTACTGGTCTTTCAGCTGCTGCTTTAACATCTGGTGTCTCTCATAATGGTACTTCTCCTCCATGTCCCATATCGTAGCCTCACGCTCTAATCAAAGTGAGGAGAGGACAGAAGAAATGACAAGGAGTTGCACAATATGTCAACACTGTACAACAAATCTAACCTTCCACTACACCAGGGCTGGGCTAAGAACAATAAGACTTAGGGGGTCATTTGTTCAGGTGGTGCGTTTGATTTGAATTGAACTGTACCTCTGATCAGGTTCTGTTTCTTGTTGAGGCATTCCCTCTCCGTCTCTGCAATCTCCCTCTTGTTGTTGGAGATGATTTTCTTCAGCGTAGTGTCCAGGTGGTTCTTCTGAGCTTGCAAGAACTCGTTCTCCTAAAATACAGAAAAGAAAAGGACATGAAGGGAGAGGTAAGGAACGGCCAAAGAGGAGCTAGAACTGTAGTAGTCAAGTATTTTCTATAATTGGACAAAGAGGTTATTATGAAGGTGATGTGTTTGCTTCTCCGCAATGTTTCATGAATTTATGTATGAATTCTCAGTATTTTAAATGTTTCAAAACCAGTTAAGTATGCACAAAAATACCATGAGCCCAAATGACTGTTGACCAAACAACTTACCTCCTGTATTTTACTTTCTTGGAAGGAATTCATCATCTGCTTCATTGATTCTTTACGCTGACTTCTGGGCAGCTTATCAACAGATTGTTTTACCTAAATGTTTTAAAAGAATACCACAACATCCTGTTATGACTTGACAGACACATTTCATCTTAACATACCTTCATATCATCTTAAACTTACCTCCTTTTTCTTGTGTTTTTGCTGATCCAGAAATTTTTGGTAGTTGCGTTCCTGCTCTGCTTTGATACGTTTAGTCTCTTCCTTGAGTTTAACATGGTGGTCTCCTTCCATCTTCTCAATAGTCTGCTTCTGGTGCTTCTCCAGGTTCTCTAGCTCCACATCGTAGTGCTTCTTCTTGGCCTGGGACGCACAAACAGAAAACAAACACACTAACTAAAAACAGCCCTACAGTGTTTTGTATCACACCAAGTGTAGCAATCACATTATATATGATTAACACTCTTTTCATGACAGAAAATACTTTGACAACCTCAGTGTCTATCTGCCTATAATTATATCAAATAAAAAAAACAACTAAATATAATAAGATAAACTAATCCAACAGCACCACAAACTACACACTGAAACAAAAGCATCACAGCTAGTGTGTGTGTGGCTGTGACTCACATTCATCTCCTGGTCAAAGTGTCTTTGCATTTGTTCTCTCTGTGCCAACAGCTTGGCGCTTAGAACAGTCTGAGCACGGTGCTCTTCCTTCTGCAGCAAACGGAGATCACGCAGCTCCTGACGTCTAAACACAAACACAATTATTTTCAGCATATATACAACATTAATTTGTGTTTAAAATCTAGAGTTAATACTATTATTTAAGCTACCCTGTATTAATTATTTAACAAAAAGCTATATGGGGAAATATCAGAAATGTTCCCTTTTCTCTCAGCCTCTGAAGGGACATGTCGGTGTTTGATTGACAGCTAAACCAGCAGAGAAATAAAGATACTTGCAATGCAAAGTATAGCTTTGTTCAGGTACAGTACTGAGAATAGGTAATCTAAGATTTGGTATGGCTCAGAGCCCAACACTCTGCAGTTAGGCCCTTAAAAAGAAACAAAATAGAAATAGTGTAAAAATATGCATTTGGCCGCCGTAAGGACTGAACGAGCATCTATACGGACCAAAATTAAATTTTCAGGGAAGGTTTTAAGCCGTTTAATGTGCTGCAGCTAATACTCCTTGAGTCTGGATGTTTGTTTGGTCATTTTTTCAGCTGAGATGCAACACAATGTGTCCTTGACTGTTTCGAGTTACATTGGGAGGAGAGTTTTTAGGTATGCTAATGTGGGTTTTTTATTTTAAGTGTGTGGCTCTTCTTTTGTGTTGTATAGCAGGCAGCTGTCTGGCTGTTAGTCAGTGACTGCCTTGGGTACTCAGTATGGTACTGATTTAGGCAAACAGAGTCTGATTGGCTGTATGAGAATAAGCTCATCTAGGTAGTCGCAGAACTGCTTCCATTCTGACTTGTTATTGTGAAGATAAAGTAAAAAAATAAAATATTGCCTAAATGTCTTCCGTTCGGGTACTGATTTTTTTTTTAATCATCACAGGGGAGCTAAGGATGTAGGCATTTACTGTACCAAAAAATTATCCATCCAAATTGAAATGATTGGGTTCTTTCTATAAAATCCTAAATCTGATGGTATTACTGTAGTTACACATGCAATGTCATATTCCTACCACTAGATGGTAGTGTAGTAATACACCAGAAATCCAGAAGTGTATAAACTGTTCATTTTATATACATACATACATACATACATATATATATATATACACATATATATATATATATATATATATATATATACACACACATATACATATATATATATATATATATATATATATATATATATATATATATATATATATATATATATATATATACACACACACACACACACACACACACACACACAGTATGGATCCTTATATTTGAGCATCTACAATCTCATTACCAAATATAGCTAACCTAATATTCAGTGTAATCTGCAAGTAACTTCAGAGGCATTTTATTATCTTACAAACCATATACTGTTTATAAACAATCCAATACCTAAATTTGTAATTTTCCATCCATCCAACAATTTGGATATTTGTGAACTCAAATCTCAAGGGCCTAAAGTCCTAAAACAGCAGGATGCCTGAAATAGTATGTGGAGTAAAAGCAACATCCAACAGGCCACTTATCACTGTACAGACTGAGCAGAGTAATGAACACACCCGGAGTTCACGGCCCTCGTTCACAGAGAATGAGAAGAAAAAAAAAAGCAGACGAAACAAGAGATGGAATCACGAACAGCACATATGACTAACTCTGCTTATCTAGATGGTGAGTAGATATATATTTAAGTCTGTGTACTGAATGTGTGTTCTGTAGACAAAGGCAGTCATGTACCTCAGGAATCTCATCTCCTCGTCTTTCTTCTCATCATCCCCGATGATCTTGGAGGTGGTCACACTCACTTGTACACCATCGATGACAAACTTCCTGGTCCGCTTCAGAGTCTTACTTGAGAAGTCCTGAGAAGCAGACAGAGAGGAACAAAGGTCCAAGGATAACATCAGAACAAATCAGACCTTAAGACAAATCTTCATGTGCACTTG
>NC_060172.1:15041779-15093389 GCF_021292245.1 Micropterus dolomieu | reverse complement strand
ACACACACACAGTATGGATCCTTATATTTGAGCATCTACAATCTCATTACCAAATATAGCTAACCTAATATTCAGTGTAATCTGCAAGTAACTTCAGAGGCATTTTATTATCTTACAAACCATATACTGTTTATAAACAATCCAATACCTAAATTTGTAATTTTCCATCCATCCAACAATTTGGATATTTGTGAACTCAAATCTCAAGGGCCTAAAGTCCTAAAACAGCAGGATGCCTGAAATAGTATGTGGAGTAAAAGCAACATCCAACAGGCCACTTATCACTGTACAGACTGAGCAGAGTAATGAACACACCCGGAGTTCACGGCCCTCGTTCACAGAGAATGAGAAGAAAAAAAAAAGCAGACGAAACAAGAGATGGAATCACGAACAGCACATATGACTAACTCTGCTTATCTAGATGGTGAGTAGATATATATTTAAGTCTGTGTACTGAATGTGTGTTCTGTAGACAAAGGCAGTCATGTACCTCAGGAATCTCATCTCCTCGTCTTTCTTCTCATCATCCCCGATGATCTTGGAGGTGGTCACACTCACTTGTACACCATCGATGACAAACTTCCTGGTCCGCTTCAGAGTCTTACTTGAGAAGTCCTGAGAAGCAGACAGAGAGGAACAAAGGTCCAAGGATAACATCAGAACAAATCAGACCTTAAGACAAATCTTCATGTGCACTTGTTTACATGCACCACTACATGTGCTTGAGAGTGCAATAAAGTTCTCCCAGGAGGTTAATCTACTAGTTGTTGTTAGTTTGGTAATTTAGAGGCTAAGGACTAAGGAATGAAACACATATTAAAGAAGTTTAAAAGAGTATCTTCTTTGTCAAATTCTGAAGCCTACGTAATAATGCAACTCAACCACCGGCAGTTTGGTCGGAGATTCGGCGTTATGCAGGAGAGGCTAATGTTGCCTCAAGCAGAGAAGAGGAACGTGCTACAGAGCTCTGGTAAACACTTCTTTATAACTCCACAGTCCATGATAACTTTCATTTTCAAACTTCTGTCTTCAGCCCCAACAGAGGCTGCCTCACTTCAGGGAATTTGTCCGATTTGACAGTGTCTGGAGCCACAGAAGGCTTTATAACTTATTTCACATATGCAGTAGTACTCCCAAGACTTCCTCTTTAAGTATATGTGAGTTCATTTCCTCTTTAAGTATACGTGAGTTCGTCATTCCCAATGTAGTCTTTTTATCTGGCTGAAGGAAGGAGAAGCAGGGGTGTGTGTGTGTGTGTGTGTGTGTGTGTGTGTGTGTGTGTGTGTGTGTGTGTGTGTGTGTGTGTGTGTGTGTGTGTGTGTGTGCAAAAGCATTAATATTCCTGTCAATCTGGTTCTACTGTAACAAGCAGCAAGATGCTCCATCTGTCTCTGTAATAGGGAGCGCCATGCAGGAAGGAACTCTAATAATCACACGACCTCATCCAGTAAATATGACATGATGTGACTTAGCTTGTTTCACTCTCGACAACATTGCTGGGTGAAAGCTTACTTTATCTCCAGTCAATGTGGTTGGTTTTCACATAAGGACTTGTAGCTCTGCTGGTTAAGAAATGTTTTCCTAGTTACTGGAACAATCACTTTTTGGAGATTCTAGGTTTTATCCGAACACGAGCAGCCGATTTCTGATCATGGGCCTATCAAGAACAGGCACATGCCCTACTTCTTTGCTCCCAGATTAAGTTAAGCATCACAGCACAGGCCAATCCAACAATGTCTAGGGACAGTCATTCTATATGATACGGTCCGTGTTTAATATGAGTTAGAGTGTGACCCCGCCTCATAATTGAACAGACAAAATTGTTATGGCAAACAAAGCTGTGTTGTTGAATGGTTACATCTGAATCAGCCTCTGCGCACAATATTTATAGGACTGATACGGCAGGGTTTACTCTGCAAACACTGGGTAGCTCAAACCCTGGATGTCATAATTTCCTGGATAATAAATAGTTTATATATAAAAGGAGAGAAGATGAGTATACTGAACCAAAGAGCAAGAATTCATTTGGTTTGTGCAAATTGCTGACAAAGCTTCTGAACCCTCTGCAGCTGATCAAATAGACTACATACGAGTCTGTGTGAGGCTACTGCCATAGATGACAGCAACTAGAAGCTACGTTTGCACTGTTCTGCTCTGTTGATTCCCTTTTTACACAACTGACACATCTACAATAGCAATAAATATATGTGCCTGTGTGTTTGAGTATGTTATTAAGTGCACACTGGCACTATAATCACAGGACACGAGGGTCATTCTGTAGCTCAGCTGCGTTGTTAGTGTTTGGGGCGCTACGGGACTGTGCTAACTTCCCATCACTCGTCATTCACAAAATCACACACGGCTCTCCCGTACACACAGATTAATTCATGAGCGTGTGCGTGCAGTTTTCGCTCTCAGTCATACACACTTGTGCAGAAACATACAAATGTGTGTGTCCTCCTGTCCAAAACAACAAAACAAAGAAAGCCCATTCACTCTCACTGCAGGGTGCTGGCTGAGTCGCCTGCTGAATAATCGGTTCTGGAAAAACTTAACATACCACATACAGACACTACTCCACACACAGTCAATAGGATTTCAATCATGGTCAGTCCATAAGCCTCCAGAAGCAGCAGAGTGACAATGAGCTGCATAGAAACATCCATACACACTGGTGAATACTGAACTGTGCCTACACAAAGGGCACTGTGGGTCCTGATGAATGCAAAATGTTGCATATTTTGCTTCAGACAGGCTTGGTGTCTAATGATAAAATAGTCTCTCTCTTCTCTCCTTTCAGCTTCATAACATCCCTTCCTCACTGGGACTGTCTGGTGATTGTTATGTCGTCTATGGGTTGCAGGAATTCTCCTTTGTTAGGCTAATAAACCTTTAAAAACCCATGGATTATGTTAAAATGGACTGAAAAGTGAAAACGAAATCGCTGGATTAGAAAGAAGCTTTCTTTTACATCTAATGACAGAGGTCTTTTAATATACTAAGTGTCAATACTTCAGCCCAGATTCACGAAATAAATTCATGTTCACCATGAATTATAACCAGCTAAAAAGAGAAACTCAGGGATTAAGGACAATAACTAGTATCATACTCTGTATCCTCCCTAAATGCAATATGTAGCCTACTAGAAGACAGGCTATCCTCTCTTTCAGACGGTTAACACCCACACCCCAAAACACAACACAATGCAGTTTCAGTTCCTCTGTGGATGCCGAGAAATAGTTTTTCCAAGGAGGGGTTTTCCTACAGAGGCCGGGAGCTGCCTCTGTACCTCTTTTACACTTCAATACTAAAGTTTATCTCACTTCTTCCCCGCATTAACAAACCATTATGTAAAGCCATTTTCATTATGGTACAAAAAATAAGAAGAGGGAATGAATATTGACACAGGACAGGTCAGGCAGGTTACTAGATACTTACTAGTAAAAAGCGTAATCTATGTACTTCATGTTGACTCACCTTTGCACTCAATGAGATGTTCTCCTTGGAGATTGACATGTCCATGCTCTCTGATGCCATGCTGCCTGAATAAGAGTACCGGTTGTTGATAATCCCGCCATTTAGATAAGCAGAAACAGTCTCAGTATTTCCTCCTGTCGATGTCCGGTCTTGGGTACCAGAACAGGGCGTAGGTACTGAAGAGGGTGTAGGAGTGACAGCGGGACTTGAGCTTGGAGTTAGTAAGCCTCCGTTAGCCACAACGTTGCTCTCCTCCTCGGCCACCTCTGAGTCTATGGTGATATCAACAGATGCCTCCGGCTGGGGGAGAGATGGTGGCTGTTCTGTCTCTGGGGTCTCCACAGCAACCTAAAAATTAATTTTAGTTTTATAACCAGACAATCTTTGAACACACCACAGTCTTACAGAATATCCATCAGTAGATATAGTAATATTTAATTTTCGAAAATCTAAAACTTCAAAGGACACCTTTTCCTCCTCCGATGTGGGGGTACTCTTCCCATCCTCAATGCCCGAATCTGAGCTGGAGGTCTTGGTTGACCCCTCGCTCTCAGATTTCTCAGACTCAAGAGTGGCTTCATCGGCCAGTTTGTCAGCCAACTCCAATGAATTTCTAGTAGGGGGATTCTGCCGTGGTAGGGGAACAGGGACCACCGTAATCGGTTGGTCTGTTGGTACAACTGGCTCTGCCCCCTTCCTGGGAAAAGGTATTGGTGTGGATGGGGAGGGCATGGTAGGGCTCGGGTTGTCCGGAGACTGGTCTCCCTCCAAACTGACCTGACTGGTCTGACTGGTCTGACAAGGCTCCTTACCTGGAGGCTTAAGGAATGAGGAGGAAGGAAAAGAGAAGTGTTTTTATGCACTGATGTGACAAAACATTTGATGTGTTTAGGCTTGAAATCTTTGGTGGTAATCTAAATGCAATTACATTTACTGTGAGTAAGGACCACACTGGAATCTATCTAGACCCTAAAGTGACGTTAGCACTGTACTTTTCCATGGTGAAAGTGCGTTTGGTGGCCCAATAAGCTAAGGTGCAGGACAAGACCTGTGTTCATTACTTTTAAAGACATTTTTATTACCACGTAGAATGCAATTTAATACTTGTTTAATGGTCATACTGGCCAAAGTACGAAAGATATCAATGAAAACAAGTAGGGATAGTAAGGCCTAGAATTATTTACCAAGGGCAGGAATTTATTAATATTTATCTCACAATTATAAGTCTCCAACACCTGCATGTACCCTGGCCAAGAAAAGTGACTGAAAGAGTGACCTGCCAAGACAGACTAATAACATAAAACATAACATAAAATACTGTATACAAAAATGCTATTCATAAAATGAATAAAATTGTCAATTACAATCCTAAAATGGTCACTCCCCAGAGGTAACCTAAAGACAACTTAAGAGCACTCAAAAAAAACAACAATCTTAAACTATCCAATGAATAAATTAATAACACAAACAAATGGCTGACTTATGTGTTCTAAAAAAAAAAAATCAGCCACCAGAAGGGGAAGAGTTTCTGCAAAAATAATAGTCACAGATATTATATTTCACCATTTTAAAAAGGTTCCAGACATGGGCATGCTCTATTGTTGCCATTATTGCTATTCTGCTTCCTGAAATACCTCTACACTGTCTTCCATAAGAGGTAAAGAATACAATCGGAGAACTTAATGGTTAGGTTAAGACTTTTCTAATGTCTCAGCAAAGATCTGTCTGGCTGTGAAAGATATATAAGAAGAGATAAACGGCCAGGTAACAGCTTGACTGGTTTTCAGAGACTTGTAACTGTATGTGTGAAAATGTTGCATTGTGTGTACAAGAGCGGCTTTGCTAGAAGAGACGAGTAACTGTGATTATACCATAGTTAACTGAACAGGGGGACAAGAAACCTGATGTTTGGAAAGTAATGTATTATATATACACAGTACAGTAACACTTTGGTATCTACATTAATATTTCCCTATAAATAAATGTTTATTGTGTAACACTAAAATCCAGACAAAAACAAAAAAAAATTACAATTTTAACATTTGGTGTTTAAAACCCCAATTGTCTTGTGGGTTTTATCTGGGAAAACTCCTGACACTCAGGAAATTAGTGATTAAATGAGTGACATGATGAGTTTTCTTTTCAGTAAAACAGAGCAGAATAAAATACAACTGGATACATAAAGACAAACTGGGACTTCTTACAGAAACTCAAAAGAACTACAATGTTTGACAAGATGTCCAGAAAGGACAACGACCTACTCTGTCACTACACTGAAGCCAAGTTATTCACCTCAAGACAATTGGAAGTCATCACACTAACTGTTGACATTAGGGGAGGAGGAGATAAGTGGGCAGACATTCATCTGCATGGAGAGAAAAACATCCGTGTTCATCACATGATTGACACATTTGTCTGATCACAGCTTCCTGTTAGCAAGAACATTTCTAGGGTCCTCCATTGCTGTGGGTCGCTGGTGTACAGTTAACCGTCTGTCTTTAGTTAAGGGTCACAGGCTCGCAACAAAACAATGTCTGACCTTAAATAATTTACTCCTATCGGGGCTTGTGAGGTGACAGTGTTACTATACAGGAATGAGGCTGAAGGCAGCACCTATATTTAACCATGTGTGGGTGTGGGCGAGTGCCAGGATTCCGGTTTCTGTTCCTTTGTTTTTGCTGAGGGCAGGCAGTGAACTGCACTCTTAGACTATGTCACTTTCTAATCTTATGCCCTCGGTGGATTTATGAATGGTTTCTGCAGGATGGACCTTCAGTTTAACCAAAAAAATGCTGTTCAAAAAGATCAGCAAACACTTCAAAAGTGTGGGAAGTGGACGGCAGAAAGCGTGTGCTTTACGGGGCATGGGTGTAAGTGTATAAAAACAAACAAACAGTTACCATCCCATTATTTACCTTGTGAGTCTGAATCACGTGTACTCTTACAACCAGCTTAAAGCCGCCAGACTTTTCAAATAAAAAGCTATTGGAAGAACATAAGCTGCCCCACTCTCCTTTTGGAAACAAACAATGACAGGGAAGAAAATGAAGGGACAGAAGAGGGGGAGGTTTGGTACCACAGTGAGCTCCATGGCGTCGTCGTCCTCTCCTTCCTCTCTATTGTCCTCAATTTCCTCCATGACCTCAGCTTTGGCCTCAGCCACCAGTTCCCGCAGTGGACGGTTAGACGTCACAGATCTCACAAAAGGGTGCTGTGGGCAGAAAGGACAGAGGGGAGATGGTTAAAGAGGTGGTATTATCCTTTTTGGCTTTTTCCCCTCTCCTTTATTGAGTTATATATCTTTTCTGTGCATGTAACAGGTTTGCAAAGTGAAAAAGCCCAAAGTTCAGCCCAAAGGGAGTTCCCATCTCCCACAGAAAGCTCTGCTCTGAACCGCTTGAAAACAGCTCGTTTGTTTGTGACGTCACAATGAAAACGCGTCATAAAGCTTGCCAAGCGGCTAGCGGGGTCAGGCACGCCCTCAAACCAAGCTAGTCTGAGCGGAGGCCCTTTGGCTCGACTCGCCTTTGTTTGGGCTTCCATTGTAGAAATGTTGTACCTGTACCTGCTTCCAGGTACTTTTTTTCGTATCACCTCACCTCCATCGAGGTTCCAAGCGAGCTGAGGCGATACTAAAATGTAACGTGAAAACATGACAGACTGCTGATTGGTCAGAGAGAATCGTCACTATTCACTGCATCATCATTGCGTGCGCCAGACAGAGGCCAGCAACAGAAAGTTTTATATTTTACAGTTTTCGTATGGAATTTCATTACTAAATCCACTTCTGAGAAGTTTTGAGGTGAGAAATCAGCTGTGTAGATTTTGAATATTGACAGTTTTACGAGAAGTGATGGGGGAACAAAAATGTGCTTGAATATTGTCGGAGTTGAGGAGCTCCGCAAGTGGCGGCGGGGGAAGCCTGTGCCAACCCGCGGGAGGAGCGATCTTGAAAACACAGCTGGAAGGTTTTCATACCGCTTATCTGTCTTTACATTCTGAGGAATGTTGAAACGTTTTAACTTAAAAAAGAGAAAGCTGTGTGGATCGCTGGTGTGTGTGTCGCATTGAACATTATGTTGCGGCAGTTGTGTGTGGCGTCGCTATGACGACAAGCTACATACTATCTCTGGGTACCATCTGCAATGGAAAACGGAGCAGGGCCGAGTGGAGTCGAGTCTATCGATTTGTGCTGTGGTAGCATTTTCGGCAAGGCAGCAGATATCGTCAGAACACCGGCAACAGTTCAATGTTTAGTCCTGATGGTAAGATGTGGAACAATGATGTTGTGTGGTTGTGGACTTGTGAGTAACTTATACCATCTGCTAGGTTACGGTCGCATTCTGAAGTGTGTGAAGTGTGATTTGGATCACACTACCTTTTTTCTTACGACCCGTCTTTCTCTGCTTCTGATTGGCTATTAGTCCTTACCTGGGAACTGCGCATGTCCATCTCCCAACAAAGATTTTGTACAAGTAAGATGCATCACTCTGTAGCTCAAGAGCACCGCGTACAACATGTAGGGTGAAAAGAGGAGCTGCAGTAATGTGCAGTATGAGGAAAATATGGTGTTTTTTGAAAATTAAATCATGTAAACCTGTTCTGGTACAACCCCTAATTAAGATTTTGAACCTGAAAATGAGCATAATACCACCTCTTTAATTAATTATCAGACAAAATACAGTGTGACTGATGCTTAAAATAGCCAAAGACTTTCTTCCAACTACACACAACTCTTGTTTTTTGTGACCCTCTTGTATTTCATTTGTATTTCATGGCTGAGCAAAAGTGACCTTGTAAACACCTCCCTAAAAGAGGGAGAGAGAATACAATTTTGTGGAAAATTACATGTAACTGTGAGTGGCAAAAAGAAGAGGCAAGGCTACAGGAGACTTTCACTGCACAGTTATCTGCCACCTGCCATTTCCTTAACAGCTACAACAATAGTTGCAACACAACTCTCTCCTTCATAGCCCACTGATGCAACAGTGTTCAATCTCACATACTGTCCTTAAAAAAGCAAGCCAGCTTTAATTCTGCAACCGCTAAAGAGAAAATGTGTGTTTTGCCAGGGTGAAAACAAGGCAGTAATAAACTGAGTGCAAGAAGAATGAAAAGCTCAATTAAAAGTTGAGTGCAGCTGGGATACAAGGCTGATAATCTATTATTCAGATGCTTTGCACTACTGTGTAATTTAATTGGAACAGCTGACAAAAGGGAAATAGCTACAAGTGGTGCTGGACCATGAAGTGTGTATAAGTACGTGTGTGTGTGTGTGTGTGTGTGTGTGTGTGTGTGTGTGTGTGTGTGTGTGCGCATATGCATATATTTATCATGGGTGATCACAGTTGTTTGTGTGCAGGGCTTTTCCTCAAGGACAGCATTAGGCTTCAGCTTTTAACTTCTCCAATGACAAACAGTCAGCTATTTTTAATGAGTCAGGTAGTGTAAATGCTAAGTGCCAGTTTTTATTTATGCTTTAAAGAAATATTACACACACACACAGCATATGTATAGAGAGAGAGAGACTTTGTGATGCTTGTAGGCCATCTACTCTTCAACTCTCAACAGAAAAATTATGTCTTTATGGAAATTCTTACGGCTTAAAACCCAAAAATAATAAATTTACTATAATGTAACGACAAGGAAAAGCAGCAGATTCTCACATAAGAGGCTGGAACCTTCAAATTTTTGACATTTATGCATAGCAATAGTCTAGAACAGAAAGGAAAGATTCTTTGTGCAGTTACCACTACTGATCTAAGCCTCCACTGGCAGGTAAAAGTAAAATTAATTCCAGGATCAAAACAAAATATTATCTGTGCATTTCTTTTTCTTTCCCTTCTGTATCATCTGAGATTTCAGCTTCCAACTGTTTATTGTAACAAGTGAACTCCCATGCTCAAGCTAAACCCAGTTTCCTTTAGGCATATCAAAGGGGGAAAAGGCAAACAGTGTAGAATTGCTGCCCTGTTAAATCTAGCTTTTTTTCCTCACTTTTTTTTTTACAGCCATTATGGATCAAGATTTGGCTCAGTAAAGCTCATGTCCTCTCTTTCAGGTTTCACATTGCTTTAGACCCAGTGAGGCTGGTGATTTGGGGTCTTACATGCATGGCTGGGCGTGAAAAGGTTAAATGTGAACAGTATGGCCCATTAGGGGCTGCATGAAGGCAGAGTTACCTGTGTAGCAATGACACAGTGGAGTGTGTTTATCTGTTTTTCTGTGTTTGTGAGGATAATTTTGAATTTCAAAGGACATTTTTGTTGGCAATGTGGTCAGTCCTCACTTTTTCAAAAGGTTGGTCTGGAGGTTAAAACTTCTTTTTAGGGTTAAGGTTATAATTAAGTTCAGGTTACGTTTGGGGTTAGGGAAGTGGCAATTTTGATCTATATAAATAAAAATCATTTTTATTTGCCTAAATTTATAAACATCAGTCTTAGATTTCTGCATCACTTGTGGTGGTCACAGCAATGAAATGTTACATTTATTTTTTTGACTAATATAACTTCCAGAAAAAAGTCCCTTACTCTGTATAATCCATCGGCCACACAGGAACTACTTTCCACAGTAAATAGTTCATATGTAAACTGTTGATAGCCTGTTCTGTGGTTTACCCAGAGAAACAGGGACATATTTTCCTAAAAGATGTTGTTATTGACTTAAATGTAATTCTTCAGTTCTTTCAGCACCACAGACAATGTTTACAATGTACCCATGGATGGACAGACAACTATCACAGCACTACTTTGATACTGAAGAAAACTTAACATGGTGATTCTCAGGCATGTTTTGCAGTTATGGGCATCTTTGTTCTATCATTTCTAAGCATATTTAGGGATTATTTTTTTCACAATTGACATTGGTGATAATGATATCCTAAAAAAGTGCAAGGGTGTAGAAGTGTTTAGATCGGACTGAGTTATGATTTCGAGAAGGAGTACACATTTAAACTACTGCAATCTGGCACTATTAAGTACCTTTTCTTTTTTTTTTTGACCTGTCCTGCCCAGCAGCATGTTGGTATGAGGAGCTGGATACCATATTGTGCTAGACAGATTTTACTTTAACAAGAGAGTATCAATATATTCCTTTGTCTGTACTGTTATTTATTCAAATTCATTTGTTACTGGGACAGACAGGGGACAGACATGGGGACTGGAACAGAAACACCACATAAACACACAGCACAGAGAAAGGGCAACATCTGTAAGAGAATGGGGATGGGGACAACAGGAAATAGCAGAAGGAAACACCAATTGAAAAAAGCAACAAAACCTGCAAGAGAACGGGGAGGGGGGCTTGGGGCGGAGAGAAACAAACAACAAACAAACAAAAACAAAGAGACAACCAGCTGAACAGCAGCAATAAACAGCTGACATAGGAAAACAATTGAGAGAGAAGTGAAAAAGAGAAAAAATCAGGCAACATAAATAAACAACACAGCACCACCTTGAGAACTGAAATAACAACAATTAATTTAAATAAGTAACTGAATGAAAAACATCAAAAATAATTCTACCAGGGAGAACCTTTGTTTGTGTGTGTGTCTATATGTGAGACTGTATGTGTCTGAGTGCGTGGGTCTGTATGTGTATATGTTTGTGTACATAAGCCTGTTACAGAATGTCCCAACCGCGCCACACCGACTCCAGCGACAGGCAGGCAAGACCCCCAGTAGCCAATAGGGGTGGGAAAGAAGTGGACTCCCAGACGAATCGCGACGCGAACGCAGAAGACACCGGGCAATCCAAATGCCAATTGACAACGTAATGCCGTCGGAAAGCAAAAGGTGGAACCCGCAGAAGAGCGGCTCCCGGACCTACCATGGCGCGCACACAACAGAGGCAGTCCAACGAAGGTTAAAATCAAGGGCAACTGGACTTGGTTGAAGATACTGGAAGACGTTTCGTCCCTCATCCAAAGGACTTCTTCAGTTCTGACTGACAGGCAGGGAAACTCAGCTATTTAACCTCAGTGGGGTCGTTGGCCCGGGTCATCGATACCGCTGGTTCGTTAGTGTTCCTTGTTGCTGTGACGACAGTCGTAACAGTCGTTTTTTAAACCCAAGAACACACTAAGACAGATGCTGGTACACCCCAAAGACCGCACACCCAAACACAAGAAAAGCAATCTGGTGTATGCGGTCCAATGCAGTGAGGAATGCACAGACCTGTATATTGGGGAGACTAAACAACCACTACACAAACGCATGGCTCAACACAGAAGGGCCAACTCCTCAGGTCAAGACTCTGCTGTCTACTTACATCTGAAGGACAGAGGACACTCGTTTGTCTAAAATGTGCACCTGGTGGTCCTCAGAGAAGATGGATGGTTTGAAAGAGGTGTCAAGGAAGCCATCTACACCCGGGTTGAGAAGCCGTCATTGAACAGGGGAGGGGGTCTACGCCACCACTTATCCCCCACTTACAATGCTGTCCTTTCATCACTTCCCAGGAAACTCAACAAACGTAACCTATTGACCTCAGGTGAGGATACCAACGATGGTCGCAGCCCCCCGCGTATCCCACACGTGAGGCCGAGCAAATGAGACCGAGCAAGCGGCAGAACACAACGGCGAAAGCCAGCAAAGAAAAACACCAGCAGCAAGTCCCAGCCCGGCAGCAAAAACGTGCCGCCCAGGCCACGGTGCACCCGCCGATAAAAGTCCGCCGTCCCCTCCAGCCGCCGGAAAAGCGGGGGCCACCGGCGCCAGCCTAACATCCCCCATGCACAGCATGCCCTCCGGCCGCCATGCAACGCCAGCCAAACCAGCAACGAGGTAAAAATCAACTAGCCCAGCTGCATGTCACCGCCAATCCATCCATCCACCCCTCAAGGGCCGAGAACCCCAGGCACACGCCCAGAACATACCCGGAGAAACAGCTCCGCCCCGCACACACCCTGCACATCTGGACAACTACCTCAGTCTCCAGAGGAGTCCGAGAACCGGCCGACCGAGAAACAGGGGAGCACGGATCTGAGGTCAATTAGGCAAACCAGGGATGCAAACAAGTCACCCCATGCTAACCGGGAAATGCCGCTGCACCCCCCAGAGTGCAGGCAGAGCCAGCCACTATTAAGTACCTTAGTTGCTTCCATAAGCTGTGTCACAGCCGCTGCTGCTGCAGCTGTTGACCGTGTTGGTGAGCGAGCTAAATCAGCAGACCAAACTAACGTTACAATAACTAACTTCCCTTTCTCCTCACGGAGTATCTTTGTGTCACACCGTCCATACCTCCCCCACAACTCTCCTGTGCTCCCCTGTTCGAAAACCTATACAAGAAATTTGTGTGAACTGACCCTTTAATATTAGAATTAGGCTTGGAGTAAGATCAGGGTTAGGGTTGGGCTTAGGCAGATAGTTGAGTTGTGCATGTGTCTGCACATGTTGATGGTGCAAAACCACTACAAAGCCCTGGTTCAGACATAAAATAGCCAAATACCCCCATGTTAAAATCACCCAACATACAGTCATGCAGTGACAGGAAATATCATCAGACATGAATGGAAGCTACACCAAAAACACTGTCTAAATCCTGACCATGAGAAACTATGTGGGAGGAGAAGCTGTATTGAGTATAATGAGTACAAGTCATCCAGATGGTCTCCCGCCAGCCACACAGCCAGTGACTGATACTGTGTCGTGTTGTTTTGCATACATTCCTTAGAAGCTTCACACAAGTGGGACAGACACAAGGCAAGAGGTTAAAAAAGGTTTAAAACTAATACCACCTTAGAAAAGACTTTATAAAGCTTTATCCCGTCATTTGCTTTTTTGATACAGCTACACACATCACATACACTCTAGCTTCTACACTTCAAACACTTTTATCTGTTCAGGATTCATTATAATCTCCCTGCTCACTTCCTGCAGAAACACGGATAGTAACTTCCAGTAAACTCACACCAGTCAGCATCCATTGCACAGCAGAATTGAATGCCATAATCTCACAATTATTTACAGTAAATCTGACAGCCGTTATGAGCAGCAGGCATGATAAACATCTAAAACCTCCAGCACGGCACCAAAAACCGGACCGCACCCGTCTCTTTTCCCCCCACTGGAGAGCACATGCAGAATTCCCTGCAGGGCTGGGTCTAGGAGTTTCTTTTCTGCCTCTTTCTAATTGGCCAGAGGGTGGCAAACTCAGGGTAATCCAGACACACTATTGGCTGAGGGTGGGAATGTAAATAGTTGGCATTCCCTCAGCCGTGGGATACAGACAGGAAACTGTGGCTATGAATTTTAATAGACGCTGCGCTCGTGCTTTAATCCACACCCTGTTCACTTTTTCTCTCGATTTTCTTGCTTGGGATACTGGATTTTGGGAAACATTTGTCAATGCTCATCCTTACATATTAATGTTTAACTGCATGAAATCAGCCTCTTCTTAGCAATATCCCAGCTGTCCCAAAGTGCACTTACTGTACCACACTTCTCTGGCATAGACCACTCCCATTCAGGTCTTAAAATACAAGATTATGTTTGTGTAGACATTTGAGTTGTCCTCTCTTACCAGTGTCGCTAACCTGAATTTATGTGCATTTGTAAAACAAAGACTGTAACAGTAAGAAATAAGAAATACAACTATTTTTCACCATTTTACATTTTTTGGCACAAAAACCTCCATAGTCCCTGAGATCAAAATGCTTTAGATGCCTTAAGAGGATGCTTCAAAAGTGAACAGCTGCATCTCAAAGTCCTGAATGTTTCACTTTTTACGCCATCCTACTCACTCTCTGCCTGCTCCATTTCTTGCCCACTATTTTACACCTTCTATTCTCACCTCCCACTCGCATGCCAGTGCCCTCCATGGAACACCACTCACTTCTCTGGCATAGATCACTCCCATTCAGGTCTTAAACTACAAGACTGTGTTTGTATGTGCAAGATAAGGACAGGGCGAGGACTATGTTCCATCATATATCCAGGTGCTAGGTTTTAATTGCCCATTGCATCAGGGCCTACCTCCATGAGTTGTGCTGCAGTCGGACGGGTCTCTGGGTTTTTATCCAAAGCTTTCCTCAGGAAATCTTTAAACTCCTGTGACCTTGGGTGAACACAAGAAAGCAGCATTAATCAGAAACAGGAGGAATGAATAACAGGGGGGATGGGGAGGATGAAGGGATAGTTACAACATAACAAAACATTTGTACAGAACATTTCCAGACGATGTGTTGAACGTACATGTAGATCATCTGGGCACAGCTGTGCTGACTAAAACAAAGCTTTTAACGGGGAATGATGAGTTGTCTCCCCATCCCAAATCTCCTTTCAGCAAATGATAACTTATCTTCTGCTGTACTGAACTAGTTGCTATGGAACATTCATACTGATAATATACAAACTGATAAGGAAATAAGTTATAGTTTGGCACTCACTGATGTCCTGCTGCTCTGAGGAGTTGTTGCTAATAGTTTTGGAGAGGGCAAAATAGATCGCAGGAGGAAAGGGGATGTTCAATGTTATACACTTGGTGTCTTCATTGAGATTACATGACACTGAGTGTGCAAACATTTGGTAATAGAATGAAACTAAATGACCTGGTGAAATCTAGACAGGAAGATACAAGCCCATGTTGACTCCACCTATCATATCCTGCGCCAAAAGCTTTATATTTACATGCAATTTTCTGGGCAACATCTCTCTACTTTCTCTTTCGCTTATTATTATGTGCAACAGCTGAATTCAGATTCATTTTTCAATGCAAACTCACCATTTGTGTGGCTGCTCCAGGGTGGGAGGCTCCGACTTGGTGATCTTCAGCAGCACCCTCATGGGGTTGAGCTCATGGTGCGGGGGTTCAATCTGGGCTAGCTCGATCAGAGTGATTCCCAGAGACCAGATATCAGCCTTGTAGTCATATGGGGCATCCTTCATTGTCTCACACATAACCACCTCTGGGGCCATCCTGAGAAAACCAAAGGTGCAATATTTATAGGGATCAGTACGCATGAGAGACACTGAATCCTCAGTTCAAATCTTGAATGCTAACAAGTCGAGGCACATGAACATTAAAACATGCTTTATAGGGATAGTCAAACTGTAGAGTAGAGAGCATCTCCCTGCTCATGCCATTTAGTATATTATTAACGTTTGTGTGTAAATGTTTGAATGTATGGAATTTGCATTATTTAACCTGTCTGGGATATGGTTGTGAAATGGGCTTGAACGTGTGTAGCAACTGTTTACAAGAAAAAGATCTTTAAAGGTGAAGCATACTTAACATTTGTTTTCAATAAAAAAGAAAAATGAATGATATCGCCTCCCACGATAGTCCTAAAATGACCATATGGGATAAATAAACTTCAGTTCTCACATGTCCGAAATCAATGCAGGAATGCTATAATTTTTGGTCATTTTAGGTGCAACTTTATAACATATTGATTGGCTCCTAAATAAAATAAAAAATTTATCTAATCATCAAGTGGCAGAGCTAATAACTAAACTTAATTTGTAAAGAGTTTAACAATGACATGTTAAAAAAATCTGGCTTTACCAAATCAACACTAGTCATAGAGAAATCAGTCCCAACATGATTAAACAGCTTCTGATACCATAAAAATACACCTGCTGTATTTACAGTTATCCCAGAGCAGTGGCAGCAAGTGACTAACTAATGATTACTGATGACAAGTGTTTTCTTTTTTCTCTTACTCACTATTGTGTCAACATCAAGCACACTTCTCCAGTCAGCGCGTTTGTGGACAAACTGCATAATGGCTCTCATAAGCCGCAGCTCCTAGATTTACTCAAGTGCAAAGGAACAAAGGTTTGCCTCGTGTTTCTTGTTGACTTGGCTAATCGGTGCAATCAGGGGAAAGGTATATGCCAAAACTGATCAGGACTAATCAGAGCTGGGAGGGAATTCCTGATGGATGATAATCTGTTCTCCAGTAGTCAATGGTTAACTGGCTCCAACCATATTCACTGTGGATAACAGTATGGAACAAGGTTCACTGTAGAGGCTTCCAAGGGAACCTTTCCAATTTGTTCAGGTATTGAGGAGAGAACAGCACTGTCAGGTTTAAAGCACTGAGTTATTGATGTGATGGGTTGAGGGTGTGTATACACAATGTCATGCTCTTTCAAGTATTATGGAAGAGTTGTGGGAAGCAGGAAATGTGTTCTCAGCAAGCAATAACCCACAGCTTATATAGCTCATATAGGGGCGGTTGTCTACAGTCCGAGAATTTGCTATATGGTTTCTACCAAGGTAAGTAATAGCTCATGCTGTATCAATACATTGCAGGCAATGTTCCTAATCAGTGATCAGGACTGTTTTATACTGGATTTATAAGATGTTTCGTCAATGTGATGAAATACCTCAATTTTCTGGGGATTTAATTCACTGTATAAAATAAAACAGGCAGTCCCATCCGCAAATTGTTGTCTTTAAATGTAAATCTTCAGCTGGTGCTCTGAGGTGCAGTGATGTCTTACTCACCAGTATGGCGTTCCAATAAAAGAATCTCTTCTTTGTAAGGTTTTGGTGTTTTTTGCAGATACTCCAAAATCAGCTACAAGAATGAGAAGGACAAAACAATTACAAAAAAAAAAGATGAAATAAGTTGAAAGAAGAAGCACTTTTCCGTAAGAGGCAGTGAAGCCAGTTAGAAAACTTTTGTCATTTATATCCCCCTTGAAGTAGCTTGTAAAGCTGTAACGACATTGTGATGGGCAGAGACACCAGAATTTAAAGCACTCCTGTTTCCCAAACAAGCTGCCCCCATTTCCTGACATGACCCTCAGATTACAGGGGTGTCATTTTCACTTTGGCTGAACACGATTTTCTCTGAAAGTAGGAATATTACGTGTGGCTTGCCCAGGGTTGTGAAGTGTTTGGCAGAGGCCTGAGGATTTTACTCACAAGGCAGCAGGCTGACTGCTTCAATTACAAACTGGCATGTTCTATTACGGGGACTTAAGTGACCGTCTTGGTTTTGCAGACTACAATTCAAATATCTTTGACTTCCCAGTCAAACATATCATTTGGACTTCTGCAGTCTAAGCTTGAAAGGATTTTTTGCTTTCTACAAAGACAATAAACAGTATCACTGATTTTATTGTACATCAAATAGGAGTTTATGCATCAATTTCAATCAAATCTGGTAACTTATTCTGGTAAAATCATACCAACAGCAGTATGAACTCAGAGGTCAAATATACTACAACATTGTACATACAGCACATTCTGGCTAAGCGGTTCCTTCCCCTCACATCCGCTGTATCACTGGGTTTAACCTACCTCTTTTCCCTCAAAGAATCACCAAGGGTGTCTCTCAAGAAGCATTATTATGATTTTCCCCTATATTTCTACGCTAACACACCTAAAGGCTCCCGTAATACACCACAGCATCAGGAATGTCACAATTGGACAGAGATCAACAGTCGCTACAGAGTTGTGTGCTACATGGATGAACATAATGTTTACTGCCATGTACCATAGGTGAATATAGAACGCATTTAGCTGACCTCAAAGATGGTTAATTGCTGCCTTCTTTGAATTAACAACTGGTTACATAAGTTTGGAGACTGTAAATGAGTCAGTGTTATGACTTAATGAGGTTATAGAGGCAACTCCCAGTGATTATATTTAACTGTGGTGTCTCAGGGAAGAATGTAAGGCAAAGGAAAAGGACTTTAACAAGAAGTACAAGTCCAGCTCACTGAGCACGGTGGCTGACGACATGTGTCATTTGAAATTAAAAAAAGAGAGAGAGGGAAATTGTAATAAAACTAATTACCAATAAACCATTTGGAATAAAATAAAGCTAAAGCACAAAATATGCACCCAAATACAATACAAGGTTTAGTGTCCAAGGATCCCAATATCAGGCAGCCATTTAGAGAGAAAAATCAACACTTCCTTAACTGGCACTACGCTTTAATCCAAAACATACTGGTGATTGGGTTGAATCCACAACATCAGCTGTGCAATGTCAAGAATGTGGAGAACTCTTCAAAAAGCCACAAAATGAAAATATGGAAAACTTCTGAGAATGCAGTTTCCCCCCCACATAGTGCTCACAGGACGGGTACAGGGCCTATAACTGGGTGTGCATGTGTGATAGCATAAGAGATGGGAATATGGAGTTTATCTGAGAATTAGTTCCACTTGCATCACTTTGGCAGTGGTTTTCTCTGTGAACCCACAGTCCAACCCACAAGTTTAAAATATGATATTTTCTGCAATAATCTACCGAATTCCTACTTTCTGGTGAAATTTCATTGCCCTTAGGTTTTACATTCAGTGCATGTACTCACCCTATATACCAACAGACTTACAGCAGTGTCTTGTCTTTCTTCTACATATATTTATTTCTAATTGTAGATTTGCTGATTCAACAGATTTATAAAATCATCCCTTCCTGTGTGACAGGATGGTTCCAAGGAAAGTGTAATACTTCCCACTTTGTTCTTTGAACAGCATACGTAAACACAAAAAACCACAAAACTTTATTATAACCGCCTGTCAGGACCTCAACATTTCTCAAGGTATGGATAAATTTGTGCACCACACCGCAAAATTTTCCAACAACTATAACACAACATTTTGAATTGTCTCCACAAATACAAGAGAAATGTTGTGATTCTGGAAGTTAATTCCAAATGAGGATACCCTCAGAACATACTGTATTGCATTTGTCAGATTGTGTACACCTACTTGTGTGAGCATGGACAAAATGGCACTTGGACACTATGATGCAGACACAATGAATAAAATTTTGCTTTCCAGAAATGCTAAGAGTTAAATGTCAACTTTGCACAAGCACAACAAGGAACTCAAACTAGCCATATTCTAAAGTATAAATATCTAAATCCTCACCCAGTTTGATGTCCCCATCCAGCATGAGAAGGATGTTACCGGCCTTCAGGTCTCTGTGGATGATCTTCATGCTGTGGAGGTAGACCAGAGCTTCTAGCATCTGTCGACAAACCACCTTAATCTGTGGCTCCGTCAGCCCGCGATCCAACTCTGATAAGGGCAGGAGACAGGAGAGGTGAAATACGCGGTAGGGGAGAGGGGTGAGAACCAAAGCCGAATGGAAGTGTCAGTTGCGAAAGCAAGCTAAAAGGGGTTCAAAATCCATTTGTGCACATCTTGCAATTCATTTAGTGAACATACAATCACGATCGAGTGTGTGAACTCCACGAAAGAAAACAGCAGAAGATAAAGGCGTGATATATCAATGGAGTCCCTAAGATAGTGCTGCTGGATAAGTAATCCAAGATCAGAAAAGCCATCACACATCCAAGCTAGTCCTGGCCTGCAGACTTTATTCTACCGTGTCTGTGTTTGGTTAGTCGCAGTGAGGGTACAGACAGTTATGAGGATGTGGATTACCCAATAAAAACAGAACAGGGGGGTTTCCCACAACGGAGGACTCCACTAAGTCTGAATGCTTTCTAGAGCATTCAAGGCCAGACTACTGAAGCTGCAGTGATCATGTTCGAAACAAATAAACAGTAATGTGATGAATGCTGGTTTACTAGATATTTCCTGGAGCTTTAAAACAATAGCATGGATTGGCCAAAAGTCTTTGATCTTTTATCATGCCTCCACGCTTCCTTAAAGACACCGCTGAAGGGACAGGTGTAGTCACAGCACTGCCGCAGGTGTGGAACTTGACTCTCGTGACACGGAAGAAAGCTGGAGTGCTTATAAAAGAGAGCAAATAGAAAGAGAGAGAGAGGCCTACCTAGCATTGTGGCATCCACAGCACCTCCAGGGCAGAACTCGATCATGATCTAGTGAATGAAGGGGTGAAAGGATGAGGTTAAATGTGATCCAGCTTTATGAATATACTGTATAAACGTACAACTGGCAGCTGTAATCTCCCTTTTCAGGGATTTATATGTAGCAACAGGAAGAACAGATCACTTTTCATGACATGGGGCATCTTTTAAATATTTTCATATGTTGTTATTCTGACATAGCTGAACTCATGGTTTTAAAATACTGAATACTGAATGAATCGTATTCAATTATCTGGCTAGAATCAGTCAGCACTGATGGCCCATAAAGGTTTGGCACTTGAACCTGAGAGTAATTTAGGAACACCTTAAATGAAGTGTGGCAGTAAAACTAGCTTAACTAATTAATAACATACACATAACACTCCAATGACGAAGAGCACTAAAAGTAAAAACATCAAATTAGTAGTGCAATATTGACAGTCACTACTATCCACACACCAAACCAAAGATGTATTTTATAAGGAGATTTGATTTATTGTAAAATATTCTTAACACCAGCAGAGTTTGAAATGAAATTTCTTTTAACAACTAAATGATGAAAAAACTGTCAGCACTTATGTTGTATATCAATCAGTGGCTTTTCAGTGGATAGTAGTATGCAAATCCCCATCATCTGATTCTGGGATTTTCAAGTCTAGGAAATTGATTTCCTTTTTGCTATATGCCAACGACAGTTTCAGGCTCGTTTCGGTATTATTCTTATATTTAGGAAATTTAAGTACTACATGTTTGACACTCTTTGACATAAGTACTAGAATACACACCCTTTGCAAAGTGGATAGCTGGATTCAGACTGTGTGTGATAAACTGTCAGGCTGTAACACACTTCCTGGGACACCCTGCCAAATATATAATACCAGTTCAGCAGGGAAGTAAAAACACAGGAGAGAAAAATGAGTCTGAGAACACACTCCCTAAATGGTGTCTTGTTGGCCAAAAGCAACTTCCAGCAATCACCTTTCATTTCCTCTCCTTACATAGTCAGCCACTCTAACTGACACACACACAAAAAAAAAATAATCTAAATGTTTCATTAGAGTAAAGTTAAAAGAAAATAAAAACGCTGTAGGATTTCATAACAATCCTACGCAGAACAGGCAGCTGTGTTCACGAAACTGTGTGACATCGTGTGTTAGTACATTACATTGTCTGACACACATGCTTAATTGCTGATGATCTTTTGATTCCTAATGGTCAAAGATCAACCCTAGGGGGGGTGCAGCATACCTGCTATGTGATGTCATTCCTATTTAACCATTGTGTCCTGCTTGCTATGACAACACTGTCAAAGCATCAACCTGGCACTGGACAGGGTGTGGAGTTTCAATCCATACAAAGCCAATATGAAGAATTACAAGAGAAGTACAAAAGGCATGGACATGAATGCAATAAAAAAAAAATGCATACTTGTGCACACACGCAGTCGCATGAAAGCACACACACGCACACACCACTTTGTGGAATATGAAGAATGTCAATCCTGGTATGCAGCTCCAGGTGAAACAATGTTCTTTTGTGAAGTTTGGATTGACAAACCACATTAGTCTGGGTTTTGTCAGGTGTTATCATGGATGTTTTACTTTGTCAAGGGAGGCTGGCGCACACAGTCTGTCCTAAGAGTGACATCCAGTGCGCTGCTTACCAGCAGCACCGGCCGGGAGCTAGCTCCAATGTTATCAGAGAATAACAAAGATTGTTTATTAGAGGTAAAAAGTGTCACTTAGTTTTATTTACACTGGCCAACTTTTGTATTGGAACTGAATTTTTTTTTCTTGCTGTGATCCAGAATATGGTCCAGGTTTCTGTTAAGGTTGTGGACTTTTGTGGAGATTTGAACTGAGATAAGGAATCATGGGTTTTGTGTTGAGCAATGCACTGGTGAACTGTGTTTCTTGTTATCTGCTGGAACCTGATAATATTATATTATTTCATGTCATGACTTGACTCTCTTTCTGTGAAATTATTATACGTGATAATTTACAGGGGATTCCTATCAAGATTGTTCGTTTGTGTTTTTAATGCTTAAAAAAATAGCTATCAGCTGATACATCGTTATTGGATTTCAGCATCTGCCTCAAAAGTCCATTATCAGTCAGGATTTAGTTCATATTACTAAATTGGTCCAATATATGTAGTATTTTTGCAGAAGTTGAAATATATTTTGTTAAAATGTGTTTTCAACTGTATCTCCATGCAGAGCTGATTAAAATCAGATAAAAGTATAATCCATTTTGAAAGCACACCCCATTTACACCCCACTACGGAGGGAAGTTTATTATACATTTCAGTACAAACCACTTCCGTAGTACTGCTCTCCGCGAACCAAACAGATTTTTCAGATTTCTTTTCTGTTTAAAACCCCCTCTCTGAAGTAAATGAACTTCCCTGCAGTAGTAACACACTGTAACACCCAACCGAAACAGCTGTACATTACACTACTGTGTCAGACTGGTTTGTGTTATCGTCTGTGCAGCCAGATCTGCTCACCCTGCCTGAAAGAAATCCACATGACGTATTGTGCTGTGGTGAAAAATGTGCCCTGACTGGTCAAGCCACATGCATAGCATAACCGCTATGGGCTGAACACGCATGCAGACACAAGCATTCTCTATCTTACACATACACAAAAATCAACCAAACAGTGCATCACATGCCACCTATGTGGAGAAGCCAGCATTTCAGTTTTAATAATAGATAATAGAACTATCGACCTACTAATCAAAGTTAGTGTATTGATTTTTTACTCCAAAGAGATTAATCTGATTTAAACAGAATCCCTAGACTAAGCCAAGCTGGTGCTGTGCAATGTCTTACAATAAATAATGTCTCTATTTTTGAGTGTCTTTCTTTCTTTTGAGTCAAGCGGAACTAAATTGGACGCAGTCTACAGAATCCAAAAAGCTTTAAATTAAATGAGGCAAGACCCACTGACATTGCAGTCTTCCAAGAATTCACAGCTCTGTACTTTCACAATGATTTCCCACCTCATTTTGTCACAAGTCTAAAGAACACAAAAGGCTATTTGCCAAAAAAACAAAAAAAAAAACAAAAAAGACCTGGTTAGAAACTGCAATCCCGAATAAAGAAAGAAATACGACCATATAAAACCTGAATCACACAGGGAGACACTGTTATACTTTGTCACTCTATGGACATGACTAAAGCTTCAGTGATCTATGTACATAAGGTGGTGCCAACAAAGACAACACACTGACTTCTATCGATTTGCTTTCCAGTTTCATCAAAAATCTCTCTAGCAACTACAACTAGTGCCATTATGTAGACCTCACTGTATGTAAATATATAACCAGACAATGAAAAAAATATTGCCCCTTCCCTAGTTTGAGAACCACTGGCAGAGTTAGTGTGGGTGCGGCCAACCCAGGGCCCTGGCTGGGTAGTTGGCCCCCTTATGTGGACTGTGCAGTTTACACTAGTTGATAGTAGGCAATAGTTTCCCAGTTCTCCTCAAATGAAACAGTCCCTTCACTCGTGGTAAACCACTACAAGAATAGCAATTACCAACAAAAATCACTATTCTAAGACGTTTTAAAAAACATAAATCTTAAAGTAAAATTTGTATTTCAAACAAATGGCAAACTTATTAGCCAATTGTAACAAACTCCCTTCACCCTCATGCATCATGGGAATTCTGAGGGACAGACATAGGCTACTATGCATCTCCCCGGAGTAACACAAGCTGCGTGTGCACTGCATTTTAGTTCCAGTGTCAACTTCCACTGGAAGCAGAGCATGTAGCCTGCGCCACCTAAATCACTTGTTTTTAATATGTCCTTTTGTTCTTCTACTAAATTCGTCAAAGCTCTCTGCGGCTCGCTTTCCTTCATCATCTTGACGGGTGCATCTAGCAACTACCACAGGAAGCATTTCAGAATAAGAGCGTTTTGCCTGCCAGATTTTGCTGACATGTTTAGATTTTGTGATTAGTGCTTGCTTTTTGTGCTTCTACTAGGAATAATCAGGCTACGTAGTTATATTATTGCTTTTTTGTCCGTTTTAACTGTGTTTATTGTTAACATATGATCGGGAGTCTGTACAGGGTATTTTATTTTGAAAATTGACCGGATTCCGTGCCGTTTCTGTGTCTGACTTCCAGAAGCAGAAACGCTTCTGGGACGCACTGCAGCGCTTCACAAACATTTACTAGAATGGCTGCGATAAGCTCTGGCAGCAGTAGTCGTCCAGGGTCAGGTAGCCTAAACTTGGTTTAAATGACTTGGTAGCAGGTTGGCCCCATGATGACACTCCGCCCCCACTGTGCTGAGAGTCTAGCTCTGCCCCCACAATGGGCTAAACCACAGGATCTTATCTTTAATGCAGAAGGTGTTGATATTCTTAATTTTGTTGTAGAAAAGCTGTAGTCATTTCTGATATTATATCCTTATCGTATGTTCTGATGGATATTTGCTTTGCAAAACCATTGTGGTACTATGCCTCTTCATTATATATTAATATATAAAAAACTTCACGCCTTAAGATCATAGGAGGCATGTGAGACAATGCGTTTCTTTGTCATTTGGGTAAACCAATCCATTAGACAGGCTTAACTATGCTTCTAAATGAAGTGTGTACATTCTCTTGTGTTTATAGCTTTTTTGTCCTTCTTTTTAAAAAAAAAAATCTGTTTAACTGTTCTCCTCCCTTCTCTGTGTCCGTTCTTCTCAGTGTGCTGATGTCAGCAGTCCCGTCCCCATGTTAAAGGCCCTCTTTTTCTCACGCTGTGGGCCTGGCTGCCCTGTTAGCCTCAAGACCAGATTGTTCCTAAAAGGGAACAAACAGCCCTTCTCTCACTGTCTGACTGTCTCTTTCTTTATTCCTCTATCCCTCTCTTACTCAGTAGAAAGCAGAACGGGTGGGTCGGTACTGGAATGCATCATCTCACCTCTACCCAGTCCACCCAACCGGAGGTTACTGTGGCCTGACCGCCAACCACTGGGCTACTTGTTGAGATCCTGAAGCAAACGCACATATTCATAGCAATGAGGTGCAGAGCTTGTTCACTTTGTCTTGTTGTACATAATTGTGCTACTGCTGTTTGAATGCTCATGTCCCTTTTGACGGTGCATTTTTATACAAACTGAGAAAATCCTGGTTGCTCTTTAAATACAGATTATTAAAGAGATTGACAGGAAATATGTTTAAGATCTAAAATAAGAGAATAGTTTGTGAACACAGCTTGGACGTGAGAAAGCTGACAGCTAATGGCATCACTTGCACACAGGAAGAATGTGGTTAAATGCTGCAGGGGGGGTGTTCGTACATGAAGTCAAAACCCATTTTTTATACCATTTATAATAAGCTTATTTTCTACAATAGCCATACAATGCATTTACATCGAGACATAATCTCTTTCTATAGCAGTTTTTATTGTTAGTGGCGGAGTCCGCCATTGCTGCACAAGGTAACAAACCATACTAGGTATGGACTATGCACATCATGAAATCTGATTACGGTTGCAATTATTGACTGGGCTCTTTTTTAAAACAATGGGCGTCTCTTTGGCTGAGTTGTAAACAAACCAGTCTTTCTGTTCTTCTGTTCCATTTCTGACAAAGTAGCTGCTAAATGAGTGTTTGCTGTACCACGGGTGTTGCCAAATCAACCAGGACTGAAATCTGTTTTTTTTTTTTAAACAACTGAAGACAAAAAACACTGGAAAACATGAATGAATTTCCTTTTTTAAATACATTTCTGTATAAAAACATACACCTTAAATTTAAACTCTTAAATCTTTTGTTTATAACAACTTCACAAGTAGAGTTACAACTATCTTTAGTCTTAATGCTGCCTTGTAATTCCTCAGATACTCAAGGCCATGCCCCTTGCATGAGGTCACTTTTATTTTTCTTGGCCAGATAGACTGGGAGATTACAGAGGGAGTTGAAAAGTTTACACTTGACCCAGTGAGCGAGTGTGGAGAGGAAAAATAACTCAAGAGCAGAAAACACTGAACTGAAATCTTCGTTCCTGCAGGAATATCAGGGTGAGGAGTGGGTCATTTCTGATGCGTTATATCACCCTGGGGGTCTTGTGTCATCCCCATTTAGGCAAAGCTTTCATATGTAGGAGAAATATACTCTAGATGAGATATTGTTGCAATAAAAATAACAAGGCAGTCAGATTGAAATGGAACATCCCATGATCCTGCCAACATATATGGTTGAAAGGTCTGTTTTTGCACTCCCCCGCTGAACGCTCAGGTTTGTGTGCTGTGGCTGTTTGGAAAGGTTGCAAAGAAAACTTGATGGACAGACACAGAAACTCCTCAATGCAGTGAAAACAGTACATCTTGTGAGGAGGGTAACAGTGTAGATACCAGATAAGGTCCCTTTGAAAGCAGTCTAATACAACAGCAGTCCTGACCACAGTGTTCCCAGGTAGCCGCATACTGGCAGTTCATTTAAATAAACTGTGCGAGATCTGGACCAAATCTGTAATAATATTCTTTGGCTGTATGTAGGTGTGTGACAAGATCGTGCCACGAGATCTCGCAAGAATAAAATGTGACCATATTTCTAATCAGTTCAAGTGCTAAAATGTTCAGACAGTGATATGGCTATATTTTTTAATGGCGGACTTGCTTAATAGTGTTAGGTTAAGGAAAAATGAAACAGGAAGAGAGGGGAGTTGACAAGTCTGTGGTTTACACTTGAAGCTGGTTGTCTTAACCAGATGTGTGTTTGACCTACCCACAGTTTGTTCTCATGGTAAAATGCATCAAGCAGCTTGACAATGTAGCGGTGGTCACATTTAGCCAGGATGTCTATCTCAACGATGTAGTCCTCCAGCTCATCCTCACTTTTCGTCTCGATCTGCTTTGCTGCAGCCAGAGCTCCTGTCTCTTTGTTTCTGGCCTGACAGACAAAGAAACAGAACAACATTAAATTCAAAATGCATGAGTAATGGCAGGCCTGTTTGATAGATTCTTGCATTTCACTTCCCTTTCATTTAGGACAAAACCCTTTCACAGCAAAAATAAATAAGGACATTTCTTTCTGTGCAACTAATCCTATGAACTCCAGACTTTCACTTCTCCAAAGAAAGGATTTTGTATCACTCAGATTTCCACAGAAAACATGAATAGTATGGAGAGAGACAGGGTGTGGCTGTGTGATAAAAAAGACCATTTCTGCCCATGTTTTTTGTTATATGCCAGACTAAAAGGTGGAAAACATCAAAATGAAACTGACAATATCAGTCTACATACACACATCCAATGCAAAGATTCTACCAGATGCAAAATTCCAAGTTTGCCTCAAAGATCAGTTTATTCTTCTTCTTGCATCATTCTGCCGGCCGGACTACTCTTCTCCAGTTGTAGCAGAAAGAAATCCGAAACATCAAGAAACACATGATGTCTGTGAAGGTTCTCAGTCATCCAGATCATAGTTATCCAACGTCTTCTAGTATCTTCAACCAAGTCCAGATGCCCTTGACCTCAACCTTCATTGCATATCAAGAAATGCAAGACAGTCGGTCAACATTTTAATTTCTAACATTTAGACACAAAACAGGGGATGAAACTGCACACCCTCCCTGGGCAACTGGCCAAAGTGTCAGTGTGGCTAAACTAAGACACATGCAGAGTGTGCGTCACACACACACACACACGGACAAGACACAGATGTCCTACTACGTCTGAGTAATAAAGGGAAGCAAACGTAAACATGAGCAGAAAGCATCAAAACACCCAAACCATGGTGTGACTCAAAGTGAAGCACAAAGCGCCAAACAGGTGACGTTCATCCTTGTGTAACAGACAGAATGATGTGAATGCTGAGTGATGGGATTTTGTGGGCCAACATGACATTAATGTGCGCCTGCAGACAAAACCACAAGATCAGTGCTGTAATTGCAAGATCACGACCGGAGACAAGCCGAGACTTAAAATAGAGTCGAAAAACAGAGGTAAATGGTGGTGAGGTGATCCATCCTGCACCATTGTTAAAAAACCTCCAACACTGTCAGATCAAATGATTGGACATCAAGACAACTGCACACAAAAAAAATACTCAATTTACATTTTTCTTAGACATACAGAAGTTAGAAACACCTGAAGCATAATACAACAGGTTGTCAATGATCAAGAAGAACATGTGTGGTTGGTGCATGAGAACATTTTGTCAGGACGCCAATATGTCATGGTGATAACACAGGAGTATTTCTGTGTGCACATGTCCACCCAGTGACCTGTAGAAACACGACAGACTAAACAGCCTGGTGGAGTCTGAATGTGATCCACCCTCCATGCTTTACAGCGGCTATGGGAAAACATCTGAATAAACAGGACAGGCTCACAGCAAAACACACTCACTTTAACTCACAGTTCACCACAGCTATGTGTATATGTGTGAGTTAGCGTTTGGCAAACAGAGCTCCGGAGAAGCCAAACTGCCCCCCATCAGGGCAACCCACAGTGTGAGTCAACAGGATGTCTCCTCCTACCGTCAATCCATCAGTCTGTTAGTTAACAAGCCACGGCAGTAAACACAGAGACACCAGACACTTTCACTCCTCTGCTACCAACTCGGCTCTCTGCTGTTTGCTTCCCTCCTGCACCAGCACTGTCAGCCTCCACAAACTGGGGTCTGAAAAGTTCTATACTTTCTTTGATACATGGCACCAGTTTTGCAAACCAGTTTAAATATCTTGAAATGTATGAAACTTTTCACTGGGAGATATTTCATGTCATGGTATCAGACATGCACACAATGTAGACTACAATTCTTTAAAGAATGGGTAACACGGAGCAACATACAAAACACACACACACACACACACACACACACACACAGAGTATAGCTGAACGCTTGAAAGTTTTTATCTTGTCCCTAGCCATCCTGTTGCAGAAAAAGAGACAACATAAAAGTATGCAAACCTACAGACACAACAGAGATAATCTCCAGCTCTACAGTAGCAAACAGGATACCATTAGGCAACTTTATCACAAGGCAAAATTTGTGAATGCTTGCAACGCACTTTTGGTGACAAGAGTTAGTGTTTAGGGTCATGATTTCCTCCTCTCGTCTCTCATGTGTCAGATTTACAGACCGATAGAATGATGGCTGACATATCTGAACAAGTAGAGTATTGTAATGTTGCATCTGGGGGTTTAGATCACCATATTTTCAAGTTGAACACTGGTCTTAGAAAAGATATGAGAGATAGTAACAGGAACACACACACACACACACACACACACACACACCTCAGTGGTAACACAGCTGAGGAATGCACCTCTGGCCTTCAGATGGTCAGGGGTTGAGTGGACAAAGAAGGTAGACAGAGAAGTGAGCCACATGCATTTACATCAATGAGGGTCCAAGAGTATAGTATGCAAAAGTGCGTGTTTGTTTACTAACTGTATATGCTCCACAGAGAGGAAATGACACTGAAACACCTCATTGAGTCTTACGTGGGAGCCTAACTTCCCACAAGCGTGACATCAATGCGCAAGTACGTCTAGACGTTTATGCGAGAGAGATGACGGAATAATTGCAGGAGGAGGAATCATCCTGCTCAACGCTCTTTAATCTCGACTGGCTTCAAAAGACCAGCAACAGCCTCTCCCATCAGAAACAAATTCCTGTCTGATTGACGTCTTTATTTATCTGTTGTTTCAGATTAGCGGCATTTAAGGTTCACTTCAATACTCTGCAATTGTTGTTTGTTTAGAGTCTGCTGCCGACCCTACGTCACATCCTGATTTATAGTCCCCTCCAAGAGTATTGGAACAGAAAGCAAATTCCTTTGTTTCTGTTATTCACTGAAGACATTTGGGTTTAAGATCAAAAGATGAGTATGAGACAAGAGTTCAGAATTTCAGCTTTTATTTCCTGGTATTCACATCTAGATGTGTTAAACAACTTAGGACATATCACCGTTTGTATTAGACCACAACATTCTTAAGTGAGCAAAAGTAATGGAACAAATAATCTTCAAGTAAATAACATTTAATATTTGGTGGCATAACCCTTGCTTGACAATAACTGCCTAAAGCCTGCTACCCATCAACATCACCAAACTGTTGCATTCTTCATTTGTTATGCTATTCCAGGCTTTTACCGCAGCTTCTTTCAGTTCTTGTTTGTTTCGTGAGTGTTTCTCCCTTCAGTCTTCTCTTAAGGAGGTGAAATGCAGCTCTACTGGGTTAAGGTCAAGTGACTGACTTGGCCAGTCTAAAACCTTCCACTTTTTCACCCCTGATGAAGTCCTTTGTTTTGTTGGCAGTGTGCTTTGGGTCATTGTCCTGCTGCATGATAAACTTCCTCCCGATTAGTTTCAATGCATTTCTCCGTAAATTGGTAGACAAAATGTTTCTGTACACTTCTGAATTCATTCTGCTGCTACCATCAACAATAAATATTAATGAGCCCAAACCATGACATTACCTCCACCATGCTTCACAGATGAGCTTGTATGCTTCGGATCATAAGCAGTTCCTTTCTTTCTCCACACTTTGGCCTTTCCATCACTTTGCTAGAGATTAATCTTGGTCTCATCAATCCATAAGATTGTGCTCCAGAACTTTTGTGGCTCATCTCTGTACTTCTTTGCAAATTTTAACCTGGCCTTCTGATTCTTACTGCTGATGAGTGGTTTGCATCTTGTGGTGTGGCCTCTAGATTTCTGCTCTCTGAGTATTCTTCGAACATTGGATTGTGATTCCTTTCACCCCTGCACTGTGCAGGTCGTTGGTGATGTCACTTACTGATGTTTTGGGGGGTTTCTTCACAGCTCTCATAATATTTCTGTCATCAACTACGGTTTTCCTTGGCCGACCTGTTCGACGTCTGTTGTTCAGTACACCAGTAGTTTCTTTTTCAGGACATTCTGAATTGTTGTGCTAGCTATGCCCAATGTTTGTCCAATGGCTCTGGTCGAATTTCCTTCTTTTCTCAGCTTGACAATTCTCAGCTTGCTTTTCTCCCATAGACAGCTCTCTGGTCTTCATGTTGGTTTATCCTCTTTAACAGGAAATGCAGTCTTTATAGGTTTGAACCAAGGATGTAAACTTAGACTAGTCATGCAGAGCTATTTAATGTTTGAATAATCAACCTAAAAGGCAACACCTGGCAACAAGAAACATCTGTCAGTCACATGTTCCAATAGTTTTGCTCACTTGAAAAATGAGTGAGTTCAAACAAAGGATGGCATGTCCTGAGTTGTTTAACACATCTAGATGTGAATACCAGGAAATGAGAGCTGAAATTTTGAACTCTTGTCTCATACTCATCTTTTGATCTTAAACCCAAATGTCTTCAGTGAACAAAAAAAACAAACTGTAGTATCTCCACCGTTCATGTGCCTATTGCATCTTGTAGCATTCTGCACAAGCAAAAGTCCCAAAAGAAAACTAGATATGGATTGAGATGGATGCATCATTACAGCTATTATAGAAGTAGTAAAATATAAAGTTTTTGTTGTATCTCATACAACAGCAGCTTTCAACAAGACATGGGAGGGATATTGTGTTTTTTTGTGCTTTTAACATACTAGAATGCTACACAACCTGTCTGAGTAAAGCGGGAATTGTGCTTTTCCGGAGACAGATGTAAATGTCTCTGAAGGGTGTTACAGGTAAGCGTAGGTTGCAGAGGAACTAGCACACCCCTGCAAATGTCACACATCGTGGGAACCTGCGAGTCAAGCAAGTTGACTGGTTGATTCCAATAGCTCACTTTTCTCACAATTATAAATAAAAAAGTATAAATAAAAACAGTATAATAAAGTCTCCTACATGCAACCCAGAGAAGCCTCTCCAAATTTAGAGGGATTACACATGGTGTTACCAGTTGGCCCAGGAGGCATCTACGTCATTCGATTTGTTTACATGCGACAAAACAAAGATACAAAACAAAAAAAAACAGAGACACCGGGAGTCAAGAGTTCTAGAGAAAACACTGTAAATGATTACATAATAACAGTTCACAACCACAGGACTGCAGAAGCAGGGATACAGTTAACTACATAGTGTAGCTTCTGTAGCCATCCCAGGAGAAAACAACGCTTCACTGCTTCTCACTATTCCTCCAGAGCAGAACAACAATCTTTGGCTTTGTTTGGGTCTTATTTCCATGGAGATCGAAAGGACTTGTTTCTGCTCCGTCTTGCAGCTCTGCTCACTAGATGCCTGCCTGGCTGTTTTCCTGTTCATTAGTGACTTGGCTTTCATGTAGGTTAAGTGCAAAATGGATTACCGAGAGGACCCAACCTGGCAGAAAAGCTGACACACTCACAATCTCTTCCACGGTTTGAACAAATTGCCTAAAAAACGACGATGAAAAGGTGCCACTGCACATTTCAAGCATCTGCAGATGTTTCATTTCTAATGTTTTAGCTTTAGGAAATGACTGCACGTGATATCTCACTGGACCACATGTAAGTTTGCACATTGCAACAACATCCAAATAGGCACAATGGAAACAAATTAAGATTATAGGCTAGTTTTAGTGCTCAGCATTGCCTCACAAATCCTGTCAGAACACAAAAGTTCCCAATTGACTGTACCAAAATAACAGTAGGAATCAATGATTTGTATGCAACATACTACACATTCCAACTTTTTGTTAAGTGTTTATCTGGTTTGATCCATCTCCTTCAGATTGATGTTTTTAATCTGACCTCTCCAAACCTCCTGCCTCATTAGTCACTGTCAGGCCACAATGTTCATCTATTGTCTCCCTCACCAAATTTGTCTGTCATCCCCGCTTGTACATCTCTCCTCGTCTCTCATGTATATTTATCCATCTGTTTTCACTAACAGTCTGTCTGAAGGCCGCAATCCATGACCGTGAAGCACACCGGCTGCTGCTGCTGCTCGAGAAAAGCCTTAGAAAAAAGGCAAAGCTCTAAAAGCAGATGTTACTGAACCATGTGTTGATGTACAAATACACTGTACTGTACGTGCAAACTCACACACAAAAGTACATGCTCCCAGCCTTGTGTGTATCATTTAGTATTCAGACACACACTTTTATAAACAAAATCAAGCTGGCAATAATACCGTTTAAAACTGGGTGTGTTGACTGAGGCATTAATGATTTCTGTGGGAAAAAAAGTCCTTCAGCCTAAAAATAACTTAAAATGTCTTTTAAAAAAATCTATTTGTACCATAAGCTTCTTAACATTATTTCTTGCTTCTTAAACACAATTTTTTAAATCTTTGTCCATTTAGAAAGTAGGCTGAATGGATGAGGAATAAGTAATGATAGCGTCAATGCACCAGATGCCCTCCTGCAACCAACAACAGAGAGAACTCTCCCTGGGGTCAGTCACCTCCAGGTTGAACGAACATGCCGCATTGCTGACGTTTATTCTGTGTTCTAGTCTCTACAAAAACACACATTGTGGACCTTTGACCGCCCCGACCGACCGAACCTGGAAGCCACCCCTCCTGTGAAGGCTCTCCCCATGTGTCTGTGAACAGGAATGTGGTTCTCAGCCACTCCATCATGACAGCAACTACTAAAACCTCACCTGACAGCAGACGCCTGTGGAAGTGATCATCTCTCATTCAGACGAACAAGGTGCACAAGCAAAGCATGTTAAACAGCTTCACGAAGGCTACTGATTTGTTTTAGAGTGTCTTTAAGTCTTGGTCTATTACAACTGTGTCAGAGAAGTGCCGTCCTGTGTACTCTCAGACAACATACACAGGAAATTAGGGGAAATGAATCAGTTAGTACAAGGCAGCCATTTGTGTAGCTTTCTTTTGGTATCCATTCATCCATCCCCAACTGCTTATCCGGGTTCGGGTCGCAGGGGCAGCAGCTCTAGCAGAGGACCCCAAATCTCCCTTTCCTGAGCCACATTAACCAGCTATGACAGGGGGATCCCGAGGCGTTCCCAGGCCAATGTGGAGATATAGGCTGCAGTCAAGAAATCTTTTTTGCTAAGGAAGGTTCCTACCTGAGTGAAGTGACCCTAAAGTATTGAAGAGGCAGCCATGATAACAGCTGGTTGAAATCTCCAAAAGCTAAGGAAAGGTGCTTCAATGCTTCCTTTCTTATGTCCTTTAGCTTGAGGTACACTGGACCATCCTTTACGAGATGATGCGTCCCACAATTGCGGCAAAAACATTTAAAGCGACGCATAATAATAATTCTCAAACTCGAACAATAAAATCTATTGACCACATTTAGCAAAATCCTTGAAATACATGACGGACAGGAATGCCCGGAAATTTTTCTCTTTACCGGACTCATATATGATACTTGAATAAGACACTCACATTTCCTTCTTTTTGTTTTGTTTTCTTCGGGCTTTGTTGTAATCTAATATATTTTATGTTTCAGGTTGTTGACGTTTTCCATAAAGTTCTGTATTTGAATTTTCTACAATAAAAAAAGCCTTTTCTCTCTTACGCCATAACTTGCCAATTTGCAAATGTTTTGAACTGTGAACAATAACTGAAACTCATTTGTGAGCTACATTACTAGTCTTGTAAAATGATCAAAGTGAGGAAATGTCTAGGCAGTTAGTTATTTTTGGCCAATGTATTGCCAGCCTTCAGCAATATCATTAATTAATTTTGCTTCAGTCACAAATGGCCTCCTCAGTAAATGTAATGTATTATTTACATATAATAGTTGAGATTTATTTTGATAATATAATATGGGGGGGGGGGCAGCAGGATGAGTTGTTAGCAAGCATTCTCAATGTGACAGCAGTTCCCATTATATAATTATTATTATACATTTTTTTGATGTTTCGACCACAACTATAATCTCGCCACCTAGTCCTGGGTCTTCCCCGCAGCTTCCCCCCAGCGGTTCTTTTGGTATACTAACTTTATTATGTAAAGCATGATCACCAATTTAGTCATAATCATTATTTTGCTAGATAATGTCAATTTGTATAAATTGAGAAAATTAAATTTATATTACTTACATTACTTGTAAACCAAACCTAGCACTCACAGCACTCGTTTATTAGAAGAAGGGCATATTCTTCCACAGCAAGGCTCATTTACTTCTATGTTTATGCCTCAAACTTGTTTTACAAGACATGCCACTCAGTTTTAACTGACATCCCTTCCACACTGGTGGCAACAAAGCAGGAATTCATGCATGTGCCTGGGTGGTTAAACACGGATGTGATAATATTCCTATGGCAACATGGGGTTTTCTCCAGAGTGACTGACAAAACCATTTTTTCAAAAAAGACAAAAACCCCAATATAAATTGGGGCAGTTGTGAGAAGTAGATTTAAACTTGTTTTGACATTGCAATCACTATTAGGCTAATTCAATTTGCGCACAGACGTGATCAGCAGTCTGATTTTGATGGTTAGGGCCAGTGCTACCAAACTTAAGAGTTGAGTTATTTTAAGAGAGACTGATCTTGGTTTACATAACACCTACTCAGCAGGAAAGTGACTTAAATGCTTTTGCAAGGCTGCAAAGCTGGGACATACTTTTCACCTCCACATTTGAGTAGACACGTGAACTTTACACCTAATCTTATGGCTAAATCCAACCTTAAAATGTGACAAAGTAATGCATGTGTTTGTGGCTTTTGAATTTTAACTGAATGAACTGAAGATCCAGTTGTTCCTGCTCTGAAAGAAAAAAAAAGCACCTAAACTGATGTTTGGCATATTTTCTTCTGTCAACTCAGCGACAAGATTCTTCCTCTTACACAACCTGCTGCCTGCATGAAAGCATGTCAATTATGCTCTCACAGAATATAACTGGGCGTGGAGCACTTAACAGAGCGACGTTCAAACTTAACGGCCCCAAGATGGAGAAATGACTCTTTGCAAGATGTGGAAGTTTTGATCATCATTGCAAGATGTCCCACATTCAAAACCTTGAAGTGAACAAAGTTGCAAGCGCCAAAGCAGGTTAGTGAGGCAGGAAATCATGACATGCCACAGACAGAAAAAAAAGAACTCCTGCTTACTTCAATCATTCATACTCATGCAAGGCCTTTCTTTATTTAAGCCCATGCTTAATAAAGCATGAATCTCATGACAGATGAGAGCTGTACTGTACTGTAGCTCACAGTACACAATAAAAGTAGTAACAGATTGAAGCAGTTACACACTCGTGGTTAGAGTGTGCTGCTAAAACTAGGCTCAGACAGGTATTGTAAAATGCCAGATTATTCGGTAGAATTGTAGAACTGATCTGAAATAACCTCAAGCAAATGGCAAACTTACAATGTGATTCCATTTTAAATTCATAAAAGGAGAGCAAATCTAACAAAGAAAAAAAAAAAATGAAACATTACATATATCCAAGTCTGAGGTATTTGGTTACTGTGTTAGGCTACTTCTTGCTTTGATTCTAAGGTTTTCTGAGAATGGACTCCACAAGACTAAAAATATGTATCATAAATCGTCATGAACGTCTTCAACCTACCAGCAGTAGCCTATATTGGATGTAGGAACACAGAAATTGTTTTCTGTAAGTGCTAGTAACAATGTCATCAAGAGGATGAAGACTCCCCCCCCAGCATGCTGAGCCCACCCCAGCAGGGCTCTTATCAGTCACTTTGGGCCCAGCTGGTCCCTGAGATTAGACTTAGCTTCAGGAGCACTGACGATGGTCTCACCAAAGGCATTTCAACATACGTCTTTGTGGCAACGCCATGTTCTAAATTAAGACAACAGCATTGAACATATACCTTGTGGTTTTCCTTCGCAAAGAGGATGTTGCAACCACTGATGACACCCAGTGTGTGCCTTTTTCACTTGACTAAAGGAGGATAATCATGTTTTAAGTGATTTTTCCATAAGCCTTTCACTTGTTCCACCATCTGTCCTTACAAGCCAGACCAGCACAACACATTTCCTAATGTGTGCCATAAAGCAATCCAGTTGTCGTAAGACATCTGGCCTGGTAGTAAATGTCTTCAGAGGCCCAAGAAACCAGGCCTGATCTAAAATGACACATTATTGAAACCTAATGTGCATTAATTCATTTTCAACAGACAAATACTAGTTCCAAAACAGTTTTATGGATTACATCCACAAGTCTATTCTGGCCTTGGCTGAATGAAAATCTGACCCATTAGAACCAACTTAATTATACCCAACAGTCTTGAATGAAAAGTGACAAAAGATAACCATGTAAAAAAGGCACAGACTGCGCCCTCTAACCTGTTCAACTCGCCACTTAGAACCATGTTTCAAAAGTGTGTTTTCACTTGCAAACTGACTTCTCTTTTCACAACACCATGCCTCTCGCAGTTCACACCCTTCCACTTCAGAAACTCAAAAACAAAAAGAAATTGTGCACATAGAAGTGTTGTCCCGCTTTTGAGACTGTGTACAAAAGCCGTTGTTGTTCATGAAGTGTCTGAATATATTGAAATTGTATCAAGTATACTCGATCAAGAGAGTGCAATACTCATACAGTATGTAGCTAACTACACAAACAATTCCTCTGTCACTTTCTTTAACATTTCGCAGACCAACTGGGATAAGAGCTACAGTGGTTTTCACCGTATAGTGGGAATTTGACGGAGCGTAACCTCACAGTGTGCACGTGTCTATGGAAACACTCCACCAGCGGCAGCAGGGCAATGTGCTCAGCGGCACGTGGCCCATTAATTAGTGAGGGGAACCATACAATCCTCTGTTTCATGCTTCAGCTACAGCCACCCACCTTCACACACGAACACACTCTTTCAAACAAGTGCAAGCATGCATAGACAGGTGCGTACAAAACAATAAAAAAGACATCCTTTGAATCACTGGGTGGACAGGAAGTGAGACATTCTCCTGTCATGACTTAAAGTATGAAAGTGGTTATGGGGAGAATGAAAGCCAGAAATGTCTGGGGGGATTTTTAAGCATCACCACAGTATTGTGGTATTATGTTGATTATGGGGTTTGCACAACATGGTGCAACATTTGGAGCAGTGTGTCAAGGACTTGCAATATGAGCTAAAGGGCAAGCATGCAATTGAATCAAACTGCAATTTAAATCTTAAAGTCACACAGATTACACTTGAACAAATACACTGTCTTTAAATATTTCTGTTTAACACACCTCCACACTGATGGTGGACAGTGATACTGTAACTTCAGCATGTCAACAACAGCTTGTTTATGCACGTCTGTGAGGCTCCTTCACCAAAACCTGCATTTCAAAAATGAATTCTCTGCATTTGGTGTGTTTATTTTGTCAAACTATGTGCTAAGCTGCTTAGCTTAAGTTAGGTAAACATAATATCAACCATCAATTGCATTACATTCACTTTTCATGTAAATTCTTGTGTCTATTGTTATGCAAAAATAATTACTAGATCAAAAAACATACACATTAGACCATTAGTTTCACTTTTTCATGCAAATAAACATTAAACAGTAAACCATTTTGGCATGTGACCCTTTAAAAAAATCTAAATGTACAACAGTTCAACCAAAGAGGAGTTTCTAGGCAAAACTTTATAGAAAAGAGGTATGATAAAATAAACTTGATCAAATTCACCCAGGATGCCTTATCTGCAGCAGAACATCAGCAATAGAAAAGTCCAGTTGTTCCTACAGGGAAAGACTCTGGAAATACAACAGAACACATTCGATAACTGAAGAATTATATTGCATTTTATTAGATCCTTCTTTCACGCTGTTCCTGCGATTCATAAACACACGCAGCTTGATTTGTCCTTAACACTCCCCTTGAGCAACAAAGTGAGTTGTTATTCTCCCAATGGCGACATTGACCTTTAGAGAGTCAGGCTGACAGAAGCACTCTGTACTCTAAACCAACACTGTACAGTTGAAGAGGTCTGTGCTTAATCTCAAAGACAGGTGTTGGAAACTAAAGAAGCTGCCTGAGCAGGGGCCCTTGCGACGCGCATTTGACAAAAATTTCTTTTTTATGAAGGGACGATCCGTATTGTTCTTCTGGTGTCTGTCACACATCCAAGCCCAGCTTTTTATTTGACTCCTGCCCCTAACAGTCTGATAAGCAGCTGATTTCACTTGTGACTGAGATACCGAGCCTCCTCCCTGCTCTATATCAAAAGCCTTTAACAACGGAAAACATGTGCAATTCACCACTCGAGGCCTCTCCCTCCCACAGACGAGCAGATCATTCGGAGGTTCGGGAGCGATGAGAGGAAGTTGTCCCCTGATGAAAGTCCCACGATTACCTCTCTTGGTAATCATCTGCTCCCCACTCTGCCGCCCTCCCCTTTCTATCTTGACAGATGCAGGTGTGGAGCTGTCCTCCTCCAAACCACTCAGGAGAGGAAACCGAAGCCAAAGACGAGGCTTGGCATTTGTATAAGAAAGACTTAGAGGGGACATTTCAAAAAGCTTGCCAGTTAGTGTGTATGCCCCCACGCTGTAACACTCAACTAACGGCCATCTTTAAACTTAAAGCCCCTCATGTTCAGTGAGTCCCTCAGCATCTTAGAAGCAAACTAAAAGCATTGTTTGTTTTCATGCTATACCGGTTGCTTCACTTCTGTCCTTGTTGTTTTTATCTGTCAAAAGACCATCCACAGGATGCCTCACATACTCTCTCTGCTCACAAGACTCAATACAAGACAACTTCCATAATGTTTAATTCAGACCTGTGGCTACACAAGCAAGAAATAAACCATTTTCTTTTAATTTCATTGTAAAAAAGGCACCATTCCCCTGAGACTCTGACATTTCATTGGGACAGATGGAGGTCTCTGATTATGAACTTTCAAAATTCATCTTCCCGTGTCTGCGCTCCTGATGCCCCAGTGTGTGCATACTGTCCAGCAAAAACAAAATACCTAAATAAGGTGGAGCCCTCTAAAAAGACTACATTTGCTGTTCAGCGCAGACCTCTGGTAAGGCATCACTTCTTCCACTGAGGCCCCCCCTCTAGATGTGTCAAAGACTTTCACTGTGCTCCACAGGGCAGCACAGACACAGAGCGCCTGTGCCATGCTGCACACAGAGGGGGCGGACCAGCGAACAGATCCAGATTAAATAACTCCTCTGAGCCAAAAGTAGTGCTGCTGCTGATGTTTGAGAGGAAACGGACAGAACTAAGGAAGAGAGTGAGTGAGGGAGTCAGGTGGGTGATTGAAGGTGTTTCTAAAACTCACAAGAAAAATCACTAGAGGAGTGAGTCTCTTTTTACATACTTCAGTAAAACTATGATTTAAGAGAATGAGAGAAACCAAGTTGCTTCAACAAGCCACTCATACAAGAAATAAAACTGAGGATGCTGATCTCAGCAAAAGGACATAAACTATCTTTGACTAACATGTATGTAATAAATGATTATTTAACAAGTTTTCATCCACTGGTCATGTTGCATAACCTATCCGCGATACCCAAAGCCACAGTTTGATGAATACCTGACCTTGTTCTTACAGTGAAACTCTGAAGCAACAGCATAGTTGAGGTATTAAGTCACAATCTCAGGGACGGTGCAGCATCCACAGGTGACTGGAAGTAGTTCACACCTTTTTTATTGCAGGCTATATTCTAAGAAAGAGATATGTGCACTGCAATGGAAACTCGATCATACTAAAGGAAACTGAAGTATGATGTATTTAATCATGGAGAAGCACATAAAAGCTAGCAAACATTGTGGGAGAACATAAGATTTACAGTTTAAGTATTCAAGAAGCTCATCTAACATTTAACAGTGTATACTGGACTTGACAACAGGTGGGCAACTTATCAATAAAGTTTAAGAGGATTAAGAACTATAAACAGGTTCATCACTGCACTAATGTGGTCAGTGTGCAGGTACCTCTGAGACCACACTCACCTTATAGACCTTCCCAAACGCTCCGTCGCCCAGCTCGCCAATAATTTCCCATATGTCGTTTGGATCGATGTCCCGATGGACGTGCTCATACTGCTTTACTTTCTTTTTGATTTCAAGTGTTGGCAGACGGAGTATTCTGCTGAATCTCGCGAGTGCCATTATTTACAGTGCGATAAAATTCAACTAAAATAAAAAATAAAATAAAAAAAAGTGTCAAAAGGCTCTTCACAGAGAGCGCAGAGGCGCGTGGCCAGATACTCTACCAGTTCACCAAACGTCACTTTCCGTGTCCAAGAGAAAAGAATAATAGACTTGAGCTACTTCAAAGAAGTTGGTCTACTCCGTCCATGACAACCCGGGTCTCTGAAGACTCTGCGTTCATAGTCCCATTCACAAGATGCGGGGAAGTGCTGGACGCGCGGTGACCACCTGCCGCTGGAAACACGATGGAATAGCCGCTTGCCCGCCTGCCAGGGCAACTTGTTGCTTCTTACTGCTCGAAAACGCCCCACCTTGCTACTCAACAACCCTCCCTCTGCCGTCATGGAAATGTAGTTTCTTTGAAAGAGTAACTCGTCGTCACTGTTGCGCTGATGAAGTACAAGGACTTCATGTCCGGGTTGGTGCTGGGCGTGTCCTCTGGCTGGCTCCCACAGCCCACACAGCTGTGCCATTAACCTACTCCACTTCTTGGAGGCTCTAAGCTGCAGTTATGAGTTCATTGTGACCCTAATTTACTTTTTTGTTTACATCCTACTGCATCACTATAATGTTAAGGGTTTTTTTTTTTTTAAATATTATTAAAGAACAGTACAAGTGAGACTCAGACACAGTTAGTGATAGATCATTACAGTTTAATACAGTTTAATTAGGAAGTTTTAAAATCAGAATTCATCTGCAATCTTCTTACTTTCTTCTCTTCTCTACATGATGGCTCAACTACCCTGCTCGTCACCTTTACAGGCAGTACTCAAGCGCCCTCTAGTGGCACATTCAGCACAGTCGTTGATAAACGACCTCAATGTGAGAAAGCTACAGATGAATTAAATAATATTTTATAAAGCATTAAGCCCAAATACCAAACATTCTGTGTTTCCGGCATCTCAGATGCGATACTGTGTAGCTTTCATGTTTTATATAATTTTAAATTGAATGTGTTTGGGTCAATCAATTTGAAGACATCACCTGGGATCTGGGAAAACAGTCATGTTTTTATACTATATTCATTTTTTCCTTTTTAAATAAAGGATTAAATAGCATAGATAACTAAATGTAACTATAGGATCATGGGGTGTATGATTTTTCCTCTTTCCTTTAGTGTAGTTTTGTGCTCTATGCTGCTGTGACCTTTTACAGTTATGTTTTATCTGATGTTTTTCTAACCTTCAGAATGAAACTCTTTAACTTTCATTTATTATCTAATTTGTAACAGTGAATTTCTCTCTATGGAATTCTATGGAAAGATTATCCAAACAATTAACTGCTGAATTAGCAATTATGGACAGGAAGATTGGCAGCAGCGCGGTGATGTTATGCTTTGCTTGCTCATCAGTACTGCACTAAACTGTGGGTTGGAAGACGGAATTTGGCATGTTGTGTTTCAACGGCAGCTTTACTGTTTCAAGATATGCATCAGGATATATTTATCAATTTTAGTGTATAGGTTTATTTATCTTAATTGTTTAAACTTCATGCAAAACCAACCATTTTGTTAAACAGTCTCTAATAGCACTTACTATTGTTGATACATTGTGAAAGAGATTTAATCACAGCTCCTGTAAATCTCCAAAGGTCTCTACTAATCTCCTAACACTAATGAGTTGTCACTGTTGTAATTGTGTGTATACTTTGTGTACATACTTTGTACAGTTCCTACAAACCTCTCTCAATTAAGCTCCAGCATGTTAACTTGAAGCCCTTTCTCTCCCTCTAAAATCCCTATTGGTTTTAAGTAATTTTGATCCTTTCACACACCAATAAATACTGGGTAATGATGATTTAGAAATACTCAGAAATGCCTAACAACAGACCTTATGTCACAGAAGACATTTGCACTGGTGTAAACAATGAAATTAATGATGGATGAACTCCATTTAGTTGCTTCAGCTTCATGATTCAGTCCATGGTGGCTCACTGTCATACTGACTTACTGGGACACCTGAACACAAGTCAAAATGTTTGCTGTTAAAAATGCTCTCTTTAACGATCTGTCAATATGTGACGGATTTAACCTGGAGTCACTTTGATATCATTGGAGGAGTAATTAGAACAAGTAAATACAATCTTTTATTAAAATACATGAGATGCATATTGTGTTTATTGTCAATAAATGAGAATAACAAAAGGCATTTTAATAAAGTTTATTATGTGAAATTTTTCCAGTCAGATTCCATAGGAAAGATGTGATAATTAGTGATACTAATAAACCCCATTAAAGTTAGAAAACAGATTATTACAGTATGTTTATTTAACATAGTTACACAACCAGAGTTACTATAGATATAAACTTAACTTCAGCCTTGTGTCTTTCAATCACTGCAGACGCTTGGAGAATGTACATTGACAGATTGCTGTCTCTCCACTCTCCTTTGAAAGACTTTGAGCAGTAATATAGTCATTTTGGGTAGGTTAGTGCTCCAGTGCCGCACAGTCATAGATCGTGAACACCAAGTCCTATAAAAAAGATAAGTGAAATAGACGTTTGTGATTGAATAAGATCATTATTCAGGATTCACATTTCATATGCAGCTCAATCTCATGAGCCTTCATGTTAAATACATTGTTATAGGGATTGAAAGTGCAGGTACAAATAAAAATCCCAAACAGAAAATCACCCATGTGACATGTGTGCACTCCATCCTTTTCCTTTTTTTCCAGTCTATAATTGACCTTAATCAACCATTTCTCTGTTATTGAAGCTTTCTAAAATGACCAAAACAAAAGTGGATTATCTCTAACCCTTTGTCGAGACATCATGGCCTGGTCTGCGCAGACATGTCATGTCACTCATTATGTTATGGGAAATCAGGCACAGACCCAGATGTGCCTGACTTCATAGTTCAGGTGAGCAGGATCAAACATCCACTGAGAACTGAATGTTTTTTGGTAATCCATTATAAACCCTGTTTAATCCTGTGAAATGACCTACTAGCAGTCAGTTTGAATGCATCTCATCAGTGTTAGTCTGTTTTCCCTTTTTCTGTGACATGTTGGGCTGCAGTGACTTTGGCTCAGTGGATATAGTGCAGATAAATTTGAATTATTATTATTACGCAAGTTTTTCATTTCAAAAATTCATAATGGCAAGTTAGTTGGAGACTTTGTGTACAGCAGACTAAGTCAAATTTAGTGCTGAATTACAACTATATTTTTCTGGTTAACGTGCCAATAAATGATCTGTAGCTCAACTAATAATCTTAAAGAAAGTTGATTTCACTTTTACATCTTGGATGAGGTTAATACACTGTACAGCTGGATAGGTGGTCAATGAATCAGTGTAGCTACATATCTTAATACAAACGTTTGCGATTATCACACAAAAGGCTAATTTCCATTAACCTCTGTCATAATAACTGGCTATGGCCATGACAGTTAATACCTCTTACTAACTACCACTCACTAGCTGCTACACAGGAAATACAAACATGGTGATAATGGGAATTTTACATCACTTATCAGATAGTCATGACATCATAAAGGACACACTAAAAAAAGTGTGATTTCTTTTGTTAAAAATAGCATTGATTGTTTTTGTTTAACCCTGTATGAGATGATTTACTTACATAAAAACAAATTGGATGTAAAGATTTCAAGGATTTATTATGTTGCTGGATGAGATGACATATTTTTAAGTTTTCACTTACATTCTGTGGCATGCATTGTACTTTGATTGTTGTAGACAACAAGGACTGAAAAGACAACAGTCTAATCAAATATAAGTGTATTTAATCTCCTTATTCGTACAACTTTACATAGTGTCACTTGTTTGTGAAATTTCTACATATTGCTACTGTAGTGTCCCCCAGATCGGGCTTTGGGTGTCACAAGGTTAAGTGGACCAAAACAATACAACTTTTACTAACAGTGCTACTACCACTATGAATTGTACCTTATTTATTCACAGAAGAGAAAGTCACTTTTTCAAAAATGTTATATTCCGCTAAAAGTACAGATAATGTACAAAAAAATCTTTCCATGCAAACTGATTTAAGGTACATGTAGTTTCATTTTATATATTGTATTGAATCTCATTGTGTTGAACTTATTCAGACCATTTGTCTTGTCTTACCCCATGACATTTCTCTGACATGATGATGAAGAGCTGTCTCAGAGTGACACCCAGCTTCCTCACTTCTCTGGTGTAAGCGCAACGGCGCTCACGCAGGCCTTCCACCAGGGAGATGTAGGTTCTCATTTTGTACATCACGCAAGCATTCTGGCGGCATGAGTAGTAGCAATTAGTGTCCCCGCCGCGTGATTTACAGCTGAGGTTTTCAGTCAAAATACCACAGATGTTAGTGTAGAAACGTTTGGGGCAGCCAGATAGCTCAAAACAAAGAGTGAAATAAACATCGACTGAAAATACCAATCAGAAAACATATTTTCTCAAGTAAAGTTTTTATGTTATCTTAAAATTTAACTTAGGTTGACTTCCAAATATTTCAGTCTATTAAGATTCATAATAAATAGGTTTAAGTCATGGGGAACTTGAAGTTACACTTACATGGACATCAAGATACAGAGGTGGCATGTGTTGCATGCAGAAGCTCTGGATGAAAAAAACAATAGGTACCATTAAGTTTTAAAAAACAACGTTGACAGGATAATCTAATGTAGCTTTTATTCCCATAAACTCATACTCACAGGAGTCTCACATAACTAAATAAATCCTACTAAAATGTGTTCACATTTACCCTGCTATGTTTTGATTTGATGAATTATACTAAATTAATGTATTAATTCTTACCTGTAACTAACTACACTTAATGAAGGAATTAGATAGCTATTATCTCCACTATGGTCCTTTGCACAATACATAAAAAGCACTAAACACAGAACAAGTAAAAATACAATGTGGCACACAAGGCCTTTCAAGAATAGGAACTGAAAACAACCTTTGAGGTAAATCTAATGTATATAAAGCAAAAATCTTTAAGAGTGACAACACAGCAGCTGACTTACAGTTTCAGGATCCCTCTTTAAATCTGCAGCCCACTGGGTGAGATCTCGTGCCATGCTCAGTACCTTGGTGTAGCATGTTGGTGGGTAGAAAGGGTAGCTCAGTACCAGTGGCGCCAAAGACAAAACAAGCAACAAGTGGTTAAAGATCGCCATGACTCCCTGACACCTACTGCACTAACAAAACCTTTGTTTGTTTATGTCACCAGTGCACACATGCAGCCACGTATGCATGTGGACATATTTTAGCCCGCCCACTTACTCCAAAATAATTATGCAACTGTAGTAGTGGAATGACAGGAATCACCCCATTGTGTCAGATTAACCAGTACTGATCTTTATGGAAGAGTGAAAGCAGAGTCGAGAGGACAGCACAGTGGGATTTTTGTCAAAACGTTTTAATACTGAGAAAAAATAAATGATTAATTTGCCTTAGGGCAGCTCAGGAAGGGAGGAATATTCAGCATAGTATTCCTTTTATTTGAGTAAAACTATGAAGTATTAACATGAAAAAAATTCTTAAAGTACCAAAAATAAAAGTACTCATTATGCAGAAAAGACCATTTCAAAATACTGTATATTATAATATTGGATCATAAACATTAATGCATTAATATGTACCCCCACTTTAATGTTGCAGCTGCTAAAGTGAAGCTAATTTAAAATACTGCTCGGTAGCTTGTACATTTCTGTCCAGGGATCAATAAAGTTTTAACTTAACCCATGATAATCCATAATTTCTTTGTTGAATACACTTGTGTTATTCATTTGAATTTGCAAAGAAACCAGTAACTAAAGTTAGCAAATAAATTTAGTGGAGTAAAAAGAACATTATTGTAATTCTTGGGAGCAGAATTCTAGCAGAAAATGGGAAAACTCAAAATTGAAATTAAGTACAGGATTTTAGAACATGTTCTTTGTTACTTTTCACTTCTAAAGATTTCTTTTCATATGTAGTACAAAACAAATGTACATTCTGCAAGATGACATACAAAACAGGACAGTGACTTTATCTGCCACAGCCTCGAGATCCCAACTCAATATAAGCTATAGCACCTTTGGAATGAAATTGATGCATATTTTTAATGTATTATATTTTTAATATTCTTCTGCAGGTCATTTGTTGCTTTGTACATTTTAATTTAAAGCACAGTGAGTTAACATTGAAATGTGCTACAAAAATAAAACTACCTTGGCTGGTAGAATGAAGACAGTCTTGAGGCCAAAAATGGGACCAGAGAATTCAGATGTTGGACATGTATGCCATAGGAGGTATTTGGACCTTTATTCTATTAGTGCGGGTGTGCAGGGTGTACTGTTATTTATTCAATCTCTGAAGAAGTGAAAAGAACAAGATAGCAAAACACATCAATAAACTCCAACAAGGAGTTGATGTTGGCACAAGCCACAGACCACCAGAGTATTATATTTCAAATGTTCATACCTAAACATTATATTTATTCAGCTTATCTTAATTTTACCACGCAGCTGAACACAGCTCAGTATTCTGAACACTTAATATATAAACAACCTTATATGTGTAAAATAATTTCAGTGGTAAAACTACATATATTTCCTGCAGTACAAAGCAAAACCTCAAGTATGAAACATGCCTGTTAAAACGTGTATATTTTCAATAGAAATGCTTTATTAACCTGTACTCTGATATCTTTTTGCCATAATTAAGCATGTTTGCAGTGGGGAGGGGGTTGTGTTTAACTGCAGATACTTTGACTGGAATACAGTAAATTGAAACTTCCCAAGACCCTTCCCATATTGAAACTGGCTGCTGTCCTATCATGGTATGCCCTTTTTATCCACTAGATGGGGCTAATTTCAGCTTAAATCTTCTTGAGCATTCTTAGTCCAGCATCATGTTGAAGTTCTCCAAATACTTTCATTCCTTAATTAAAATCTGAATGTGATATAAAAAGGATTTATATATGACCAATTTTCCATACAGGCAAAAAAGAAATACCCTCACAAAACGCAAAACTAGGACAACGCTGGGACACGCCAATGCCTCCTGCTTGTTAAGTAGCTTTACTCTGTCTCTGTCCAGGTGTGATATGGCACTGTCATCGCTCATCCCATCTAGAAGAGCACCACACTCACTGATGCTGCCAAACGCACAGTAGGACATTGGCCTGCTTTTGAGTTGTGCTAGTCACCTCTCATAGTGTGCATTGAGAGTTGGAGGTCTGTCTCCTCCCTCCATAAGAAGATGGATGGCCCACACAGAGTGTGTCTTGGCATGACAGAGAGCCACAAAGAGGAAGAAAATGTGTAGTGTGTGCTGTAAGCATATCTCTGGTCCCACAGTTGCCCTACTCAGCCATTCTCCTCTCGACCTTGGCCTGCTCAATTAACATGGGACACGGGTGACCGTGCTGTCCTTATAATGGACGGATGTGTTTTACAGTTAGTAGTTAATGGCCATAGCAGGCTGCAGCATGACAGCATGGCAGCATGGCATTGCATGTAAAGCTGACGTGCATAATGTGAAAACATGTATAGGGGAACTTAATCTTGCTTCCCTAGGTACTTCAGGTACTTATTCACTGGGTTGTCCAGTCAACCACTATCCTTTATTGCAAGCCAGTGAGGGGTAAGTGCCTTGCTAATTGGACCTCAGAAGGTAAGTTGGTGAGGTAAGTGAGTTAAGTCATTCAACCCACCCACATATTTTCAGCTTTTCCAGACATTTGAGCCAAATTTAGGATACCGACTATGGAAATATGGGAATAACACACACTCCATATGTGTGCTCACAGGCGGCTCAAATAAAATAATCCTAAAACCTATATGGTGTACAGTGCATGTAAGAATATTAAATTAATATTATATTAATGCTTTAGGAGATAATAAAAGACATACCATAAAGCACAATAAGGTCAGCATAGACTCACAATCAAACACCAGAAAGATATTACTGGCCATTATTCCCCCTGTCGGACAATTTCCATAAAACTTTAAAGGCTATTATGAGAAAGTAGGCTCTGTTGGTCTATTAAGAGAGTGCCCCTCACCTGGGGCCAGCGGGTTGAAACACCCACAATGGCTTGCTGAAGAGCTTTGAGCAAGGTAGCAGCTCTGGTAGTGTGTGTCTGTGTGTGTGTGTGTAAATTCCCTGCGACAAAAGTAAAGAATTATAAATAGAGTATTACGAGGCAATAAAGTGATCCTTAAATGAAAAGATCCGCATTGGCTCATTGTTAATACTACACACGCGCATGTGTTCTGTGGAAATCAGCATCATCGCGGGCCATTGATAAAAAGACAACCTCTTCTTAATTTTAGGCAATAACCCAAAAGAAAAACACTGCAGGGGCTACAGAATGACTCTGCATTGCTTAACTGACTACAGTAAACTTGTAATTATAACAGGCACACTCGTCTCTCTATGGGCTAATATTTCTAAAATATAATATTCCAGTAAAGATTTTAAGTGTAATCTATTTGGTATCTATGTGAAAATGCATTAGGGAGTATAGATTTTGGCTGAGTGAGTGCCAATAACAGGGAATGCTCAGCACCACCGCCACAGCAGATCAGCATGTGAAACGTGCCTCTCCAGACGCACGGTGGTGTCCAGCGCATTACACAGGCGGCGATGTGGAGGTCAGTCGCTCATCAGTGCAACGCGCCGAGCAGTTTCCCCCCGTAAACACCCGTCTCTGTTCCATTTGTCCTCCAGAAACAAGGGATTTCGCATTGCACTCAGTCGGCGCATCACGCAAGTCACGTTCTGCTGAACGGTTCCATTTTTCGGGTGGCAGGTGTCCCGGTGCGTCATCGTCCGAACACCGGACAGGGGATGCTTTGAGGTGCACTGTTGCTCCCCTGATGCTTCACATCTCTGCAGCAAACCGTGCTGGAAATGGTCCCATGTTCAACTAACCGGCGCCGCTCAGAGGTAGGTGCCCACAGCCACAGCTACCCTGCATGGATGCAGGAGGGTGCTTTCTATTCAGTGCATTTCTCCCATATGATCAGATAAGGGCTCCGGGCACAATGTCCTCTGCGGGCCAGGGGGCTCAGCAATGCGGCTTCCCGCACTACTTTTTAAATATTTAATTTAACCCTAGAAGGGTATTCAGATACGCTGTGATGGGCTTATCATACAGTCTGAGAATGACATTCATGAAAGGGTTTCCCCTCGCGGATTAAATATTGCGACGATGACTTGAAGTTTTCCTATTTAAATGCATCTCATAACTCAGTCCAGTCATTCATTCTGCTTTCATATTTTATTATGGGGCATGCTGTCAGTTTAAAATGATACAAGAGCAAACCGCATAGTAAAGCTGTGGTGTGAATATTGTAGCATCATGGGAGATTCTAATGTCATTAAAAACTTTCTTTCTGACACTCCTGAGGATATTACAGGAATATCATAGCGTAAGATGCACACATGTACACGATGTACTAACACCCCTACACTTCAGTAAAATTACATTTGAGTTCATAGGCTGATTTTATGAGGCAGCAGGGTTTCAGTGTTTGTTTGTTTTTGTCTAGTGGATCTTAGTTACTCATGAAATCTCATGTCCTGAAGAGGGCAACATGAGGGATTCCATTTACAGTACACAACACCAGCAAACTATAAATCAAAAGCCTCCAATGTTGTGCTCTTAATGGGAAAACTGATCATACCATTCATCACCCATGCACTGCAAAATGGGCTCCTCTGAGATGACTTTCAGATTAAAACATAAAAATTGAATAATGACTAAATGACAGATGGAAGAAAGAAGGACAGGATAAAGAAGGAAGGAGACCAGTACTGTAAAAATAGGAATAAAAGTTCACAAAACATATTGATTGCTAATGAAGTCCTAATGAAGTTTAGTATCTTATCTTAGAAAATGATGTGTCGATCTTTTCCATTGATCATTAGATGCTGTCTACTCCCCCACCCCCTCCGTCCTTCCTTCCCTCACTCTACTGGTGGTGTCATGTTTTCCTGCCTCCCCTCACAGGTTAGACTCTCAGTTAACAGAGGGTCACAGCCACTAACACATGACCCACCCTCCTCCTGAAGAGGCACGAGTCGTCCGCCTGCCTGTGTTCGTCTCAGCAGCAGTGAAGACAGACAGGAGACTTACACTGTGGTGGTCAGCCTTTGTGTGTGTGTTTCAGTGAGTCAGTGCCTTTAGTGTTCCCCCAAGCCCTCGACTGTGTGTTTGTGTGTGTATGTGTGTGTGTGTGTGTGTGTGCAATGATGTGTGGCTCTGTCAAGGTGGAGAATTAAGAGGAAGACCTGTCAGTGAAACCGAGCCAGCTGTTGCGTATGTGTGTGTCAGGGCTGAGCAGTCCAGCACGCGAGATTAAGAGAGAGTGTGTGTGTGTGTGTGTGTGCGTGCGTGTAATGTTTCTTAACGTGTATATATAGAAAGGGTGGCCAGTAGATGGAACAAAAGTTGCTTAGAATATACCATATAGTCACT
>NC_060172.1:15033047-15041759 GCF_021292245.1 Micropterus dolomieu | reverse complement strand
GTACTGTAAAAATAGGAATAAAAGTTCACAAAACATATTGATTGCTAATGAAGTCCTAATGAAGTTTAGTATCTTATCTTAGAAAATGATGTGTCGATCTTTTCCATTGATCATTAGATGCTGTCTACTCCCCCACCCCCTCCGTCCTTCCTTCCCTCACTCTACTGGTGGTGTCATGTTTTCCTGCCTCCCCTCACAGGTTAGACTCTCAGTTAACAGAGGGTCACAGCCACTAACACATGACCCACCCTCCTCCTGAAGAGGCACGAGTCGTCCGCCTGCCTGTGTTCGTCTCAGCAGCAGTGAAGACAGACAGGAGACTTACACTGTGGTGGTCAGCCTTTGTGTGTGTGTTTCAGTGAGTCAGTGCCTTTAGTGTTCCCCCAAGCCCTCGACTGTGTGTTTGTGTGTGTATGTGTGTGTGTGTGTGTGTGTGCAATGATGTGTGGCTCTGTCAAGGTGGAGAATTAAGAGGAAGACCTGTCAGTGAAACCGAGCCAGCTGTTGCGTATGTGTGTGTCAGGGCTGAGCAGTCCAGCACGCGAGATTAAGAGAGAGTGTGTGTGTGTGTGTGTGTGTGTGCGTGCGTGAGGGGCTACTGTTGACCAGGCTATGAGTGCGTCTCAGAGGGAGAGGCGGTTCGATGCTGAGTTGAGCTAAAGGAGCAGAACAGGAGAATCTGTAAGAGGAACAGCCATGGGGCTCGGACAGTCCAGCAAGGCTCCCGTCACTGATGACACAGACGATGGTAAGTACTGAAACATCCTTATTTGACTTTCTCTACTTTCGTGGCTCAAATCGAGTAAAGAAAAACGGGGATGGTGGGTGAAACAACACGTGAAATGGCATGAAAGTTGTGAGCAGGATTCACCACCTTTGATTGCCTTATGCTAGGGAGTCCCGTCTTTTCTGCAGCCTTGTCAGTGTGTTCCCATATTCCTTTGTGATCTGAGTAGATAATACAATGTGAATTTATTGATCTGAGTCAGTTCCTTTAAATTAATTTCACTCTGGCTGCACCCTGGGGGCTTCAAATAAGTCAGCGTTACATGATTCAGGGGTGTAGAGAGAAGTGAAGTGTCTTTCCCAGGTTTTTCCTACTGAAATTATTTTTTTCTGTCTATCTGGGATCCTAGATGGTCTGAAACATTTGTTTAATTTCATAAAGTTGCAAACTGCAATTTCTGTTTTCAGTTTAACCCATTCAGCCTGTTAATATCCCCTTAATTACCACTAGAATTTTCTTTTATTTGTTTGTCTGGTGAAATAGGTATTTCAATATTGTGTGACAAACCAACATTATTTTTTTTCGCTCTGCGTCAAATGACTGCATCGCACTCTAATGAAATCGATATCTGTGGCTTTTCACTGGAGGCAACCTCTGTCAAAAGGGAAATCATTATTCATGGTTAACCTTGCTGCTTAGTCATCTAGTGTGTTGTACTGGAAATGTCATAACTGAGCGTCTCTGAACTCTGAGTTAATGAAACAGGGAACCTTTTTGACTTCTCTCTCTCAAAATCAGCGTGGGCGATTGCACCAAGGGCAGCAGAATAATAAACACAGAGACACACCGTTTTGATTTGAAAAAGCCCCGCTCACTGGAAACGAAGTAATCCCCTTGCTGATGAAACTCGCGTCAGGCACCGGCATGATTCCCCGTTTGAGGTTGGAGTAAGCAGATGGGTCACTGCATGTTGAGTATACATCATGCAAATTGAGTTTTCACTTTACACATCAGGAGTGTTAAAGGTCGTTTATAGGTAATATTAGGCACAGCGGTGGAATTCATGTTTGTTAATTCAACAGTGAATATTTATAAATGCAGACATTTCAAAAATATACTGTATGGAAATGCTCCAAGGTTGGCTAATGGTCATTTTCATCTATAGTTCCTGAACAGCTAAAAAGTTACCTGACAAGTTTTAAATGTAGTTGGTGTCAAAGTTATAAATAACATTTTACTAGTTTACAAATTTGGTCATGACCACATATAACAACCATCAGGTTGCCAGGTTTGCAAAAATGTATCTCTCTCATATTTTACACACCCAATATTTAAACTGCCAGTTCAGCAAGGCCTTTTCCTGACGATTTATCTGAATATAAGAGCTTCACAAAAATACAAATGAGTGTGAGATTGTGATGCGCCTAATCATTTAGGTTCTTCTTTAGATATTTTTATATACATTACTGTTGATCTTTGCGGTCTCTATTATAAATGAGTGTTTTAAAAAAACGTAAATTAACTCATAGTGACAAAACAACCTAGACATTAATAATTTACATCAAAAGCAGCAGCAAAAACGTAATAATATAATAATAATCTTGTAATTGTGGTGAATGCTAAAACTAAATTTCTCCTTGAAAATGAATTTATCCACAGAATAAATGTACAGGCTGTTTTCGTTGCTGGAGTCAGTGCAGTGACAGATGCATATTTTGTTGTTAATACTCAACCCATATTAGTTGAATTGACCTATGTCTGCATGAAGGTGAACTCTGTCAAGACATGTTTATCTCCTCTGAGGATGATATGAGTACCACGTGTTGCCAGTACGTTTTCCACTTTGTGTAACCAGGAGCCCCTTGTTAATGGACAGGACCTGTTTACTGCTGATCATAGATTCACATTGCAGTGGCACATGGACCCATGGGTTCTGTTTCAGTTGTCAGAGCAACTGTGTGAGCACTGATGTTTCCACGCTGGTGGGTCCTTAAGTGATTTACAGGCCTCTGTATCAGAGGCGAGAATTAGGGGAAGAGAGAGGAGGAAACAGAGTTAATGCATGATGAGATGGCAAATTTTTGTCATTTACTTTTTCCATAAAGAAAAACAAAAAGGTAAATGGCTAAACCTATTCTTCTTTGTCCTATACAACAAAAAGCTGCATCACAGCAAAAAGCCGGGTCACACTGACCAACAAAACATAGCAAAATGTTTATTTAAATGGAAAGAGGGTGCATTGAACAACCCTGTTGTGTTACGAAAGGGCAATGCACTGCCTTTTTAATATGGTGGGGTTTATATAGGCTACATGTTGCTGATGATTGGGTAACATCTCTGACACATAAACCAAATGAGAGAAAACGTACCTCAAATGCCGCTGCACTCCTTGTCACATTGTTTCAAGGAAAGGTTTTGTTTAACTCAGAACCCAAACGGTGCAAATCGTTTTCAGATTGAAAGTGCCCCTGGTCAGGAGGGAGACAGACACATCTTGGTTTGTCTAATGAGTCTCAGCCGGTTAACCTCTGTTTAGTTCTCTCCTGCTGTCTGTAGCGCTTCAATTTATGACGCTGTAAGAACCCCCTAGCATCATATCATGTATGAAGTATGAAAAGTCCACGGTAAGACACAGGACTTTCATCCATCTTAACTTACATAATGTTATTTAAACACAAACCACAATCTTTTCCTAAACCTAACCAACTAGTTTTGGTACCTAAACCTAACCAAACTGTGACAGTTTCCCAATGTTAACCACATGTTCATTATTGCTATCATGACAATGAAGGTCACCTGACTGTGATGAAATGTTTCTCAGCACGTATTATTTTGAAAGTCTAACCAGATGTTGAATATTTATTATTGGTACTTTGCACACGAACCCTGCATGTGCAAAACTGATGCTAGAGGAGTACCTGCAGCATCATAGTTTGAGGGCCACTGATCAAGCTGCCGTATTTGACGAGTTGGGAGTAAGAAGGTGGTTATTTGGATATAGACAAACTCATGAGTCATTGACTCTTCATCAATATATTTTTCAGTTTCTGTTGTCAGACAACTCAATGACACACTGTGCCCTGTTTCTAAAGATGAATCTCTTCAATTGAAATGATTGTGCTTGGGGCTGAGTGCAACAGACTGGGGAGGGAAGTTGCAAAGTATTGTGGGACTGACTAACACATTGTTGGTTTTGCTCTTTTCATGGGATTTGTTGACAATAAGAAAAACATAGAATAACAGCGACCCCATACTTCAAAATTAATAATCACAGAGAGGGTCAGAGTTGACATAAAGTTTAAGAAGTTTTCTTAACTTCACTGCCACACAGACCCTGACTAGCTTTCCAAATGTTTTTAGTGTCCACGTGAAAATTTGTAGCTGGCCGTCTACAACAGTAGAGTCTGAGTAGCCGTGAGGATCTGCTTAGTGTTAATTCTGTCACTTACACATGTCCACAAGAGCCGGCGTGGACGTTTCTGCATGAGATTCACATGCAGCCCGAGAAGTATGAGTATAAGGAGCACCACTTGCATCTGTTTTTTAAGTGTATAAAAGCATTTAGTGTGGCTGGAGGGCCAAAACAGAGAGCATTTTCAGTTGTTGCTGGCTTAGTGTAGACAGATATGCAGACGACTTCTGACAGACCAGACAGAGAAAGAAAGGCACAGACACACATTACAGTACAGTCATACAGAGAGTGTGAGAAACTGTGTGAGACTCAAACTGAACAAGCATGATTACTTTAATCCAAACCAATTAGCATGTGTCAGTCAAATTCCAATTGACTAGCAGATGAGCTCCTCGGTCAGATGGTTTCCCCCGTTAGTTTAAGCCATGGACAGCCTGTCAATGTGTCAATTCCACTTGTGCAGATTTCAATCATTACATGCTGTGTTACTCGTGTCCATCCTTTAATACAGCACATTAAACCATTTAAAGTTCTACTGGTAAAATATGACAGTCTCCATCTCACTCCCTCTCTCACTGAGTCTGCCTTCTCTCTCTCTCTCTCTCTCTCCCCCTTTGGATGGCTCTCTCGCTCTCTCTGCGATTACAGAGCTCTGCCCTCTCATCCATGACCACAGCTGTCTCCCATCAGAATAGAATCTCCAAGTAGCTCAGCAGGAAAATGTTTATCTGGAGTGTGTTTCTGCATGTATGTTAAGTTTATACACTATCATCTGTAAGTCTATGTATGCGTGTGTGTGTGTGTGTGTGTGTGTGTGTGCTTTATAAATGCAGGCCTCATATGGTCCTGATCAGAGTAGGCTGTGTAAACACTCCAACACAGATAGTGTGAGAGGAGGAAGTGCCAGTGATACGTGACTAACAGAGCATAACATTAACTGTCACATCCAATAGATCCAGCGACTGGCAGAATGAGTGTGTGTGTGTGTGTGTGTGTGTGTGTGTGTGTGTGTGTGTGCACGTTGTTCTGTTGCAAGAGAATCAGGTAATGTTTAAAGTCAGCACTTTATGTCCAATATATTTTTGAGAAAGATTGTGAATGAATTGTGAGTATAAGTGTGCATCTGTGTGTGTATTTGTGCATGGTCAGATGAATGTAAAGAGTGGGCAGCAGCTGTTCAATCGTCCTGGTTGTCATGGCAGCATGAAACCAACAGCCCCATCCGGTTCCAATTGGCGATAAATGTTGCTGATAGATGGAGGAGAGTGAGATATGGCATTAAGCTCTGGTTTAGTTTATATGTGTGTGTGTGTGTGTGTGTGTGTGTGAGACACAGACAGAGTGAGACCATGTTTCATAAGTGTGCAGGGGAGAGAATGATACGAAGTAACTACAGCTAAAAATGTCTTTTGTTCGGTGGAAAAACGTGACGATAATAAAAGCATCTTTGTCCTGAAGCTTCTTTCAATTCTCTGCTATATGATGTCAGTGACCTGTCGCTGCCCTGGAGACCCCCATCTGCTTCAGCTTAACTGTGTGCATTGTTCAAATGAGCTCAAAGCAAACCTTACAGTAAACCAACTTTAACTGCACTGACAGTTGAAACTTACTGAATGACCTTGTTTTCCCTTGAAAATGGCTGAAGTTTCATTTGATTTTCATAGTGTGTGTATTTCCTTCTTTATTAGCTAGAATGTAGAGTACAGTTTTAAAGCTGATTTTTGACATTTAAAGCTGAAAGCCATAGCTTCAAATGTTTAAACTACAGCAAAAATGAGTATATAGTGTTGACCTTGTAAATTTGTTTCACTGTGTTTTAATATTTGGGTAGACACAATACTGTAATTTTCAGGTTTACATTTCTTTACTTAATCTATAAATTAACTGAGATTTCCCTCTTGTCTCTCACAGTAAATTTTGACCACTTCCAGATCCTGAGGGCAATAGGAAAAGGAAGCTTCGGCAAAGTAAGTCCATGTTTGCCAAAGTGTTTTCTTTTCAGACTCAAAACAAAGATGCCCCGATGTTACTCAGGAATGAGTTAAGTTGGAAAAAGTGTTCTAGTATGTTTCAGCTTCATGATACATACATAGTATCCTATGCAAAACAACAACGACATATGAAAGACATACTAACACTTCAACACCAGCACTGACACACAAACTAACACAAATTCAAAGAGGACAGTAGTGTCAGGAGACCAGTTAAAATAGGCAATACAAAACCTTAATAACATAACAAAAATACATGCTGTTTTACAGAATACATGCAAATATCACTCAGCGGTCCTAGACCTGACACTACTGATTAATTTAATCAGTGATTCATTTGCTTTCCTTTTCTAAATTATTTACTTGATCTGTAGCCAGAGGTGATATTAAAATGCTTGTTTTGTTACACAAACACTCTAAGAACCTAGTTGGTTCTACACAACAAATAGCACCAACTCCTCACAATGTAGAATCTGGAAGCAGGGAGAGTTAAGCATTTCTGCTCAGAAAATTAAAAATTAGCTGCTGATTATTCTTCTGTCAATCGACTTATCTTTGCAGCTCTACATGATCCGCTTTGATTTCCTAAAAGAGACATGTGCGCATTAGGCGCAACATGTTGTTACACATAATATACCATGTCCTATCTCTGTCAGTACAATATTCCGGTGTAATTTACTCATGATGGACCAGCAGCTCCACAGAAACAAATCTGAGGTGATAGCAGCCATGTTTCTTCTTGCTGTTAAGCCATATAGAACAGAGCACTCCACATCAGCACTTACAGTACATGTTAAGCACATATAGCGACGCACATGCACACTCCCAACACAAACTCCACAAAGCATCGACCCTCGTCCAACAACAGATAAGCAGTCTAATCACAGTAGATGGCAAGCTGTTCAATGGGAGGAGTGATGTGATCAGGGTTTGGCTGATTAACTGTGCCAGCTGGTCCACAGATCACTCTCTTAGATAGAAGTAATCACTGGTTTATTGACGCTTATAGCCCAGACAAGATCGACTACAAATAAATATGGGGCATTACAACGCTGCATATTCAAAATAGAGTCTATTCTCAGGCACATTGTCAGAAGGGGGTAATCAAGTACAGTTTGACTTATACACACAATGACAGCTACTCAGATTGTGGCAGGTATTCTGAATTTTGCTGTATCACATCAGAGTCATGCTATTTATCTCCTCTGTTGCAAGTACACTGACTGCTGTTTCATGCAATTTTGGGAGAAATGTCTTCGTTCCCTACTGACATGCACCAGCTATGCTAATGAATTGCTTACATGATCTTTCACAACTCTAAAATGTAAAACATGCTGGTGTACAAAAGTTGAATGTCTTAAGAGAGGATTAAATTCATGATCACAGAGATTAAAGAGAAATCCTGACACACTTCATGTATCCATGTGTCCCAAGAAACAACGCTTTCAAAATCGGATGTATAGAAAACATGTTGCAACATTTTGCAAAAGTACTCCAGGTTTTAAAAGGTGTCAGACAGAATGTCTTTTATTTTATGAAATCTGGTGATCTATAGATCTCACAAATTTGGTGAGGCACTTTTAAAAGTAAAAAGGGGGCACTGCACTGTGTTTCTATTTTTCATGCTACATGACTAACAAATGATCAAAATGGACAAAACATGGAGGAATGATGCATCTCATTACTCTGTTGAGGCGATGTTGAGAACTATATTATCATTTTGTATGGATGTTAGCTGTTTAGAAAGCAATATACGAGTCACTTTTAATAGCCTTAAAAGTACTGAAGCATTAGGCGGAGATACACAAGCAGAAACAGAACTATTCAGAGCTTTTTGACCACAGCAGTGAAGAAATTTACCCTTATGTGATCTTCTCAGGTCTGCATTGTACAAAAAAAGGACACCAAGAAGATGTACGCCATGAAGTATATGAACAAGCTCAAGTGTGTGGAGAGGAATGAAGTGAGGAATGTCTTAAAAGAGCTGCAGATCATGCAGAACCTCGAACACCCTTTCCTGGTCAACTTCTGGTAAGCCACCATGCGAATACATATTTGAATGTGTGGTTGTATATGCCTATGTATCAGTTAAGTCTGTAAGGTTTCCTTTAAATGACACAGCAGATAACCCTGGATCACTTCTTACAGAGCGTTTAGGAGATGACTTTTGCATCTTTTTGAATTCCAACTTGGACTGCCTTAAGTTTAAAGTGTATATGCAAAGAGCTGCTTGGGTAAAAGCACACTGTAAGGGATTTCCACTTCAGCATGTCATCTCCACAAAAGCTGATTAACCCTGTTCATTACCATCAGCCATAACAGTGATTCTGTAGCACACTCTTTGTCACCCATTTGATTTTAACTGTGATCGTATCCTGCCCATTAAATCAGTGAATGCACAAATACACAGAGAGACCTATCACCTATTAAAGGCTCTGGATTGAGTCTGCAATTGCATGCAAGAGGCGTTTTCCATTGAAGAACACAATTAAGCTTCCATCCACGTCATGTGAAACTGCTAAAAGGAAATTGTAGTTTGCTCACTGATCTAAGCTCAACTTTTATAGTCACGACCCCCCCCC
>NC_060172.1:15009964-15032947 GCF_021292245.1 Micropterus dolomieu | reverse complement strand
ATGTTGAGAACTATATTATCATTTTGTATGGATGTTAGCTGTTTAGAAAGCAATATACGAGTCACTTTTAATAGCCTTAAAAGTACTGAAGCATTAGGCGGAGATACACAAGCAGAAACAGAACTATTCAGAGCTTTTTGACCACAGCAGTGAAGAAATTTACCCTTATGTGATCTTCTCAGGTCTGCATTGTACAAAAAAAGGACACCAAGAAGATGTACGCCATGAAGTATATGAACAAGCTCAAGTGTGTGGAGAGGAATGAAGTGAGGAATGTCTTAAAAGAGCTGCAGATCATGCAGAACCTCGAACACCCTTTCCTGGTCAACTTCTGGTAAGCCACCATGCGAATACATATTTGAATGTGTGGTTGTATATGCCTATGTATCAGTTAAGTCTGTAAGGTTTCCTTTAAATGACACAGCAGATAACCCTGGATCACTTCTTACAGAGCGTTTAGGAGATGACTTTTGCATCTTTTTGAATTCCAACTTGGACTGCCTTAAGTTTAAAGTGTATATGCAAAGAGCTGCTTGGGTAAAAGCACACTGTAAGGGATTTCCACTTCAGCATGTCATCTCCACAAAAGCTGATTAACCCTGTTCATTACCATCAGCCATAACAGTGATTCTGTAGCACACTCTTTGTCACCCATTTGATTTTAACTGTGATCGTATCCTGCCCATTAAATCAGTGAATGCACAAATACACAGAGAGACCTATCACCTATTAAAGGCTCTGGATTGAGTCTGCAATTGCATGCAAGAGGCGTTTTCCATTGAAGAACACAATTAAGCTTCCATCCACGTCATGTGAAACTGCTAAAAGGAAATTGTAGTTTGCTCACTGATCTAAGCTCAACTTTTATAGTCACGACCCCCCCCCGTAGCTTTTTCTTTGCCTCACCACATTTGGGGGTTGAGGAAGTCCTTCCCTCAACAAGCCCATTCAAAGTCTAGTGTGCTAATTTAAGATGACTCATCAGGTAATTTTCAGAAACCCATTCATCATAATTTGAAAGCCCAAGCTTTTTGAGCACCAGGAATCGTACTTTTGAGATGCCTGATAAGTATGGCTTGTTAACTTTCCGTCTGAAAGGCGTCATTAATTCTTGATAAGCACTCTCGCACTGCAACGTGTGAGAGGAAGCCACCCTGGTTTTGTGTCAGGCAGACAGGCAGAGAGGAGGATACAAAGATGATGAATAACTCCCACGGTCACGATCAATCAGGCAGTTCCTTAAAAAAAAGTGTCTTTCCCCATCTGCCCTTCGTCCTCTGTCCCACTATTCTATCCTCTCTTCACCTACTTTCCCATTTTAATTCCATATCTTTTTGAAAGCTACTCCAGCAGAGTCAATAGCTGTCTCTTAATTACTAATTTGAGGGAAATAAAACTAAATCCTCCCACAGTGGGAATGAATTGGAAGAGACCAAAGCACAGTAAAAAGAAGTGAGGATAGGAAAGGCGCAGGAAAAGGGAGAATATCCACAGAACAGAGAGAGGAGGCAGAGAAAGAGAACAACCGAGGAGGTAGACTGAGGAACAGACAGAAGTGCAGTGTACAGACTCATCAGACGAACAATGCCAGCGCTTGCTTTCTTTCTTGATTGCATGCTGTGTTGGGAAAAAAATAAATAAAAAATTGGTTGGAAGTTAATGCATTTGGCAGCGTGAACCCCCCTGGGTGGGGGTGATTTCCTCTAGAGATGTGCTTGGGTCAGCGCTGTGCCCACTCTCTCTCGCCCTCTCTGTCTCTCTCACTGTGTTGAGTTGGCGTAAGTTATGATTGTCCTGAGGTAAGCGCTCAAGGTCAGAGATGGGGAGGGATTACCTGCAGGCATATGAACCGCACTGAGCCAGCTGCATGCAGAAAACCAGGCTTTATTTTTCTTCTGTCCGCTGTCCTGTTCTCTCACCTCTGTCGTCATTTCATCCACCTTGTCTTCCCTCATGTTATACTCTTTTTCTTCCTCATCTTCTCTTACTTTCCTCCTTCACCACCTGCTTCACTTCATTTTTCTCTCCTCTTGCTGTCACTGTGCTGCTACTAGGCATGACCTCAGGTGTCTGTCTGTGCACTGTGGGCAGCCAAGTAACAATGCACTTGGAAGACTGGACCAAGTTATTTTCCATGTAAACTATTAAGTATAATATGTAATAGTGAATTTGGAGAATCTTAACCTCTGACATTAAAAGTGTTGTACTGTTGAGCATTGATGTGCCAGCACTGGAAGGGCAGTCCATTGTGCCTGTGCAGCATGTGTAAGGGGAGCCCACACTGGCACTGCACTGCTTCGACTCAAATGCCAGAAATATACTGGGAGGGACAGGGAAAAGACGAGATGGCGACCAGCACCAGATGCTGCTCTCTATTCAGCTTTCAGTATTGCTGCCTCTTGATGTTGATTTGTCACAAATGTCACAGGGGAAGTGCTTCTCGCAACTACCTGCTTGTGGTTTAATGTTTTTGTTGTGATGGATGTGTTGATCACAGACTGTGTAATGTGTTCTCTGTGAGCAGTGCCTTTGTTTAAAGGTGTCAAGCAGAAGGAGAACAGTAGTGCAGTAATATTTATTAGCGCTGCAAAAATGCAAATGTAGTTGATTTATTTTAATATTCTAGGAATGCCAGTTGGTAAACTGTTTGGATCTTAGAGGGAGCAGTTACAATTGTATGCATTTTGATACTTATAACAAATAAATTGTGGAATAATCATCTTTGGACTGTTGTGAATCTCTCAGAGCTTTTTTCTTCTTGTTACAGACACACAACTAAGCCTGCTTTGAACAAAGTCTGTAGGACACTTCATTCCATAACATCTCCTGTGTGTAACCTCTGTGACAAATACTGCAATGATGTAACATGCTATTACAAAAAAGCAATTGCATAACATCAAAAGAAAAGAAGATGCACATTAACAAAAGTCTGAAAAATTGGAGAGTAAAAGGTTCACTTGCTTCAGGGAGTCCCTCTTTTGCTTAGTTATTATGTAATCTTACTAATGCATTTCATTTCTATGCAGAGCAAGACATCAGTCATTGTTATTCCCCATTAATGTGCATTTTTGCCTTAAAAAAACAAGCAGAAATTGCATTATGTCTCACAACGGCGAAGACTTTCTCAAAAACACTAAGAGAAGAATTCCTCCAAGCATCCTGATATAAAAGGTCTAGTACACCAGATGTGTTTTATCGTACAGGCATTACATTCTGCTTAGCTATAGGGTAGATTATGAATGGATGCCGTGATCTAAAATAAGCTTAATTCCAGAATTCAATATTACAAATAAGCAGTAGCAACCAGCTGCCGGTAGCTCCTTCAAACTTCGCTGTACTTTTGTTTTTTATATGCTTTTTCCCGCTTTATTACATGTGTTACCTTTGTCATAAATACAGTAATACAGTCATTGGAAGATGAAGATGGGGGTTTTGGATTAAAGAGCAGCAGACCAAGATCCACCCGGCCCAAACAACCGCCACGGCGGGTGGCGCCTGGTGATTCCGGTCTGGACAAAATGGGACTCATGTTGACCAAATAACGGAATTCAGAGACTGTTGTGCCCACATCGTTACAGAGACCTGCCCCATCAACCTCCTGGATCAAGCACTCAGCAGGTGGTCCATGTTCCGAGCTGTCAGCGCAAGACTCCGGCGAGATGAGAGGAAGTGGACCATTTTACACCGATGATGCTTGGTGTACAAATACAGTCAAGATGGACTCTGTTTCCCAAATATCAGACTGTTTGCTGTGAAGATGAAACTTTCATATTATCATCTGGGTGCTGCTGTTTACATTCACCCCAGATGCAAATTCATAAAATGCACTGTGGAATGTGTACGTGTCTCTATATATGTATATAGTTGCTTCCTGCTTTCTTACAGTGCAGACGCTTTGCTGCTTGCACTTGCCTCTGCTTGCATTCTTTTTTCTGCTAGAAATCAGAAGCTCTTGGATACTTTTAAATCACTGGGACTGTCAGATAAAGTTGGCTCTTGCCATACTTTAAAAACTTTTATGATGTTAGTGCTACTCGAGAGCGGCCTATCAATAGCACTAGCCTTTACTGCAGTGACTGGAGCTATAGCTAATGCTAATTAGCAACAAGATGCCCCCCTTCTCCATGGACGACTTCTACAAACTTCTACAGAAAATTGCAGTGCTGGAAACCAAGATCCACAGGTTAGACGTGAATGTGGAAGTGAATGGACTATGTGGGAATGACACCACTTTACCGTGGACCCAAAACAGTGGACAAGAGCATGCTAACACACGGCTAATTAGCACCAACAAGACTACCAAGAAGCAGGAGGCCTGTGTACTGGGTAATAAATCTGAAAGTGGGAGTCCTCCCTGGAACGCTCTTGGTGCAAAGCCAAAGAGTAAATAATTTCCTGGGGAAATTGGAGGACGAGAAACAGGCAGAACCCAGCGCCCTGAGATTTGTGATGTGACTGGCTGGCCTGCATTATCATCCAGGCAGAGCACCTCTTCAACCCCTGTTCTTGGTAGGACATAGCCGTGGACAGCCGCGAAAGGGAGAGTTAGCAACAAACCTCCCCAACAACCGAGCAAAACTGTGCAACAGCAGAACAGATTTTCACCACTATTGCAGGACCCTGGATCTCCATCTGATGACCTGGATAACCTCCCGTCCTCACACAGAAGGGTAAGGACTGAGAGTAAATCAGAAAGTAAAAGGCTGCAGGGAAAGCTAATGACTGGGCCTCAAACTCTGATTGTGGGTGACGCTGCTGTAAACGATGTAAGAAGCACGTGCAGTAAGAACACCAAAATACTCTGCTTTCCGAAGGATACGGTGTCTGACTTGGCAGAAAGAATCATATCGTGGCTGAACATCCTACTGTGAAAAACATCATACTGCACATCGGGACCAATGATGTTGTGAAGCAACAGTCTGAAGTGTTGAAAGAGGATTTTAATAATCTGTTGAAAAACAGTCAGCTCTTTGAATGCTGAGGTGTTTATCAGTGGCCCTATACCGCCAATCCGAAGAGGAGCTGAAAGATTCAGCAGATTGATGGCATTGAACACGTGGCTCTCAACGGCATGTACTGTCCATTCAGTGCATTTCATCGAAAACTTTTACTTTCTGTGGGACCGCAGACATCTTTTAACCATAACAACCTGGAGGACATAATACAACATCTGAAATCCTCTTCATGTTGCCTTGATATTCTGCCAACAGGTTTTTTCAAAAATGTTTCTAAATGCATGGCCTCAGATCTACTAAAAATTGTCAACATGTCTCTCCTCTCAGGTTTTTTCCCACAGGCCCTGAAAACTGCAGTCATTAAGCCACTCTTAAAAAGAGCAATCTAGACAGGTCACTAATGAGCAGTTACAGGCCCATATCAAATCTCCCATTTTTAAGTAAAATCATTGAAAAGGCTGTTTTTAAACAGCTTAGTGCTTTCTTGGCACTAAATAACTGTTTTGATGTCTTCCAGTCAGATTTTCGACCACACCACAGCACTGAGACGGTTCTTGTTAAGGTCTTCAATGACATCCATTTTAACACTGACAGTGGCAGAATTTCAGTCTTAGTATTATTGGATCTCAGTGCTGCATTCGACACGGTCAACCACAACATATTACTAGACAGACTTGAAAACTGGGTTGGACTTTCTGGCACAGTACTAAAATGGTTTGAATCCTACTTAAAGGACAGGGACTACTTTGTGTATATAGGTAATCACACATCTGAGCTGACAAAAATGACATGTGGTGTTCCCCAAGGCTCCATTCTGGGACCTCTTTTGTTTAACATTTACATGCTTGCACTGGCTCAGATTATGAAAAACAACAAAATATGTTACCATAATTATGCAGATGACACACAGATTTACATAACCATTTCACCAGGGGACTATGATCCCATACGGGTGCTGAGTAACTGTATTGAGCAGGTCAACGGCTGGATGTGCCAGAATTTTCTTCAATTGAACAAAGATAAAACTGAAGTTATTGTTTTTGGAGCCAGGGAGGAACGATTGAAAGTCAGCGCTTGACTTCAATCTGTAATGTTAAGAACCACAAATCAAGCCAGAAATCTTGGTGTAGTCATGGACTCAGACCTGAATTTGAGGAACCACATTAAGACAATTACCAAGTCAGCCTACTATCACCTGAAGAATATGTCACGGATTAAAGGCCTTATATCTCAGCAAGACCTGGAAAAACTTATCCATGCATTTATCTTCAGTCGACTCGACTACTGTAACGGTGTCAGGGCTCCCTATGAAATCCATCAGACAGCTGCAGCTGATTCAGAATGCTGCTGCTCGAGTCCTCACTAAGACCAAAAAGGTGGATCACATCACTCCAGTTCTGAGGTCTTTACATTGGCTTCCTGTATGTCAAAGAATTGATTTCAAAATCCTGCTGTTAGTTAATAAAGCACTAAATGGTTTAGGGCCAAAATACATTTCTGATCTTCTGCTTCGTTACGAACCATCCAGACCTATCAGGTCGTCTGGGGCAGGTTTGCTTTCTGTCCCCAGAGTCAAATCTAAACAAAGAGCAGCGTTCAGTTATTATGCTCCGTATATATCTGGAACAAACTCCCAGATAACTGCAGGTCTTCTGAAACTGTCAGTTCTTTTAAATTAAGACTGAAGACTTTTCTTTTTACCATTGCTTTTAATTAAATATTTAAGATTTTTCTTTTTACCACTGCCTTTAACTAGTAGATTGATAACTTACACTGCACTATAACTTTTACTGTCCTGTTTTCTTTTTCTTTGTTTTTAGCTTTTTACCATTGGTTTTAATTAAATATTTACACGGTGAGAAATGAGTAGGTAATTGAGTGAAAAGATAATGGGAGTGAGATTGAATAGAGTGAAGGAACTGGTCTTAAATCTCGCGCCTGAGTGATTTGCAAGAACCTCTGTAACCACCTGTAAATGCGCAGGTGGGTCCAGAGTATAACTGGATCAAAGTGGCCTGAAGACAGACATGTCCTGGTTTCTCTGTAGTGTCCGAGGGTTTTTGGAGTTTCAGTGGACCCAAAGATTGCTATGGACCCAAGTACAGACTAGCTAGAGAGAGTAGATTAAGTGTACTTCTCTGTTTATTCTCTTTTCAAAATAATTGTAACTCAATTATTTGCTCAATCCCTCATCCTGTTTTTATTTTCCATTTAACCCTGATTGTACACTACACTGTAACTTTTATTATATTTTAATGTGTATTTTTTCAATTTCCCTATGTTGCTTTTAAACTTTTTTATATTTCCCTGTTGCTTTTATGTTTTACGTATGCACTTTGAATGACCTTGAAAGTTGAAATGTGATATACAAATAAACTTGCCTTGCCTTGCCTTGCCTATATAAATAACTGTATTGTTTTATTTTATTTTATATGTTACCATATTTTAATATAGGATTACACTTAATTATATGTTGAGTGTGTAGCACGAAGGAACTACAAAGTTAATTTCGTTATGCAGCCTTGTGCTGTATAATGACTAATAAACAACCTTGTACCTTGTGTCTAAGGTACAAACTGTATCCTTGTGTATCTGCAAAATGGGCACTTCACATCCTCATTTTCCTTTAACACCGCAGGCGTTGCCGAACACTGGAAAGCAGCATGTCAGCATGTCAAGTATTTGGCCTGATGTCAAGGTGACCCGGTGAAATAGAAGATGATAGAATCAAGGGTGGTAAGCATAAAAAAACAACCAATCAAGTACTGTTACTGAGCGTAAATGTTACTTTGATGGAAGTAAACACATAGGTCGAAAAGGGCTATTTAAGTAAAAGCAAAAAATACCATTTTTAAAATGTGCTCACTTGCTAAACTTAAATAAGACTTAGACATCACCTCACCTGTTAACTATAAGTGGAGCTTTAGAGTGTATTTTACATTTGAGATCACTCCTTTCCAGTATGCTTTTTGTGAGGGATGTCTGTATTAATTTTTAGCACGAGAGTGTGCATCTATGCGTGTGTCCTCAGGGAACATTAGACACAGACTGATGGGAGCTGTCAGTCAAAGGAGGTGTTGGGAGATGGGGTGGGAGGAAGGTCGGAGGGCTGTCGGCATCGATACAACGTGTCACAGTCTGAGCGATTTGCCGGCTGTGACTGTTTCAGCAAGAGGGGCGTTGGTCAGTTGGTGTGTTGAAATGTGTGTGCATGTATGGGTAGTATGTACATCTAATCACCGTAATTGCAACCTTGTGTTGAACAACAAAGTCTTGATTAGCCATTTTATTACTGAGAGTCACTCATGGATTTTCCGCTGTGGGCATTCAATAGATAGATGTTAATTAACAAAAAACACTCTACAGTTTATGTTGAGGGGGTTTGGTTCATTTACTTCATAAAAGATGTTCAGGATATGGAAGATGAGTTACTGTGAGGGAAAAACAAGTCCTTTCCAAGGAGTCCAATATCATTACATTTAATTAATGGGTACAAGTGATATTCTCCTTTTTGAGAGGCTATACATTTAGGAATATTGCCAATACTTCCATTACTTTTAAAGAAAGGAAACCCTTCTTTATTTATGCACTTACCGTAATGTAATGAAATATTTTATTTTTTTGCTGAGTATTGCAGTATGAAGACCTGTCTTGCTTGATTTAAAGGTCACAATCTACTTAAAACAGATACATTTATGTGTCTAAAACATTTAGCTTCTGTAATGTAAGCAGAAATTTTGAAATTGTGGCAGTTTTAGTGTTATTTGAATAAACCGTGTGGTCTAAATGTCACAACTATTACCTTTGGGAGAGGAAGACTTTTTGTAAGGACACGTTACCATTAGCATCAGAGCTCCGGTGGTTTCTGGAAACTTCCATTACTGAAGTGGCCTGGGGTGCCTGTGCCTCTAAAAGCTCTATGCAGGATGCGATCCCATCAGACCGGCTGCCTGGAGGCCACCAAGAGGTCACATTGAATTGCGTGTGTGGCGGAGCAGATACAAACATTGAAAGAACAGACAGAATTGACAGAGAGAGAGAGAGAGAGAGAGATAAAGAGCAACATCTAAAGGACAAGAGACAGAGAAAATGGATAAGAGAGAACCAGCAAGCTATAAAGAGAAACAGAACGCCAGCAAGGTCAATAACAAGTCTGCACTACTTCAACATAATATACAGGTGCTAATCTGGAGTCAGCTGTTCTTTACTCTGTACCAAAAAAGCTGGTGGAAGCTTAAAACAACAGCTGCTAATAGGCAGAAACGATGCTGAAACGTTGCTAGTCATGAATTTAATGTATATTGCTACTTATAAAGTAAAACCATGACATCCTCACAAAATCTGGCCTGAAAAAAATATAAACACTGAAAAATTGTGTTTCTGTTCAGTCTAATCTCATGCATGTCCATGTTTATTATTTATTTTTGATGACGTGTTCATATTGCAGTTGTGCAAACTAGTATGCTACCACATGTTGTTGACTTGAGTGTTAATTGTTCATCGGGTAATACTTATCACTCCCAGTTGCTCACCTGCGATGGCACTATTTTTCTACCTCACTTCTTTTTTTTAAATGTATTACTTGGGAGGCAAATAATTTCAAAATAATATTTTAAGTTACATTGAATAAAAAAAGTGTCTTTTAAATCATATCAGTCACACATGCACACAATATGTTGACATATTAATAGTTACTTGGGAAGCCTTTGTGACCCAGTGCCTACCTAAAACAAACAACTTAATGAGCACCATTTCTAATACATTTTGACAGCAGTGTCAGCAGGCCAATGGAAACGTCATTCATATTCACCTTCTAAATGTGGTGTCACTTTTTCAGAGAGAGAGAGAGAGAGAGAGAGAGAGAGAGAGAGAGAGAGAGAGAGAGAGAGAGGGAAATAGGGCTTGTATTGTCATAGGAGACCAATATATACTGGTTTTTGTATGTCTCTCCAGGATGCAAATTTCAACAATGTACTGTTTGCATGTATGAATATGTACATTATATCTGGTACTTTTTAAGACTAAGTTTCAGCAGCTGTCATCAGATCTGAAGAAAAAAAGGTGGCTGGCTCATACAACAGGCTGCTGGATGGCAGTAACTATATATGGGTGCACAAATGTGTGTGTGTGTGTGTACATTACAGTAATCAGAGTGTACTGTATGTGCCTGTGCACTGTGTGTATAATCATGCCAGGCTGTCGACCCTCTTTATGTCTTTTTCCCTGAGCAACCATGTGAGAGATTGCTGTGAGTCAGTCCATCTTGTTTGACAACTCCCCCACCGACAATGACGGCAAAGCCCTTTCAGTTTTTAGCACTGTGGCTTTCTGATGGTAAAAACATGGAAACCTCAGCCAAGCATGAGAGCTGGTTTTCTACACGATTAAACTGGTTTAATGGAGGACTCATGTGTACTATCGATTGACCTGATGGACTTACTGTTCCTCCTTAAACGCCACCCAACCATGTATTCAGTAGTTATATACTGTATGCTGAAGTAATAATATGTTGCAATTTAATATTAATATGTATTTTGTCTTTTTCTGTCAACAGTTGACAAAAAACTTACATTTGCATATTTTTCAGAGTGAAAATTCTGTAGTGCACAGAAAGTGATAAATTGAGCACCAACAGCATTTGCCTGAGAGGTGCTTTTTGGTCAGTGCAGAATAGGGAGGGATGCAGCTATCGATTATTTTAGTAATTGAGGATTCTACAGATTATTTAATCCATTTTATCAAGTAATCAGATAAGAAATATTTTTGCCTGGAGCCCCTGGTACTAAAATCAGTTGTGTTACTCATATCACTGATGGACTACAATAACAACACACACACTGTTATACATTTACAGCTAAGAAAAGTGCCTTATCTTTACTAGCCTTGATCTCAACTAGCAATCATAATTTATGTTAAATGCTAAGGTTAATGTTACCTTTTTTCAGGTCCAGTCCATGGATGTGTAGACTGGAAGCATTGCCATCGTGCTGGAAGCTAATTCCGTTTTTCAGTATATAGTTATATGGAGTAAACAATCAAAATTCTTTGTATTGATGCTTTTTAGTAATCGAGTTATTCGATTCTCGATGAATCGCTTCAGCCCTAGTGCAGAACACCAATGAGCATTTTTCACAAGATATTACCAAAATTATGACAAACAAATTTGATGATTATCACCTCAAAAGAAAGTTTGGTAGACAGAAAGATTAGAGTTTCAACACATTAAACAGGAAGAAACTGAAGGTAAAGATTAGGAATGTCTTCATAAAGTTTTCTTTTGTTAAAAAGCAAATGCTAACAATGAACTTAAAAATACTGGACAAATCAAGATAGGTAATTAATCATGAATTAATGTCTTGTTGTACACATTAAACAATAGTAATTAAATTACTGCTGTATTCAGCTATATTTTCCTGGGAGAAAACAGTGTTTGTCCGCCAAGAAAAAGAGCAATTAAAGTCCAGCTTGTGTCTCCTAAATGTCTGTGACAGCAGCCTCCTGGATTCTTTACCACCTTTACTACCTCTGCTGTGTTAGAGTTATTTACACTGACGCTTATATGTATGTATGTGTGTGTGACAGAGAGAGGGGGTAGAGAGATACTGAGGTAGACTGAAAGAGAGAGAAAGAGTGAGAGAAACAGGCCACAAAAGAGAGGGAGAAAGAGAATGAGAGACAAAGAGACTTAATCAAACGATTAATAGACCGAGGGAAATGGAGTCCATCCAGCAAACACAGACTGACTGAGCTCACACTTTAAACCAGTGAAAAGCTTGTTTTTCTTGTCTTGGTTTACAGTCATGAATATTTCACACATGTTTAAATGTACACATTTTTGCACGCTGGATCTCACACTATTGCCCCGAATGAATGTTCATTTCCTGTTTCCACGCTTTTCCCCACGACAACGTTTTCATAATATTCTCTGCATTTTAAAGTCAAATTTTATTTCTATCCTAAAGTGAAAACATGTCTCTCTGACTACATAGAGAAACACCAGCGTGTCAGAATTTGTGGGTGATTAGTCCGTCACATGTCCAAGCATGTACACAGAATCAGAGCAGGAGCACTGTGGATAATTGTGGAGGAATGTTTTGACCATCTATGAACTCAGAAGTCGTGTTGGTCCCAAAAAATACAAATCCTGTATCAAAGTGGAGCACTGATTTGATATTTAAGAAAATGTGATGTTAATATGAGGCCTGTTTGATCTGCGCTTCCTCTCTCCGTGCCAGACGCAAGTGTCATATCATTTTCCAACACACTCTCTCTCTCATGCACACACATACATAGATTCACTCTATTGCCTCAGTTATCTCTCACTTTCATCCACTGGCAGCAGCTAGAACTTTTTTTTCTTTCATTTTGAAGCTTTTGTAGACTCCTTCCTTCTCAAAATTTGTAGCTTTTAAGTAATTTTGTCTGCTTATTCATAAGGGTCCAGCTGCCATTTTACTTTAAAAACATGCAGGATTGATAGGATATAAACATTTAGCATTTAGAATCGGGGTCTGTCATTTTGGCCACGTAAAGAAAACGTTGCTGTATATGAGTTTTGCTATATATGTTTGCTATATCGATAACTTTTTCTTAGCCCATCTCATAATGACTGTTCGATTTATCTTTATTTCAGTCCTTTAAGTAAAAATAATTAAGGTGTAGTGTGCAGCCATAACTTATTAAACCTAATTGAAAAGTTGGAAAATTGAACACGCTTCTCAGTCCAGACAATAAGTAACGTTAGTTATGCACATGCATACTGTACATAGACATGTCTATAATATAAATGCGTACAATCACATACACAATAGCTTGCATGTGTGCAAATCTTGTGTTACGTGATTCGTGCAATGCTATAATCAATCAGCTCATTTCTTTTCTAGTGTTTGTAATTTCATAACCAAAGCCTTTGTAAATTCTTTCTGTTCTGATTTGGTGATACTTTTATTGCTCTGTGTGGAACACTAACTGAGCATTACACATTACATTTCTGTAAATATGTTCTGAACAAAAAAAGAAGTATCATCATCCCATTTCGCTATCCCATCCTTATTGCACACACACACACACACACTCATATAAACTTTACCAAAAACTTTGGAGAACCTCGGTGTACGCTAGTGTGGCTAAGTCATTGCTGCTTGTCTGAGTGATTGATAGCATTGCAGCTGGTCCCATCCAGCTGCACTGTATTATACAGTTTAAGAGGGAAGGGCTGGCCTCTTCTCACGCCCCCCCCAAAAACTGAGATTCATTAACTCTGTGTGCGTGTGTGTGTGTGTGTGTTTAGGATAGAGTGACTCATTGAAATTTGAGATGCCGTGTTTATTTTTTTACACTTTAAGTTGTTTTATAATAATGCATGTTAATATTTATTGATGCATGCGTGTTTGAACTGAAACATGAGGAGGAAGAAGGACAGTGGAGTGCGCGTGTGCATATCTTCGTGTGTGCACCACTTTGTGACTTTGGCAAATGTGTGTGCATTTTCAGGACAGGAATCTAACAGATAGTCTTTCCACACTCTAAGGCCATTGGCAATCAGATGTTAAGTGGTCTCAGCATTATCTGAGCCTTAGGAGACGGTTTTGAGTCAGCTCAATCAATCCCCATCCATCCAGTGCAGAAAAGCACCACCTCCAGCTTATTGGAGAAGGGCCCTGAGGAAGGGAGTTCACCAACGTGGCAAAAAACTACCCTCGGTCATTGAGCATGTTTGAGTTTGAGCCAATATTATGGCCCATACAGAAAAGTATCTCTCAGTATTTAGTCCCCATTTGGACTAGTCTACACTGAAACATGTGTAAAATTGTAGCATATTTATTTCATCTCAGGAACATGCTGAAAGACTTGAGAATGGCAGTGTAGTTCTCCAATTTTAGAACTACTAACTTGCAGATGTAGAACATTGTGTTGCACACAGAGCAACGCTTTAGGCGAGCCAGGAAGTGTTGGCTGCTGCAAATTTTTATAAATATTATTTTTGCATGAATGAGTTTCTTGTGGGAGAGAAACTAATTAGCTCATCGTTTAGAGGGAGGAAAAAAAAGAGTGGCCCCGGTGGGACGCTCGGCACGTAAAATCAATGGTGATTTGTGCAACAGCTTCTCAAATAGCGATGCAGCGGGCCGAGTGCTGATATAGGCATGCTGTGCATGACACTGCTTGATGGATGGATGAATAGATGGATGACCACAAGTAGCACTACCACCCAGAACATCCCTCACACACTAATAGAAGCAATGACAACGGCAGATGCAAGCAAATACTACGTACAGTATTCACTAAGACAACGTTGAAAACACCATGAAAAATAACTAAAACGGACATTAGTTCATTCATGAATAAAGGAAGTGATATTTTGTGACACTTTCCCTGTCGGAGACCTCTGAGCAGTTTTCCCTGCCAAATCTTTAGATCACAGACTGAGATAAAGAATATTTAATGGGTGTGATGGCAACGCACTCACCAGTCTGAGCAGACTTGCAGAATTTTGCTCAATAATTGAGCTATAATTAAAGGTTTTCATACCGCCAATGTTGTTGATGGGATAGAAGGTATACAAGTGCACATCATGTCCTGTGATGTGAAAGTTATGATGATGATTGTGTCCAGAATGTATTTTTTACTATTCAGATGATGTGCTGTCATTTATTTTGCTGTATAAGAGTCTTTGGTAAGCAACATGGATTATTTTTGCGTCACTCAGTTTTGGTTCTTAATAATATAATAATTAATAATAATAATTATTATTATAATAATTATTAATAGGAATGTCAGGCATATTACTGGCTAATAAATGTGATCCCAAAAAACTTACTTTGAAGTTCTTAAATGAAAAAGTCCCTGCTGGCTTAAACACTAAATATAAAAATATTTGGTGGTAGATTTAAAAAGAAAAGAAGACAAAGAAGCACAAAAAGATTGTATTACAAAGTAAACCTGTCAAATTGCATGTCAAGCTGTCAAAAACATGTTAAAACAGGAACACTGTGTTACCTTTCTCACCTGTCTACTAACTATCATAGCCACTTGTATACAAAACAATAAAGGATTTTCTTGGCTTGTTAGCCTTGAAGACAGGATAATGAGCATTGCCTCAGGCATGACTCAGCTAATATGTAGGTGCTCTCCCTGCAATGTAAAAGAGTGCTATGAGTGGTTTTTATTCTTCTTGTTATAAGTCATACAGAGTAGAGCAGCCTCTACCCTCGAGAGACCCCGGGAGGCTCCTGAGGTTGTGTTTTCAGAGATCATGAGGTTGAAACAATGATGGGTAATTTTGTTCAACTGTTTGTTCTTGTCAGACCTTTTGTACTGGGGTCTTTCACACTGTCTTAAAGAGGTTGATTTGCCTGAGGAGCACAAGGCTGACATGAGTTCAATTTGCACTTGTCGTCCTCTTTTATTGCTGACGGGTAAAAATGTTGCCTCTTCAATATTGCTGTCTTGTCACTTTCTGGTTCGTCCCCTCCTCCTCTCACCATCAAGTTCCCCTTATTTCCCACACTACTCCTGCAACGCCAACATCTCCATGTTTGCCTTCCCTTTAAACCTCCCTCTCTGCTGACTATGTCTTTCCTCCTTTCTCATTCTTTCCGTCACCACTGTTATTTTCACCCCCATTTCTGATTTCTTCTCCACCTCCAATTTGAATGCATGTCTCTCTCTTACTTCTACCTCCCTTATATGCATCTACCCATTTCCATTTCATCCTTTCTTTTCCAAATCTCCTTCACCTCCCCCTCATGCCCTTGCCTCCACTTGGCGTCCCTCTGGCCTTGTTGCTCCTCACTCCTGACCTCTTTTCCCGGCAGGTATTCCTTCCAGGATGAGGAGGACATGTTTATGGTGGTGGACTTGCTCTTGGGGGGAGACCTGCGCTATCACCTGCAGCAGAACGTCCACTTCTCAGAGAGCACTGTCAAACTCTACATCTGTGAATTGTCCCTGGCCCTGGGATATTTGCGCACCAAGCGCATAATACACAGGTGAGATGTTTTCCATTCTATGAACCTTTTTTATGTAGTTTATTATATTGTAGTTTGTTTAATTAACTTTAAAAATGCAGAGATGGGGTTTCTGCTCTCTCCATGTAGACAAATAACATGAGAGAAATAGTCTTTGACTTAGCCCCATTTTGTCTCTTCCTGACACAATTAGCTCCTCTTCTGTCTCTCTTGTTTTTTCACCACCAAGTACCCCGGTATTCTTTTCTCCTTGGCTGTCCACTTCCATATTATTTTTTAATATGAGTGCTCCACCACTGTGCAGAAAGGTCAAGCTGTCTTGACATGAAGGTCACAGCTGACACAACAGTTTACCCTGAACTGCAGACTATGATCATCATGAAATGGGCCGGTTCTGTCTACGCTGCTGTGTCGATGCCTCATTTAATTTGTAAAATGCGGGTTAAGTGCTTTTTATGCAGAAATAGCTGCTGCTATGGAAGAGCCTCCGACTCGCTTGGCCAAGAAAGACATGGCTACAGTCCAATATTATTATTTTAAGTTGTTGAAGTGACCTAAAGATAGTGGGATATCCTGTTACAGCCAATGATGCTGCCAAAAAACATTGAATACATTGAGTGAGTGCTTCTTTTGCTGAGGTGCAAACCCCTTGAGACTTCCTTAATGGAATCACACCACAAATCTACCTCATCCATCTAGGGACAATGCAGATAAAACACACAACTTGAGCAACCCTGTCTCACACTAAATATTTTCTAATTTGTGTTGCCAAATACATTTTGGAGGAAACATATTCACTGCATTTTTTTTCAAATCCTGCTGTGTTACTGTTTAATTGCACACAAGTCAGAGAATTTCCCGGTAATGCAAACTCAATACTTCCATGTTCCTCGCTGCACATTTATTTCAGTTAAACAGTTATTTCATACTTACTCTGTTGATCTGAGTTTCTCTTCTTTAACACAAATACTGTTTTCATTCACTGATTTTTCCAGTCTTCTTGCTTTCGAAGTTTTTCCTCAATCTGTGTTAAGCTCCGTCCACTGACAGTCCACCATTTCAGCGGATTTTTCACATTAAAAGACGTCTAGCTTTCCTTTTATTGGTAAGCTTGCCATTTGAGTTACTGAAGTAGTTTACAGGTGGCTTTTATTAGCCATCGGCTTTTATTTCACCTTTAAGTTGCCCAAATACAACCATAAAAACATTAATCATGCTTTAGTTACCAGGAGAGTATTGTATATAAAAAACATGAAATACACTGATGAGCCATCCATCGTCAACCACTTATCCTGCGTACAGGGTCCTGGCGAAAGGCGGGGTACACCCTGGACAGGTTGCCAGTCCATCGCAGGGCCACACATAGACAAACAACCACTCATGCTCACAGCTAAGGACAATTTATGGTCACCAATTAACCTAGTCCGCATATCTTTGGACAGTGGGAGGAAGCCGGAGAGGACCCTGCCAGAGAAACTCCACACAACTGGGGTTTGAACCCACAACCTTCTTGCTGTGAGGCGACAGTGCTAACTACTGCACCACCATGCCACCCATACACTAATGAGCATTTGTTTTAAATATATGCCCAAAATAAACATTTGCTCATGTTGATGAAAAATAGAATCTGGGTGGAATTAGAATTAATTAGAATTAGTTTCTTACTTAATGTGTTTGCTGATTCATTTGTAGGAGGACTTCAGATCCAGAAACACATACTGCAGGGTACCAAAGCACAACAAAATGTACATTTTTTCAGTACTTTAAGTGCATACATTTTTAGCATAAAGTGTATGAGCGGTGCTTTGCTCCAATCTCTGAGGCACTGACCATTTTCCATCCCCTGCTTAGACTTACTCCTCCACTCTGGTAAAGTGGCAAACAGAGAAAGAGAGGCCTTGATGACTAATAGGAAACATCACTGCAACAGAGCACACTAATTTATCAACACCCCCAGATAACAAATTACGCCATTTAACGTAAAGCATACTACTTGCACTTGTCCACGCTCTTAAACCTCCACAGGAAGGAGAGAGAGGGAAATAAATGGGACGGGTTATTAATGTGCTTATTCATTCAGTCCATTGCAGGATGTGAATATTTAAATTATGTTTTCTATTTTAGTGCAGGAGAGGACAGACTCCCCACTTGATGTGCAGGTGTTGGGGGCGTTTGTTTAGACGGAATCAACATCTTTTCAATCTGCATTTATTAGCTTCAAATAGGATGAGGAACTCAAAGTAACTCTGAGCTCATCTCTATGGAAATTGAATATATAATGTCTCAGATGTGGACGTGCTGACTTTGGTACACAGAGAAAATGCACTTAAAACCTTCAGAAAGTGTGTGTGTGTGTGTGCGCGCGCGCGCGCGCGTGTGTGTGTGTGTGTGTGTGTGTCAGCGCACACCTGTGTATGTGTGTGTAAATGAAGGATGCACACATTCTCCTTCCGTTGGTTTTTGATGATTTTGATGATAATGAGTGGAGTAATGACGATAATGACATTAATCGCATGCAACATGACGATAATTATGTTATTTATGAGTTTGATCATGACTGCGACAGAAGATGCTTGGCAGTAGTTGGGTTCAATATGATGGCTTGATGTCCACATTAGTAAAGCTAAGCTTTATTTATTCATGAAGTCTCATTGAGATGAACAAATTACATACTGTATAAGATAATCAAGATAAATCCGTCACACAAAGCATTCATCACACACACACACACACACACACACTAAACAAAACAATAACAAATATTATTAAAAATAAGGAAAGTAAAGGGAACTTTAAAATTTGTCTCTAACCTTAATTTATGTCAGAGTTCATTCCAGCAGTTCCAGAACAAGTCATCCCCAGTTCACTAGGAACCTTCCAGCTAACCTATTCTGTGATCTGGTGTCATGGTCATTCACTTTGACTGCATGTTTTCTTAATCCCACTCCTGCCATTACCATTACCGACCGCTCCCGCAATATGTGTGTTCCAGACGGCTGCTCTTGCCCACAGCTACATTTAAACCGCCCACTCCCACAAAAGCCGCATAATTCCAATCCCAATGTTGTCCTCTAATGCATAACTGTCAGTAATGACTTAGCAAAATGACATTCTCTTCCTCTGTATTAAACATAACATTTTTATTAGATTTTTGTAGATCATTTAGCTTAATGATTGTCTTGTTTGGTCATTATGAGCCACCGTACCTTGTATGTGGATCCATGGCAATGCCAGTGAATGTGCTCAGATTCAGTCTAGTTCACAGTCATCTAAGAGGACTTACTTAACGTCTGATCGCTCCTGTAAAATTCGTGTGGGGTCCCGGGGCAATCCCAATGCAGTCCTTTAATTAGTACGACAATTATCATTGTTACCAAATTCTAAGTATTTATAATCCAATGTTCAATTGATTGGATTTCAGAACAGATCAAAGGTCATGGATTAGGAGTCGTTAGGAGTGTTTGTGCATATGTTGTTGTTTATAGACTTAACTAAATGCTTACCATTAATGAAAGAGGTCTGGTTGTCATCAAAAGCAGAATGAAATCTCAAGAAAGGTTTGTGGTAGAGGCAACCGCATAGAACATGGTATCTTCAGAACAAGGGTGTCACTTTGTGTTAAAAAGTGGTGGGGACATTTTAGGGCTCATATTAGGGGTGTGATGAAACACTTAGTCCATGAGACGTGATAATGCACAATATTGGAGTCATGAGAGCAAGATAAGATGATACTCCAATGCTATTTAGAAGAAATATTAATTGCTGAAAAAGGCTACTCTATTGGGGGGTTTTGAGCATTGAACTCTAGAGCATTCTAGAGACATTTTCTGCACCAATTTATGGTGGAAATGTCTTTATTTATATGAAGGGAAACAAAATTCATGTGGCCGGTGACAATTCAGAATGTTATATTATAATATTATCAAATATAATGCAGTAATCAGCAGCTTGTTTTTTAGCCTAAGTTACTTTTTTTGGACAAGGCAGATCTGTTTCTTCTATATTTACATAGAATTTTATTCATTCATTCATATTGTGCAAGTAAACCTTTCTCCTAGAATTTTTATTTGTTATTTAACATTTCTTGTTGCAAGCTAATTTTCATAAAACTTTTAGTAAATGCTTTCAAAAAGTGGTGGGGACAAAATCAGCCGTTTCAAAAAAAGTGGTGGGGACATGTCCCCAGTGTCCCCAGTGCAAATGACACCTATTCTTCAGAATAAAAATTAACAGTAGTGCTCAGTTGGAAAATAAATATTATTTAAGTGCAGAGTAAATAGTAGGGGGCCTAATGTAGATCCTTTGGGGATGCCTTTATTAACTATTTGGGAACTTGATTTAAAACCACTGGTAATAGACTAGAGTCTATTTGGATCCCACTTGTGCTCTAAGAATTGTTATTTGGTTGACATTTTAAATCAGGAATATGAATGAAGGTTATTTCATTGGCTTAGAAATTGCTAAATGTAGATATAAAGCGTGTCAGGGTCAGAGTAAAGCTCCTGAGAGGAATTCTGTCTCTGTCTGTAACTATACAGCGCATAATATACACAACAGCAGTGACAACAACAGATATCTCTGTGTTTAGTATTTGCTAATTTAAATAATGAGCTCTTACTGTATGCAACTGTATGGCAATACCATGTCAAGGCAGTGCAGCAATGAGGTTAACGACAGCAGTTCAGCTCATCTTGAAAGAGCCTTAATGGAAAATCAATGAGAGGGCAGCGGGACATACATGAGCCTCTGAGAATTAGGTATTATGCAAGGTGGAGGTTTATTATATTGTCCTGTTTGACATAGTGGAAATAGATTTCATTTGATATCTAAAAAGCAGGGGAAATGTTGGTTTATATGTGTTTAGAATACTTATCTTTAAATATACTATATCTAAACTAAAAATCAGTTTACTAATTTTTGTTGTTGTAGGAGTTTAAGTTATACACAAAGTTAAAAGATAGTTTAGGTTTATTACAACTTGGGTCTTATTTTATTTTATTTTATGCCCAGTATTGGTTGCATTAACAATGTACTCACCAAAATAATTTCTTAGAAATACTGTAGCTTCGCAACAGTGAAGTAAGAACGGGCAAGACCGGCGGTTAGATGAAAACTGAAGTCAGATTATCTAAACTACTTTATTTGGAGAGAGTGCACCAGAAATGTGGGTGGTAATAACTCAAAAAAAAGGTCTGGCTAACCTGGGGGGCAGTTCAAAACTTATATAAATGTCTGCTGCTTATGTGTCATACTCCCATTGATATATATATTTTTTAACAATTAACTAGGTGACTGCAGTGGTATTATTAACGACTGAAATGACGGCCAAAACAACAACAACAAAAAAAAATACATACCCATGTTTTCATAGACACTTATGCTTTAAATTCCTCACATTACATTCTACCACACGTTATGTACAGTCATTTTGTCTAAATAATCCTTCTGTGGTGGGAAAACATATATTTGTGGACATATTTTGATCTGTATTTGCATTTTGAGACATCATGCTCAGAATATGATTAACCTCAAGGGTGACATACTGTATATCTGGTTGGCTAGTCAGTGTTTTTAACCCTAAGCTCTCTGAGGAGTTTCAATTATTAACAACAGAATAAGTCTCAATTAGATGACATCTTCAGAGACTTGATGAATTTCTCCAAACAAGTGGAAACATAAATGGCAAGTGTGTGACAAGGGAAGGCACATGTGCGTGTGTTTGCGTGTGTGTGTGTGTTAGTGAGTTTATGTAAGTTTACCTCACCACATCCTTTTGACATCAACAACAATAATATATGGCTGAACCCTCAGGTGCATTTTCTCCTCCTAATGGAAAGACTTTCATGTTGTCAGCCAGCAGACGCTCCCTAACGAGTCAATATGCCTCACAGTTTAATTTAGGAAACACGCTGCCCATTAAAGTGGGAGGGACTAATTGTTTGTTTCTTATCAAACTGACAGAGATGGATAGAGATCCTGCAGACAGATGTCAGCTTACAGTTAAGATGAAAGTTCATTATGATAATCATGATTGTGTAATCTCATAGTGAAACATGTACAATACACAGATTGATGTAGAAATACACTGGTTTGAAGCATCAATGTGTTGCATAAATTTTAGACTTCAAGAAGATGGTATTGCACTTGGTTGCTGAGCTATTTTATGAATTAATACAGAAGCTTTGTCTGTGCCATGCGTTTTGTATGTGTTGTTTGTATCTGTTCAATGGGGAATAGCAGACATTTTAAATAATGAACATTTATTATTTTTTCATAATGTGCTCATATGTGGCCAGGTGACTTTGACTCTTTCAAATATTTGTTGAATTTTATTTTGAATTAGAATTTTTAAAAATAAGACTGCCGATATTACATTTTTTTCTTATTGTGAACAGATACCATGAAAAGACTAAAACCATAACAACAAGTATTGTCTGTGTACTAAAATCCTGATATATAGGTAGTAGTTTAATTGTAGTTTATTCCTCTGTGCCCCTAATTGTTAAAACGATTAAAAACACATCAATGAGTCCTGGGTATCATGTTCTTTTATGACCATGAACATGGGCATTCTAGTTTGACTCAATGCCACATACACTGTCCAGCTGCTGTAAAGACTTACTTGAGTGCCAAATGTGTATTAATCTGTTGCTGAAAATAATTCAAAACAAATTCACTATTTACTCCTGTTTGAGTAAAGTCTGTCATTGTCCCCAGCTACTTAGCAATTTAAGGCGATGTACATGTGATGCAATTTTAAAGATTTCCATCTTCAATTGGAACAAATGGGCTTGCAGCTGAGTGCCACAATCATCAAAAGAATTGAGAAAATTGTCCAGTCTATTTATTCAGATTCCTTTTTCTTAGACACAGCTGTTGCAGCGGCAAGCCTATTTCAGCCAAGGAGGACTTTCTTTTGCAAGCTATGATCTCTTTTTCCCATCTCCTCTCTCTCTCTTTCTCTGTCTCTCTCTCACACACACACACACACACACACAGTTTAAAATCTCACGATTTGACCATTCTTTAAACATCTGCTTCTGCTACAACAGACACTG
>NC_060172.1:14983566-15009944 GCF_021292245.1 Micropterus dolomieu | reverse complement strand
CCCCCCCCCCCCCCCCCCCCCCCCCCCCCCCCCCCCCCCCCCCCCCACACACACACACACACAAACACACAGTATGCAGTGCCTTCCCTTATAATCTTTCTCATTATCACTCTCCTCCTTTTCCCCCCTTTTGTGCCATTTTCTATACAGTACTTTCATTTCTTTCCCATGCTCCTCTCTTCCTCATCCTCGTTTCTTGGTCTCGGTTGTGCAGATTCTGTCTTCTTCTCTGAGGGAGTGGCACAGCACTGCTTCAAATAATTTATTTGCTCCTTCATCCCCTTCTCCTCTAGAGACCTTTTGCCAAGCTGCCAAAAGGGAAAATGTCTTAATTCAGCTATCTGGTTAATTGAAGGTGAAAGGGGGTAAAAAAACCCTAAAAACTCAGTGGGTCTTCTCATGGATGGTTCTTAAAATTAAGAGATAATACACAGTACTGCAGATTGCATGGACGCAGACTAAGCCCTTCCTCTTACTCTCCATCAGCTGCTTGAAATGGCGGGCATTTGTCATGTCGTCAAGTGAAGTATTCTTTATTCATGGAGTGTTTTAATGTTTTATTTCCCAGCAGAAGAAGAAAAAAAGAACCAGGAGGGAGGGCAGGGAGGGAGGGACACTCATATTTCATAAATGCAGATTAAGGTGCCAGTTGGTGCCAGCTCTCTGATTTCCACCATGAAAGGGTGAACTGAGCGTTATCTTGGTGGAAAAATCTCCCTCAGCTCAACCCAGCTCTCAACAGCAGATTAGCCGATGGGAGGAGGTTTGTGCTCCGAACATGAGAGAATGTTTACTAGATAGTCTGCTCCTAAAACATCACTAATTGCCTGCTTGTGTATCTAACTCACGTGTCTGTCTGTAGAATAAAGAAGGAGAGAGATTTTGGCAGGAAGCAACATATTCAAACAGTCAGAAAGGCAGGCAGGGAGACAGGAAGAAGGAGATCCAGGCAGAGATGCAGAATCAAAGAGCCAGTCAGAGAGGGCGGAGAAAGCTAACATTTTGTGTAACACTCCCTGAATGTTTCTAACTCAGTGAATTATTCATCACTCATAATTGTGATGTGAGTTTTGGCCTTGGGTTTTTAGTGCCGACTGGCTGCTTTCAGTGTCTGCTGTGTACTCTCTCCCTCTCCCAAAAATCAGGTCCAAATTAGACCGGGGACTTGTCGAGCCCGACTTTCGTCAACCAGACACACTTAGTATGTGTTAATGAATAAGGAATGAACATCTCTCAGCTCAAAAGTTGCTACTGTCACATACACACACACACACGCAATGTTTACCAAGGTGTGTAAACACAAGGACGCACACTCACACGTACCTGTGCCATTCTCACACTTGTCAGAGCTGCTTCTCTTTAACAGAAAGAAGAAAGGGTGAGAGAGAGACGCAGCACTTCGCTGGGTTGGAGCTGTTAGCCTCTGTGGGTCTAGTTTGGCTTTCAATTCACGTTCAAAGGCAGCGGCTGTCTGACTTGCTCTTCGGCGGCTGGTGGGCGTGGGTACTTAGAACTGAAGGATTCTGACACTGTGTGCATCTGTGAGTGTATTCCTATGCGTTAACTGGGCTCATGCGTGTGTATGTGTGTATTGCTTGTTTTGTGTGTGATGTAGCTGAGCCGTGGGCTTTCTGGGGCTCCTCCACTCTCCTTTGTGACAGAGAGGCAGAGGCACAATCTCAAACAGCTCTCCGCTTTTATTCTGAAGTGGAGAAGAGAGCTACAAAAGCAGCATCGCCATGAGAGAGCCTCTGATTAAACTGCCTGCACTATATGCCCAGAAAACCTGCAACACCAATTTCACTGTATGGATTTAAAAAAAAAAAAAATTAAATTAAAGAGAAATCCACTAAATTAAAGATTTTTATATGGCTGTTGGCAATCCACCTACATTTGTTTATTTTATCCCAAAGCCAGAAAACAGAAAAATGTCAAAAATGATTAAGTAGAGCTTAAACGATTAGTCAATTAATCAAACAGCCAGTCGACTATTTTGATAGTCGACTGGCTGCAAAAAAGACCCAGAATTAAAGGGTTTTGTTGGTTTTCTCAGTTGAGAAAATTTGAAGAAACCTTGGATTTGTTATTTTGTTCCCTTATTTTTTCACTTTATAGACTATAAACAATTAACAATTATTAGATCAAAATAAGCAGCAGGTTAATCAATAATGAAAATGCAGCCGTCCTATCAGGTAAGATTTTTTAATTTTGGTTCAGATTTTAGGCCAAGTTCTTCTGCAGCTGCAGTTAAATAACAAAGCATGATAGTAAGGTTTTGTGTTTAAAAATGCACCTGTATTGAGATCTCCACCAAAAATGTGGGTGTCAAATCTGCTCTAGTTCTGAAACATTTCAGACATTACCCTACTCTAAACTCAGCTAGGATAACAAAGGATTTGCGTGTGCTCCACTACTGGTTTGTAGACAGACAAAATGTGTTTTCGTCATCAAATGTGACAGATTTTTCTCATTACTATCACACTATATCTCCTTTTATTCCCTGAAAATCCTGTGGGAGCTCTTACTGCCTCACAGTTCACATCTAATGGAAGGGAAGAGTGGATATATGTTCTTTCATAAGGATCTGAGTGAGGTTGGTTGCATGACCTGTGTGTGTGTGTGTGTGTTTTTGTGTGTGTACAAGCCTCCATTCTCAGGTGTGCTTGCACGCTCCAGTATCAGTGCAGTATCATATGACCAGGTACAGGGTTCAGTTACCCCTCTGCCTCTGATAGCAGGCTGTAATGAGGCCATTAGATCCTGGTAATAGCTTGTAGGGCCAGTCAACCGAGAGAAAAGCCGAGGGGATCAGCTTGCACTGAGCTCTCCTGGTCTTTCGTCTCACTCCTCACTCAGAAGAGCCCCAAATTTTTTCCTACATCCTTCCCTTCTCCAATTGCTCACTTCAATCATTTTACCCTACTTGCTCAATTTCTTCTTTGTACTCTCTGCTCCTCTGTCTTGATTTAACCCGTAGCTCACTAGATCTCATCCCCTCTTTCTCTGGCCAGTCCAAGTTGTCTCATTGGCTCTCCAGTTTCTCAATTTATCCTTACAAAACATTACTATGTAATGTAAAGCTATCTGAATTAGTGCTCAGTTCACCACCTCCTTGCTCCCACTCTGGCCTGTACATCCCAAACTATTTCTCTCAATTCATCCTTTTTACCTTTTCAGCCTCTTTCGGTTTTTCATATATTTTATACGACAACTTTAGATCTCCTTCCCTACCTTCTTCTGTTTCCCCAACCTAATTTTCATGGCCAAGTGATTCATACACAGCTGCCAATTCATATGTAAAACACATTTGATTATCATAATGTTTTCTTCACTTTTTAATCTCAGATAAAAAAAAAATCGGAAAATCTGACAGGATAGTTTTCACCTAAAAGAGCTACAATTTTGTGTACTACAGCACTGACAAAGAATGCTTGATGATTACAAATTGCTACCTCGTAGTTTAGTGAATGTTGTAGGATCTGAGCTTAGGAGCTAGAAGTAATTCAAATCATATCCAGGCGTACACACAGTCACAAACTATTCTAAGTATTTCCCAACATCCCCCCCCCCCCATCACATTTCATCTGATAGAATAGTGTAACTCTTTCATCTCATACGCCTTTTTGTTGTGCCATCTCTGAAAGCATCCAGTTCAAAGTGGTAAACGCTTGCAGATGGTTGAGGTGTCAGTTAGGCAAGCAGTCAAACAGTCACACAGCGCTGGTGTGACCGGAGCTGCAAAAGACCCATCTGTTCCTCAGCGCTAATAAACGGAGCATAGTGGTTATCCAGGCTAATAAACACAGGAGAAACTAAAATATGCAGGTGACAAGTGAGAGTACTTTCACAAGTCTCCTCTTTTACTATAAAAAAATGGATGGTAAGTCATACAGATCAGTTCATTTAAAAACTTCAAATCAAATCAGTAACACTGAGTTCAGTAAAATAGTGTTAAAACATACACGTCACTAAATGCAATACACAGTGCATGGAGAAACATTTAATTATATCAATGGAATTCCTCACTACGGTTAGGTTTCTAGTGTTTTTTAATAACTAAAACTCAAAATCATAGCCTTCCTGTAGCTGTGATGGTGATTCAAAAAAGCAGCAATGGATCAACAACATGACTGAAACATTACAAGACTCTAGCTGAGTCAAGGAAAAAAAAAACATTCTGTGAATATTAGCGCTGCTCTTTCCCTAGACATCGTCATAACAGAGCTGTCTGACCTACTTTTCATTATGACTTTATTTTTGATAGAAAAACTTAATTATTTTTAGGTCAGCTTCTATGAAAGGAAAATAGAATTTAATTCATGCGTCATTAAACTGAACCCAACTGAGAAGCTGGGATTGATTGTGACTGTTAGAATAGGCTTCATAGGTCTCTGAGGTTTATAAAATATTGACAATTTTAGTGCAAAACCGTTTTGTTTTAAATAAATGTCATTATTATCTTCTTTGTCTTGTAACATAATGCTCGATTTATTTAAGCTATCCGTGCCAAACTCTCTCTCTTTCTCTCTCTCTCAATAGTAGTAATAATAATAATAATGTTGTTATAATTATTACTATTATATTACTATAACTTTTATTATTATTATTATTATTATTATTATTATTATTATGACATTTAATGAAATTAATTTAAAGAAAAATATTGGACCTAGACCTGGATAACCACTATTAGAAGATACTCACTGATGATAGTTGGTCCTGGAAAATGTATAAACAGATGCTATTGTTTATTGCTGGTGGGTCACACATATTGTAATCCCTCACATAGCATTTTGCGTGTTGCAATCACTTTTTCTTTTTGCACAGAGAGCTGACTGTTTTGTCCAGCTTGCCCTTCTTTTCTTTCAGTTGAATTTGGGGAGGTCAAACACAGTCTCCAGGACAACAATGTTGATAAGCACTGCAAATTCATCACTCTGATTTGTGGCCAGTGACTGCAGGAACACCACCAGTTTCTGGATGTACGTTGTTTGCATGGACGGTCCTGTTGCGTCTCCTCTTTCATTTCATGTAGCTTCTCATTTGTGTCCTCTCAAATACGGTCGACTATCAAAGTGAAATAACTCTCATTATCATTATCCTCATAATAGATGAGATGATCGTGAGATAATCTGCCAGTTCATTTAGCTTTTGTTTCCTTAGAAGACATTATAACCACAGTGAAAGTCAGTATCACATATCACACATAAGTTGCCTCGGTTGTGGATATTTGTATGCAGTGAGCCATAATGGCTGTTTCAGGCAGCTCGTTTACTGTGTTTACTTTTGGTCAGACTCAAAATGATTTATGTAAAAACCATGTTTATTTTGAAAGCTGTACAAAGATCGCACCTCTTACTTGTGGAGCATTTGGAGTAATACAGGTGCATCTCAAAAAATTTCAATATCATGGAAAAGTGCATTGTTAGCACCAGAACCAGAGATTAAAGGCTCAGAAAAACTAGGTGTTTTGCAAATTCTTCATTCTAAAATTCAAATAGTTTTGAGATACTGGAGTTTTGATTTCCATGAGCTGTAAGCCGTAATCATCAAGATTAAAACAAAAAAAGTCTTGGTGTATTTCACTTTCTGTGTAATGAATCTACAATATATGAAAGTTTGAATAAAGATTACAGAAGAAAATGACATGCTTTGTCATAGACACATCTGAGAAAGAAGGAAGGGAGCGTTTTCAAACATAAACAGGTGTTAAGTTGCTCCACTGCTAGGAACAGGTGAGCCATGGCCATGATCATCCTCTAAACAGCTTGGCTTTTACCATGCGCCACCTTCTAATGAGCCTTGCTTCTTTGCTTTATCTCTTGAGCCAGTTGTCTCATCTCGTCCTTGTCCTGTGGCTTCACAATGGCAGCATGGCCTTTAGCTATTGAAAAGGCATCCTTGTTCTCACTCAGAGCCTGCTTTTTAAGCATCGGCAGACGCCCCGCCTCTCTCCCCTAGTTCCAGCCTTTGAGGCAAATGTCAGCTAATTAAGGCTTACATGGTCGACCTTTCTCACCCCCACCTGAGCCCACGCCATTCGATCTGCCAAAGCACCCAAGAGCTGAGCTCCATGCAACAGGTTGTCTCCGTGAGTGTGCCACAGAAATGCCCATATGCGCACACACAGGCGCACACAAAATACAGGTCAGCATGGTCTTTGATATGATAAATACTGCTGGGTTCCTACAGGGCAGTTGACTCAATTAGAGGAGACACTCGCTGACTAACACTGAGGATGCACAGTGCATTGGCTGCCAGCAGAGACTGCCACAAAGATGGTGTGTGTGTATTACAGTGTGCTACAGTCTCCATACTATTATGGTTCGCCAAAAACCCATGAATGTCCTCTTGAATGTCCCATTGTCCTTTTGCTGCTTCTACTGTCACAGGAGTCATTCATGTGAACTCACTGAATGAAATCCCCTGCTAACTTGACTGCAAATCAAATCATTAAAAACAAACACTTGTAAATGTTTAGGAATAGCATGTTGACTTCACCATCCGTGAAAATGCATACACAATAGGTACTTCTCAAATGTCTTCATTCTATAATGTTGGTCAATTCCAGGGGTGTGGTAATTGTTGCATTTCAAGAACAAATGCAACATTTGAGAAGGGCGCTGAGTATTGAATATCATCTTTCCAGTTTAAGCATTTTGAGAGCTATGGGGATACGTTCCAGAGACGAAAGAGTAGAGAGAAGCCGAGGACTCACTGTGCCCTTCCACTCTTTAAATCTGCAGCTACACAGGGGAAATGGGCATGAAAAAACATGTCTTAGGAGAGGAAGGTTATTACCACAATCTGACGCTGTCCAACACTTTAAGTGTGCGTTGTTGTGCATGACATGTGTTTGTGTCACGGGGCAGTGGTGGGAACCAAAAAGGTTAAATGCAAAAAATAAAATATTAATAGTCTGATCGGCACATACAACGTCAGGATAGGACAGAAAAAGACAGTTGACAGTGTCAAGGACAGATAAAGATCAGTGAAAATGAGAAGAATAGTGTTGCTTTTAAATAGAATAAATGGCCAGGAGGGACGTCATTCAGGACTGAGCACTTTGATGTGGCTGGCTGTCAGTCAGGAACCTTGGTATTGCAACTGGTGCCTTTATGCCACTGTGAATCAATTTGGGAATCCACAGTCTGTGTTGCTCTGAAATCTGTTGGTAAAATGTATTCTTCTCTCTACTACTTCACTTTATATGGCTCCAGTACATTGAAGAATATTCAATGGTGGTGCATTCATTTAACAAGAATAAAGGGTGATTTGGAAAGGAGAGCATTTATCAACAAATGTACAGAATGAAATCAGAACAACAAAAAAACACAAGTAGGTAAAATGATAAATGTCACTCTTGTCAGCAAAAATATAGTGCATTAAAAACATAGTGTGTTGGCTAAAACTGACGTTGATCAGCTAAGTGTTAGTAAAGGAACTCTTTTCTATGGAAAAAGGAAAGCAAATCAATGACATTTCTTTCAAAGCATAAAATTGCAAGAACGGGAGCATACACAGCCAGTATTCACTGTACCCAACAATACGTAAGTATAACTTTTCCTGTGTAGTGTTTTATGTAATTTATTTTCCTCATAATCTCTGTATAGTAGCTTAACACCAGATCCAATACATCTTTTAGTGTAACAGGTAGCTTTCTGTTTCCAAGAACAGATTTGGCTACCAGAACAATTTGGAGTAACTGTGTTGCTTCTGGATGTGATTTGGATTTATGTGGTGTCAAAGAAAAGTGTAAACAATAAGTGCAGAAAAACAAACATCTGCTTGTTGAAAAATGGGAGGAAAAACTGAAAAAAAAAAAAAGAACTAAAGGATCATGAGAAATGAGCAGAAGCAGTGACTTTAATAAGAGCCTCATTCTACACCTGTTCCTCTTCTCAGGTGTCTCAGCTACTCCCACAGCTTAACCTGCTGTCCCTTCTTCCCCTTCAAAAGTATTAGATAGCCATTTGTTGTTGTTTTTTTCACACTCCTGGTTCACAGTGGTGCAACAGAGTGGCATTTTAAAGTTTCAATATGCATTACTATATGTCCATTTTTATCATTCACTGACGCAAAATGATTCAACACAATAGTGAGTCAGCCTACTGTATATTCCCCTAGCTTTTACATTTGGTGACCTGTGCACGCAGTTGTAGGGTATTTCTCTGGTACACAGGAAGTGTTTTGTTTTAAGACGTCAGCAGCAGAAGAAGTGGTTTGTTCAGAAGAACTGGGTAATTAATATGAGCAATGCAACCTCCCTGGCAGGACAGACAAAGAGGAGAGGGCCACCTACGAAACTCAAACGTCATTATCAGTAAACAAGACAGCAGAGTACCACCCACACTGTTTTATTTACAGGTAAACTGTGGGAAGTGCAGTGCTGAAAAGCTAAAGCCGTGTGTACTTATTACTAAAGATGTTGCAACAAACCAAAATCAAGGACCTTGAAGATAACTATTTTAAAGCACATTTTTAACAGTGTATCTCATGGAACCAAATGTGTGATGATGTGACGAGGCTGGTGGTGACTAAAGTTAAGTGATGTCCACTGATCTGATTTCGAAACATTTTGGTACTGTGTTCAATAATTCCTCTGACTAGTCCAATGGGTTCACTATTATTGAAAGTCAAAAGTTATATCCTTGTCTAATTTGAATATAATAGCTTGACACAGGATGCATGACATTCCAACAAGGTCTCATACCAAACTAACCAGGTTGTTTGTCACTTCATTCAAAGTGTTAATAAACAGCTTCTGTGTGTTTTATGATCTGTCTCCCCTTTGATGAAGTCATGCTTAAGTGAAGGCAATTAAAACATTGCATCTCCTACCTCTAACTAATGGAGCTGCAAAGCCTGGTCTCCAGTGTCAAAGTCACACTGTTGGTTGGTTGTTCAACAAATAACCAATCTTATGGTTTCACGCCCACAGACACAGCATTGTGATGTAGCCTCATACTAAACAGTATAATCTGTTTTTGAGTCATAAGTAAATGTTGCCTTTTGCGTACCTTTTAAGCAGAAAGATTTTTAAAAGCAGTGATTTAGAGTTATAGTGAACAAAAGAGAGCAGTGTGGAAGCCAGTGTCGACCAGCTGTCCATTATCGTTGTGGTACTTGGTACAAACTCACACAGTTATATCCACACACACACCCCAAGACAACACTGGGCTGCTTAGCAAGGCTTAAGCTTGATACATATCAAGAATACTCAGGTGTTTAAGGTAATAACAAATTATACTAAACTGGCATTTTTGTTTTCATACTTTGCATATTTGATTTAAGTATTACTAAAGACTCTCTACATTGGGCCAGATCTGCAAATCCCACTATTGCTTGTTCTCAAACAACGCTGCAAATTTGAAATTTAAATATTTGCACAGAAATTACATGCAAATACAATCTGATCCTGATTATACTCACTGCACATAAAGACATTAAACTCATACTAATCCCCCTGAACTGTGTTTGTGTTTTCCCTTCCAGAGACATCAAACCTGACAACATACTACTGGATGAACATGGTAAGATCCCTTCTCTAATTCTATTTTATTAATTCATATGGATGTGAGGGGGTGGAGTACAGAAACTGTACAATAAGATTTAATTAGGTTTTGTAGTTCTTTACATATGGTTATAACTTGACTCACACGGCTAGTTAACTGCTTCTGACTAAGGATTTTACCAAACCTCCAACTTCTGGGATGACTGCTGCACAGATCAAAGAAGTTGAAAGGCTGGTTTCACAGCCGTTGCCTACATAGGCCTTGCATCATACAGGAGGAAAATACAACTTACTTTAACAAATGCAACATAGAGAAGGATTGCACAAGTGCATTTTTATTTTCAGGTGAAGCACTGTGACATTTACATGGTGCTTTTCCTTTCTGAATGATGGGATGAAATAAGATGGAGTGATGTGATAAAAGTGTGGAGGACAGGCAGTTATTCATCTTGCGTCCTCTCTGCTGTGAGGGGAAATCCTGTTCTGAATGATTGATTAAGTCTCATCATAGGCTTTATTGTCAGTTTCAGTTTCACACAGATAGACATACACACGTGCACGCGCATACAATGACAAAAGAGACAGAGAGAGCAGTGTGTCTGTCAGGGGGAGGGGAACTATTGTAAATCAAGGCTACATAAAGAGAGACTGTAAATTTCTTCAATATGTTAATCAAGAGGAATAATAACATGCTTCTTGTTATTATCCATCCTAGAGGAACACAGACATCCTAAGATGGGATGTTACAGCATGCATGTGTACACTGCATGGCCAAAGTATTACAACATTATGAACATTACACCTTTAGGAAAAAAGCATGTGGTAATATGCTGCAGGGACTTGCTCCCATTCAACAACAAGCATGAGTGAAGTCGGCCAGGTGATGAGGACTGGCTCGCAGTCGGCGTTCCGGATCATCCCAAAGGCGTTGGATGAGGTTGAGGTCAGGGCTCTGTGCAAGCCATTGAACTGGGAAAGCAATTTCTTTATGGACCTGGCTTTATGCATGGGAGTAATGTCATGTTGAACAAGATATTGTTTCAGTCACGTGTGGCATATGGCTTTGCTTGGAGTAAGAACCTTCACACACAACTTGACCTGTTAATTAACGGAGTTTATAAAACCAGTGTGTCATTCTTACACTAACACTATGCTGCTGGCTGTAGCTTCATATTATAGCATAAATCTGTGGTGTTATCCTTCTCATCTAACACTCGGACAAAAATATCTAACTATTCCCATCACTACATACTTTAATGGCAATAAAATGGGTCATGTTCTTAAGTATGACGACACATCGACTTGATATGTATGTTAATCCAATGGGGTATGTATTCAAATTTACTGGTTCAAGTGACGGAGGTAACAGTATAGCACTATTGTGAGCTAAACCTTGAATTAACAGTCCTTCTGCAGTATAGTAGAGGCCGCACGCCTCTGGAGCAACTAGGGGTTAAGTGTCTTGCTCAGAGAAACATTGGCAGATGTGCTAATGATCATGTTGTATACAAATTTTATTTATGAGCTGATGAAACTGTTATGTATTTGCAACATTGTGATATTTACTTAAATGAATAATTAACTATATTAGCCCGAGACTAAAAGTGTATATTTTTGGTATACACACAAAAATACACACACACAAGTCCTGAGATCTCAGAGGGCACTGGGCAGCTGCTTAGGGGACCTGAGGAGATATGTGGGATGGCAGCCCTGCTGTCGCTACAAACTAGAAGCAGACAAAGAAAGACAAAGAGAGAGAGAGGCAGGGGAGGGCGAGAGAGAGTGAGAGAGAGAGAAACTAAAAAAAATTGTGAGACAAACGGGAAAAGCCACAAGGACAAGACAAGAAGGACGAAAGTGATGAGCAAACATTTCTGGAAAGAAAGATTTGTCAGAAGAAGAAAAACAGGGTAGGCAGAGAGAGACGGAGATATGGGAAGAAAAGAGATAAAGAGGGAGGAGAAAGGAGACAACTTTGTCAACCTCAGCCTGATTTCCAAAGCATAACAAACACTCTCACTGTACTGAATGTGTATGTGTCCTTTTAAATTCAATAAGCACTTCTCTCCTCCTCATGCATCCTACCCACACTCTGTTGTTCTGTGGTGACCTGTAGTTTACATCACCACTAAAGTCTAAAACAACATGAGGTATCAGAAGGGGGGGGGGCAGGGTGTTTCCTTCTGCACACCAGGTCATTTTTGAAAGCTGCAATTGACCCCTTCCTCCTTTGTTCCTCTGGGAGCTGCCTAGAGAAAAACTATTTAGTCATGCACATGCGATGCCACTTTGTTGTAACTGCGTAGCCCCGTGATGCTGAGAGAAGCTCCAAGAGGACCGTTGTCTAGGTTATCCACTGTGAGAACACACACATGCTACTAAAGCAGGCATGTTGTGAAGGAAACCACAGCTTCCCGCACCTCTCCCAAAGAAGCTCCGGGGCATATGTTTGCTCGAGGATGGCAGGTCGGGGGAGTTGAAGGAAAGAACATGGCCTGAGAGAATAGAGCAGGGGCTCGGACAGGGACAGAAAGAGAGGGTAATGCATAGGACTGAGGAGGAGGCTGCGGGAAGGGACTGAGAGGCAAACTGTGACAGTTGCTCTATTAAATTACATTTGGTGGTAGCTATCAGTACAGTATGCAGATCTCGTGTCTACCTTCTGCCTAAGTAGGCAGTTAGACCAAAAGCAGTCCTGCATTACAAAATTGCAAGGGGCTGCGTTGCTGAGGGCATGATGCATCAGGTCCCAGTGAGACAATTCAAAATGATCTGGCAGCTTGAGTGAAAGATCTTTAAGTCTCAAGTCCTATCAGACACCAAAACACTGCGCAGTGGTTTATTATATTACAAGGATTTTTCCTTGTACTTCTGGACAATTCCCTGCTGCAATAATTGTATCTTTGCTACAAAAATGGAAAGGTAAATATATGGGGTTCATACTACAATGCATTTGATTGGACAACACAGACCTTACTGTGTGATGCTTAATTTGCAAACATTAAGCCAGGTTGAACTATACTGTATTATTTGCTGGGGCCCCCTGCACTGGCACCCCTGGTGCGTTAACGCAGAAAAGTGGACACATGCCAGTGGGTTAAAACATTTAGAACTAACTGCATAGACTGATAAATGCATTGATATGGATTTGAGGGTATGTAGGGACTCTGACTTGGTAAAAGGCTTTGGAGTTATAGTATAGTATATGCAGTATATAGTATAGAGAGTTTCAATTGCTGATCTTCGACTGTGCCAGTGTTGTGTGAGTCGTGTTGCATAAAGCAAATATGAATAAATAAGTTCATGTAGAAGTGTACTTAAAATAGGCCACAAAATAGATCCAGGATGGCACCTTTACTAAACTCATTTGTGTATGTACAGTATGTGTCACGTAGTTGTCATTAGCGGCGGGGGTGTTTTGTAGTAACGGTAAGCAAAGAGACATTAAAAATAGAAGAGCTATGCAGCAGCATGATATAACCCAAGGGTCAAACCCCGACAGTTGTGGAGGTAATCCCAGTTGAACATGTTAGATAACTAAGCCACCAGGAAACCTGCTAAACCATTGTTCAGCGACCACACATTGCAACCCTCACAGGCAGGAAACAGTTTGACTGGAGACAAAAACGATTTATTTTATTTAATTTATCTCACATACTGATTTTAGTTTTAAAAGCAAGAGATTTTACTTAATTTAAGGGAACCACTCTGAACTACATATTTTATTTTAACAAATTCAAATTTGATGTGTATTCTTTTCATTTAGTGCACACGCATGATCAGAGTGAGTCAAGTGGCCATCTCATAAATAGTGCAATAGCATCAAATGCAACAAGGAACTTTAATTAAGGAATAAAAAATAACATGAAAAGTATTGCAAGAGTAAAAAAAAAAATATTTCTCTTAAAAATATATATATTTTTTTACACCACAACGTGCCAAAATGCTAAACAATAATAGGAACAGGGCATGAAAAAAATGACTGAATGACCTGAAAATTAAAACCCCGGCCTTTCTGTGTGGAGTTTGCATGTTCTCCCCGCGTCTGCGTGGGTTCTCTCCGGGTGCTCCGGCTTCCTCCCACTGCCCAAAGACATGCGGCCTAGGATGATTGGTGACCCTAATCACAAATCAGCCACAAAGGCTGATTAGCTTCCTCACTGTCTCTGCAACAAGCAGACTCCTGCTACTCTACAGTGGGCAATGTTACAGTATATTAGTATGTTACTAAAATAAAAGCACTATGCCCCGAATAAGCTACTTTTTTTCTCTCTCTCTCAGGGATCCACTTTGGATTAACTTTCACAGACGCCACTCTGGTGACAGAGTTCTGTTGCCCAAATGCAACCCACTGTACATTTTCCATAATACAGATTTGGAAACTGTGCCATGGTTCATCTCTTAATCTCTCTTTGACTGACTGTTCACCACCATATCTGCCCTACCACTGAAAAAACTAAAAGCCTCTATTATTGCACACCACAGACTTTGGTGCTCTATAGAGCGTTAAAGGTAGAGAGATGACGTCAGAAAAGAAAAAAAGGGGGAGATGAGCATGTGACAGAGACAGGAGGTATCATTAAATATGAAAACACAAAAGAAGCACTACTCTTATTCAAGCTCCAGTTAATGTTTAAACAGACATTTCAGTCCAGTTGTGCCTTTTGTCACAGACATCAGACTGCATTAACAACCCTTTAATATCGGTAAAGCATCACCTGATATCCTCCCTGTGCATCCCAACACATCTACACTCATACCATCACAGCTTTGAAAACAGTGTGTGAGTATAAAAGTAGCAGAAAAAAAACATAGAAGAGGAAGATATGGGAGGCAAAATGGAGAAGAGGGTGGAATAGAAAGGTACAAAAAAACAAAAGGTGTGATAATGCAGAGTGACAAAAAAATGATGGAGGTAGAAAACAGGGTGTGAAAAAGAGGACGAGATTTTTTGTGTACTTCTGTTATCACTAAGGCTCAGTGTCCTTGTGTAAAGAAACACTTTAACTGGCCAGCTCCTCCTGTATGCTTTACATTCACACACAGTTATCTGTTTGTGTGTGTAATAAAGAATTCTGCCTTTAAAAATCAAAACCAAAACAGAATGTGTATGGCAATGCAGCTTTTGTCTCTGGTCTTACTGTACGTGTGTTTGTGGGGTTACTGAGGACAGCCGTTCATGCGAACAATCACTCTGCGGCAAAAACTCTCCTGCTCCGCCTTGCTCTCTCTCTCAATATGAGAAACACACACACACACACACACACACACACAACATACATATTCAACTCATTAGTGGGTGCTCACAGTGCATGGCAAAGTCACAGGTCAATGGTTTGACTTTGAAATAACTGAGGTTGCCAGCAAAATACTCTGGACAGTCTCAGCTCATTCACAATATCATGACACACATTTTACTCCATCAACAAAGCCGCAGTTAATTTGCATATAATGCCTTTTTCATAATATTAGTGTAAGAGCATTACGATCGTAAGTATGCATAAAGGAAAAGGCATCATTTCAATGTCTTATGTTGTACATTAAAATTCCTTTGATTCTCGTTTCTGCACATCTAACACTCACATAAGCAGCATACAAAGTAGGATACCTGCTATGTGTAAGCTGTGGTTAAATTTAATTCCAAAAGAAAAAGCTTAAACTTTAAAGGGGAAACACAGTTACTGTAGACAATGACTCTCTGCGATTGTACAGCTCTGTGCCACCTTAGGATTTATAGGATTCACACAAGTGATATACTGTAAATGTGTATTAGAAACATTGTGTGTGTCACTTTGAGGTAATATAATCTCTCTTTTCTACAGGGCACGTCCATCTAACAGACTTCAACATTGCAGCCATTGTAAAAGAAGACCTAAAAGCAACGTCCATTGCTGGAACGAAGCCGTACATGGGTAAGAAACTACATCACTGACCAAGGATTCACAAGGAAACTTTAACACTGGGGACATCAAACTAAAGCTAGAGGAATCAGTTAGAAACCATGATCTTTACTTTACATAAATCATAGAACATAACTTATATAAATTCCACAAAGCATGCTTATGTTTGCTAATCCATATTCCCAAGGATACCAAAGGGATGTTAGAGACTAATGTTGGTGAGCCCAGCTTTCACTGGAGGAAGCATCCGCCCTTTTCTGTTTAGAAGGCAGTTTGTCTCTCTACATTCTTGTTGATTCATCACTTGATGTGAGAAGACAAGTGCCAACACCCAGCACATAGAACGAATACAGAAAACCTCCTCACTCTGAGATTCAGGCTGTAATTCTTACATGTCCTACATGTCTAGAGTAGGTTTCAAAAACTCAATGAATCATATTATTATATTATTGATGAGGGAATGAATTATATGGATTGAGGAACACATGCTCTTGTGCAGTGCAACAATTGAGCATAAAATATGTCGCCCCCTTAAGCCCGTAAAGCCAAGTTCACGGAATTTGGCTTTGGTCAACATTAGCTGTGACATGAACAAGATGCAGCTAAAACTAAGTGGCGGCTATTTATAAATAAACTTAAGCCCTTTGATTAATTATACAGAATTAAGGTGGAAATATTATGGAGCTTAATGCATAAATTCTGTTTAGGAAGCATTTGAAGTTACAAATACTACATCTGATAAACATAATATGGAGGCGCATTCCCTCATTGTGTGTCTTCTTTGTGTCCAAATAAAAAAGTATATGTAGTATATTCTTTAGGCTTATTTGCTTGATTTTGATGCATTTGAAACCTGAGTAGTGTTTAACATTTTAAAGAACGTAATACTGCCTTTAGAAACGTACATTTATCCTTTTCACCACCACTGCAGTCGTCCTCCTCATGACTCTTAAGTACAGTAGTGATCAGGTCAATGTGTATTCAGCTTCTGAGAGATCAGATAGTAACAACAGTAGTAACAGGATTTCAAGGGGAGCACAACGTTTGTGTGTGGAAATGAGTGTGTGTATGTGTGTGTTTTCATCCTTGTGTGCTCACGAAGGAGAATGATCTTGTAACCATGTGTGACTAGAGTTCAGGTGAATACTCTGTGGTGTAATAGATTATTCAGGGTTACTCTGGAAAGAAGAAACCCCCTCCCCTCTTTCAGAGACTTCACTAGATGAGCTACACTTTTTCCCCCTCCGCAAGAGAGCAGAGCAAACTGGAGAGGAGGGTGTCTGTGTGTGTGTGTGAGTACAGCTGAACGATTATTCACTTTCACAGAAGGGGGAAACAAGCAAATAACCAAATTAATGGTTTTGATAGCTTGTCCCACCCAGAAAACATGTTATTGTATAATTATTGCAAAGACATTATAACGCTAAATTGGCTCTAAAATCCCAATAATAAAAATTTGCAAAAAGAATGGAATTTATGTTTTTTCCATTCCAGACCAACAACAAAAACTCAATAGTTACATGTAAAAACTGGGCGGTAATGAGCTCAAGCTCTTCTTTAACGCCTGCTGTCAGTTTCTTGCAGTTCAGAAGTACTTACATGTATAAACAACTTTTACAGGAGGGCTGCACAATTAATCAAAATATATCAAAACGTCCCTAAAAACAAGAAAGAGGGATCAAAATACACAAGCTATAGCCCGACATATATGGAATTTTAAAGACAGATACCAAATTATATTGCCAATAATTTTTTTTTTCTTCAGAAACACATAACATAAATAAATTATCTCTAACATTTGTAATGTGTAGTCATGAGACACCAAGATAACATCACATAATTCAGTTTAAAAAAAACTTTTTTAATTGTTATATATAGTACTTTGAACAAAAGTACAGCTGATTATTTCAGCTGATTGCTGTGTCTTGTGGTGGGTTTGTGGCTTCCAATCATGTGTGTTGCCAACAGGGGTGCCCTCTGATGGACAAACTATGCAACGATAACACTAACATAACTTAATTGAAGGTTATGTCTTCCATCTATTCTTTTCTTTTTTAATTGTCATTCGTCGAATGTTTTAAACCTTGATAGCAATTTATTTGCAGTTACCTTGTATCGGCCTCTGGGCTCTAACACAAACACCAAAAAAGTTCATTTCTAAACTAGGAAAGGTATGTGTCTTCACACACCACACTTATTTAATTTTGTTGTACAATATCTTTCTTTCTATCAGCTCCTGAGCTTTTTCAGACCTTCGAGGGGTCCCACCCTGGCTACTCCTTCTCTGTTGACTGGTGGTCACTGGGCATCACAGCATATGAGCTACTGAGAGGACAGGTAACTCAGACACACATGGAGTACCATCACCACATGCTCACATCTCAACTCACGTCAGCATGGCCTGCACACTTTACTGCAGTGAATAATACATATGACATCTATAAGCGTGTGCTGGAAAAGTCCTGTCAGAAGAAAAGCAGACATAAAGCAAGTCCTCAGGCTTCGCAAAACAAAGGGGGGAGTGAAGCTATAATTGAATTTTACATTCAAACTGACCGTACCGGGGAATATGTTTAAATGTTTAGTCACGGCGTGAGACGAATCGCTGCAGGAGAATGAGAAAATAGAATCTGAGTTATTTCGAGAGCCATGTAATTGGAATTGATTTTTTTTAAATATTATTTATTTAATTTTGTCCTGGTCCCATCTGGAGAAGTTTAATTCTGATGTCATGGAAATAAACACAAGATATAATGTTTTCACTCCATCTCCTTGCCGTATCTGGCCGAGTCCTGGATCCAACAGCAGTCTGTTCATTTTGGACTCAGCTCAGACTGCAGCTGCAGAATTTCCTCTCATATTTCAGGACGATGATAACACAAACTACAGTAGCCTCTGTATACACTGACCCAGAACACCTGAAACTGATCCGGAGCTGTCATGAAGTGTTTCTTGAAATCAATTTCTCTTTTTAGACATGTCAATGCTCTCCCTCTCACCTTTCTCACTAACACTATGGAAAGGTACACTACATAAGAACTTTCCATTACTCTTTCTAATATGCATTCTGTCCACTTTCTGACCTCAGAGTTGCATCTTACTCCCACTAAAAAATCTTCCTCAAGCTTCAACCTCAAAACCTTGCTTTAACCCTTCTAAAGTATGTTTTGTCCTCTCTCTTTCCTCAAAGCTGTGTCCTGTGATTTTAAAGTACTTTTAACCTCCACTCATTCAGAAAAGGATTGCCGAGCACACACTTACACGCCTTCACACCCAGAAATTACTCAGAATGACAAAGTTTTGGGATGTTGTTTAATCTGTGACATACAAGTAAAACCATCTCCTAAACTTTCTTTCACTCCTCTCTCTACACACCACCCTCACCACCTCTCAGACAACTTCATAACTCTGTCTTCTAAGGACTTTCTTCTACTTCTTTCTCTGACTGGCACATTGCACCTATATCTATACAGCATAAATCTGTCTCAGGATTTTAAAAAACTGGCCTGTTGGATGTGCAGACTAATTTGGCTGTTGAAAATGGAAAGCTTAGTATTATCCAGACCTGGTCTTCCCTGTTGGGCCTGATCACTTGTTGCAGGTAGAGATCCAGGCAGCTCAGCATCTCAGAACCACAAATCAAATCCCTGTCACTTAATTTCTCCACCTCCAGCCTTTGTTTTGTTTCTAAATTAAACAACTCTTCTCAAACCCTAGAATGGGAACCTGGAGACCTCATGGTTAATCTCCAAAAGAATGCAGATATATTGTAATACATGAGCCAATTCCTGCTTTCTGAACATCTGACTCCAAAAGAATATATTAATGGTTATCTGACACCTTATGTGTGCCTTGTATGGTGCAGAATTGGAATATAATGGATATCAGCATCTAAAAGAGCCTGTTATAAAAAGGAGGCATCTGACCGGGTAGCACGTCACTCCCATTTCTCTTTCATCTTTCCAGTTTCTCTTCACCCATTTATATATTTGCTCTTCTGTAAAGAACCAATCTAGGAGAAAAGGGAACAGGTGAGATTGTCCATCTCCAACCAGCCTGTTCTAGCTGTGTCTTGTTACGGTCCCATTCTTCGGCTTAAGTGAAAGAAGTCTCTCTGTCCCAGACGAAGTCCAGAGGGTGGAGGACTGGCGAGAAGAACTCTCAGCAGGCTTTCCCTTGTTTTCTGACACACAGAGAGCCCTCTCACACTGAAGGGCCGAGAGTTTAGGTTGTGTTTTGAGAATAGTCCCTTATCCTTTGTTCCCTCTGTCATTTGTCCCTGTGAGTGCAGGAAATGGGTTCACAGAAGGTGAGCACAAGGAGAAGAGGAAGAGAGAGAATAGAGGGCCAACTGTGGAATGAACTTTAAGGCACATACTTTATCAGAGAAACTCCTCCAGGCAGTACATGACTATGAATAACAAGTTGTCTGTGACATATTGTCTCCTCTCCTCTTTTCAGAGACCATATGTGATGAGATCCAGTACACCAGCTAATGAGATCCTTCAGACCTTCCACAAGGTCCATCCTAGCTACCCAGCGGCCTGGTCTTTGGAGATGAAGTCTCTTCTCAGAAAGGTAAAGGAGTGGCACCTGAATAATGCACAGAGGTACAAAGGGTATGTATTTATCTCAGCTTTTCACGTGATACTACCTCCCTCACCACATCTCTGTTACAAGACATACCAACTGGTGGCTACAAAAATATAGGTAACTGAACTACTTCAATTAATAGCCCGGGCATTTATTTGCTTTAATCACTAAACTCATCCCAGCCTATATTTGGGACAGATGTCTATAGGGAACAGGCCTTTAATTCCTCTCCCACAAAACTCTTGCTCAGCAAAGATTGGAAACAGGCAATCAAATTGTTTATTTAAACCAAAACAAAAACAAAATCGATGAAAGTCAAAGAGAGACAACACATCTAGGCCAACCCCATGCACAGAAAGAGAGAGAGCGAGCCCCGTATCAAAATAACTCTAGCCTAGGATGAAAGCCAAAGGTTACTATCATTGACCTTGGATTTATTTTTATGAAAAACAAGGAATGGACCTAAATTCAAACTTTATAACCGCCTCAAAGGTAAGGGAGTCACCACTATTTATTGCCTCTCTTGTTTACGATATCTTGCCAGTAAATCTGAATGAATTATACTTTGGTGCTCATGGTTTCCGTAAAATGGACTGAACGATTGAATTGTGGAGAACCTAACTGATCTAACATTGTGTAGCATGTCCATAGTGACATTCGTTTTATGCATATAACATTTTTATTTGTGTGTGTGATCTAAGTAGCTTATAACCCGAACCCGGTAGGCTTTAAGAAGTTTTATAATGTCCGCAGAACGTCTATAAAACAGACTGAAGTGTGGCCACATCAGTGAACTCACAATGGCAGATGCCGACTGTTTCTTATATGCTACTCCTGTTTAACAAGCATCTTCAGTGTACAGTGACATTACATGCACTCCATTGAATAGCGGCATTTACCAGTGCTCAGGACCTGAAGTAACTGTTCCCTGTGTAGTGTAAGTGTGCTAAACCTCTCTTGAATGTTAGTGGGTGAGTGTGGCACATTGTACAAAAGGTGTTTCTTTGAATTAGGTCTACAACACCTCCAGAATGTACTGTGGTCCTATATTTAAACCTGCACAAAGCTGAACTCCAGTACCACAGTACTTCCATGTAAAATGCATACCTTGACCAGTTTGAAAGTTGTAATGTTGGAGGAGGAGGCAATGATTTAATGTTGGTGAGACTAGCTTTTTTACGGGCAGCCCAATTGCTACTTTGAAGGAGATAGTTTTGCTCTTAGGTCTGAATTCTTTATTTCCTCTGGGAAGACAATTATCCATACCTGACACCAGCAATTAATTTAGGAAAACAAGGTGCACCTATAGAATCTTAATTACGGGATCACTTCCCTTGTTGTAGCACAATACTTTGTAGACTACTGTAGTGGTTTATTTATTCATGCAAATCTTGCACCATGCAGTGCGGCTTTATAATTATAATCATCATACGATCAGTATTCAAGAAGAGGACATTGTGTGTGTTGTTGCCAAAGAACAGTGACTCAGTGTTAAAAGTCACACAGTACACAGGTAAATAAATCTAAGGTACGAAGTCAACAAAACTCACAAACACTGCAAACACACAAAGTAGCACATGCCTCCTTACCAGCAATCATTTAAATGTACATTTAATGTAACAGACATATTTTTACATTTTAACAGTCTATCCATAATTAACTGTCAAAAGTATGTTCTTCGCGTCACAGTTAAGCCACTACAAAGCTAATAGACACTGCTGCTGTAGCATTTAGGTTTTGTCTTGGCAGCGACCCACTGCAGTCAAACTGTTGCATTGCTTCGTGCTCAGACTCCTCGTACCTCATTGGCATTCAGGTTGCATGTGTAAATGTGTGTGTATGTGGGAGTGAAAGGGAGAGTGAGCGTGTGTGTGTGTGTGTGTGTGTGCGAAACAGCAAAAGATGTAAAGAAAGTGAGAATTTAAGGAGAGATTTGATCAATGCTCAACATATTTGCCCTTCATCCTTCAAATCCCCTTGAAATTCTGTGTCTTATTTTCTTTTCCTCTCCTGTCCTTTTTTCACTATCTTCCACCCCGACCCTTCTGTCCCCGTGTCCTCATTCTCAGACACATCCTTTAGGGCAAACATGTGCTCGCGTCTCAGTGGGACTCTTGCCCCTAACTTTTGGGCCATGCCTCCCCATGGACAACTTTTCTTACTCTAATCTTTTTGTCTCCTTCAGTTGCTGTGCATAGATGTCCAGACGCGCATTTCCTGTCTAGCAGAGCTACAGGATCTGGACTACATGTCAGATGTCAACTGGGACGCTGTGCTCAGCAAACAGCTTCCTCCAGGCTTTATTCCCAATGTGAGTATCAGAACTATGCTGCTCATATCTGAATGGAACTGAATGTATTTTCCTGACATTGCCCTGCTATATTGTGTTGCAAATCAGATCCAAGACACTTTTGCCAATCCATCCTCCCTAAAAATTGGCAAAAATACAGCAATGTCCAATGCTTTAAAAACAAAACATATGATGAATATGCTATCTGTGGATGCCAAAGTATATTACTATGACAGTATGATAGCATGACTTTTCTCTTCTTTAACATTTCAGAATAAAAATTCCATCCATCCCTGAAATCCTTCCTCCCTTCTACTGTTCTCCCATACCTATTCCCACAGCAGAAATTCCCTAGAGGCGACAAAGATGCAGGGGGGAAAAAAATCCAGCCAGAATTACCCACTCTTCATCTAATCTTTTCTAATCAAGCTGTAGACACCACCCCCTGCTGGGCTGAGCTGGATCTCCCACTGAGTGTGTAGACTGAATAAGACAAAGCAGCACACCTGTGTGCATGCCTCTTAGATACAGACAAAGGCAGACAAAGCCTCTCCATGTATACCTACAGCTCTACAACAAGTTAGGTGAAGAAGACAAGTGCCACTGGAAAAAATTATAATAAGCAATAGTTCAAAATGCATGTATTATCACATAACACAAAGAAAAGCAGCAAATAGAGGCTGAAACAAGGGGACATTGTTTGTATTTTTGCTTTAAAAAAGACTTCTTTGTTGATTAACACCAACTTTCTATCCAGGATTGTTTAAGTGAAGCAGCACAGTGACAAGTTCTGTCACTGCTTAGTGCCAGAGATTAATACATGAAGAATAATTACTGCTGCAAGTGAAGAGCTGACTAAATGACTTTATGAAAGTCCATAGCGACTGCAGAGCAGCGGGTATTCCCTGCGGCCAGGCTGGCACAGCAGAGGAAAAACAGAGATGATCGATGGGGAATTGACAGTGTCTCTATCTAATTATAGGCCTATCATCTGTCTTTAGTCCCTTATAGACTCAGGGTGAACTCAGCCCTTATATTCTGTTTCCTAATTTCCCAGCATTGAGTCTGCATTGTCCTGAGCCTCGATCTTTCCTGTAGAGTAAAGGCGTGCATTGCATCATTCTGTACTGTATTGCATCATATGACATTATATTGGTAAGTGATACACAGTTCATAACAGCATGTTAATTTGCTGTTATGAAGTTATGACAAATGTAGCTTTGAAATAAATATAAGAACGACAAACACAAAAGTCATACAAAAGTCATACCTAGAGATCCTCAAGCTACAACAGAATACACAAGAAAAAAGAAATACACACTAGCTTATTGTCCATACTGACTCATTTACAAGTCATCTCAAGTAGAGTGCAAAAACACCGTGACAACGACAGACTGTTACTGATAGTGCTGCCAAAATCAAAACCACGAGAAACTCACAGATTATTACTTTTGTAGTGTAAACTTGGCATTTAGGTTATGTCTCAGAGTTTTACATATTAATACAATTACATTTTTGAACCTGTGGATCTGTTGGGTTTTAAATTTTTTATGTGCACCTGCATGTGTCTGCTTCTCTATAGAGACGGAGACTAAACTGTGACCCTACATTTGAGCTGGAGGAAATGATCCTGGAGTCCAAACCGCTTCACAAGAAGAAGAAAAGGCTTGCCAGGAAAACCAGGGACCAGGGATCTGATGGCTCCCCACAGGTAATGCTTTGAACTAGAAACTAAACTTGAATAATTACACATCACACAAGAACTGTCTTCAGTGGATCACACGTGCCTCTTAAAACGTGTCTCTCCCTGGCTCATTATTCATTAAAGAAAAGTGACCACTTGTTCTGTTTGGCCGAGATACAGGTGATAACTTGCTCCTTAGTTTTTTTCCTTTTAAATGTGTCTAGAGTGCTATTAAGAATGTTGAGGACATATTTCAGAGCTCTGTCCTTCCTCACCTTCATCAGAATAAATGGGCCAGATGCCTGCTGTGAGTGTGGGGAAGCCAAAGAATGCAATCAACTAGTCTTCCACTCGGTCCACATAAATCAGCTGTTGTCCTCAGGGCGTTTATGATAATATGATGAGGAAAGCACTGAAAGGTTAATTTGATCACCCAGTCAAGTGAGACGTGGGAGGAACCCACACATATACACACATTACACACTCCCAGTGATAGTGAAGGCATTTAGGCAGCAATGATTTTATTTTTTGGTCTAGTGCAGCAGACCTTGTTTCAAGACTAACTGTAGCTTAGAAGAACTCCAGTCATTTGTGTTTACTTGCATCTTAACTCCAAATAGGACCGACGGTGTTGAAAGCTCGAATAAAACCATAAAAACATTCTGTGTGACAAGAGAGGCAGAATTGACATCTTCTGCAAGGGCATCTTCTGGGGGTATAGTGACTTCCCCCAATCTGGCAGTGCAGGGGTGTTTCGAAAAGAAATATTTTAGGGAAGATTTTCTTAAAACTCTCAATTTGATGTGCAAGTTTTTCCATCTGCACATGGAAAACTTTTTTTTGTGATAGGGATTTTGATAATAAAATGTGCTTTCATTTTCAGATGGAAAATCTATCATTCATCACTGACTACTGACAGATATACTATTCTACTGCTTTTGACAATTCCCACACCACTCTACCACCTAAATCACTTCTCTGCACAAACATTTTCTGAAAAGTTTTCTAATGGGACATGCTGGGAGATGCTTTTGTCACACAGTACTTAATTCATTTTCGGTAATATGTAACCCCAGAGATCAAAAAATTTGTACAGCAAGGCGTGTCACTACCTGTCCTGTGTTGATAGTCATTCTCCCCTGATATATAAATGTGTAAGAGATATAGTAAATGGTAAAGTACTTTTCTTTTCTACATATTTCATCACAAAAACATTTTACAACAAGAGAGATTTTAGTAATATGCCTTTAAAACAGGTAGTCAGGTCTGTTTATCAGAAGAAATGCATTTAGAGCACAGGGTTTGCCACACTGAGTTCTAGGCTTCTGTCCAATTTTGTCCAGTCTTTCCACTGATACAGTAAAAGCTCAGAGATCAGCAAATTAACACTAACACTAACCATCAGATAGGTTGTGATTTAATTTGTGTGCTTTTACCAGCAATGGTGCAGGACTGTGTGTTGGGTCTGGTCACTATCCAACAACACTGCACCACACCACTGAAACTTGCTTGTACATACAATGTACATACAATATGCACACACACAAAGTCAATACATTTGGAACCTCTCCCATTCTGTCGCACATTAGAACGGTTTATGGGACTCTTTTCTAATAGAAGTAAAGCAATTTGTGTGGTCCAGACCCTAGAGCACATACCTCACCAGCTTGCAATAAGAAGTAGGAGCTGGCCCGAAGTGCGCCATGTTTTATGAAAGCTGACAGCTGCTTGTGGAAACCTGCTTATGTGTATATATCAAGAGATATCTCACTTTGCAGCCAGACAACATTCGTTATCCCTTGGCCCATTCAGACAAAAGCCCCCTATTCTAATGAAATAATGATAGTAGCCTTTCAAGAAAAACATTTATTATGTTTATGGAGTAAGATGAATTAACAGTTTATGGTCAGACTAAGGGAAACTAACATTAAGTCAGTGAAATGGTTTTGTGCTTTTGTGGCTTGCATTTCCTAATTAAATCACCTTATTCATTACGGTTTCACTTGGGCAATATTTGATCAATGTAGCTCGACCATCATGTTCATGTGAAAATGATTTAAACAAACGACTACAAGTATCTTATATTAAAAGAAAGACTGAGCTTTTATGTAGACAAGTGAGGTTTATAAGTGGTAAATATTAATAGCAGTTAAAGATTTACTGATTTACTGAGGTCAAGAATAGAAAATTACATAAAGAAAGTCCTGTTTCACCCCCTCTCTAGAGCACTGCCATTTTGGCACAAAACCTCTAATGTCAGTCCTCCTCTTTAAAGCCTAAAACCTGTCACTTTTAAGGTGCTTTTGATAAATAAGTTTGTTCGGTTTGTTTTCATGGCAAACCTAGAGAGTGATTCACATTTGCCTTTACATCAACCCATCTTATGTTAACATG
>NC_060172.1:14963074-14983466 GCF_021292245.1 Micropterus dolomieu | reverse complement strand
CATTTTCGGTAATATGTAACCCCAGAGATCAAAAAATTTGTACAGCAAGGCGTGTCACTACCTGTCCTGTGTTGATAGTCATTCTCCCCTGATATATAAATGTGTAAGAGATATAGTAAATGGTAAAGTACTTTTCTTTTCTACATATTTCATCACAAAAACATTTTACAACAAGAGAGATTTTAGTAATATGCCTTTAAAACAGGTAGTCAGGTCTGTTTATCAGAAGAAATGCATTTAGAGCACAGGGTTTGCCACACTGAGTTCTAGGCTTCTGTCCAATTTTGTCCAGTCTTTCCACTGATACAGTAAAAGCTCAGAGATCAGCAAATTAACACTAACACTAACCATCAGATAGGTTGTGATTTAATTTGTGTGCTTTTACCAGCAATGGTGCAGGACTGTGTGTTGGGTCTGGTCACTATCCAACAACACTGCACCACACCACTGAAACTTGCTTGTACATACAATGTACATACAATATGCACACACACAAAGTCAATACATTTGGAACCTCTCCCATTCTGTCGCACATTAGAACGGTTTATGGGACTCTTTTCTAATAGAAGTAAAGCAATTTGTGTGGTCCAGACCCTAGAGCACATACCTCACCAGCTTGCAATAAGAAGTAGGAGCTGGCCCGAAGTGCGCCATGTTTTATGAAAGCTGACAGCTGCTTGTGGAAACCTGCTTATGTGTATATATCAAGAGATATCTCACTTTGCAGCCAGACAACATTCGTTATCCCTTGGCCCATTCAGACAAAAGCCCCCTATTCTAATGAAATAATGATAGTAGCCTTTCAAGAAAAACATTTATTATGTTTATGGAGTAAGATGAATTAACAGTTTATGGTCAGACTAAGGGAAACTAACATTAAGTCAGTGAAATGGTTTTGTGCTTTTGTGGCTTGCATTTCCTAATTAAATCACCTTATTCATTACGGTTTCACTTGGGCAATATTTGATCAATGTAGCTCGACCATCATGTTCATGTGAAAATGATTTAAACAAACGACTACAAGTATCTTATATTAAAAGAAAGACTGAGCTTTTATGTAGACAAGTGAGGTTTATAAGTGGTAAATATTAATAGCAGTTAAAGATTTACTGATTTACTGAGGTCAAGAATAGAAAATTACATAAAGAAAGTCCTGTTTCACCCCCTCTCTAGAGCACTGCCATTTTGGCACAAAACCTCTAATGTCAGTCCTCCTCTTTAAAGCCTAAAACCTGTCACTTTTAAGGTGCTTTTGATAAATAAGTTTGTTCGGTTTGTTTTCATGGCAAACCTAGAGAGTGATTCACATTTGCCTTTACATCAACCCATCTTATGTTAACATGCTCTATTCCGTAATTAGCCTTGCATGTAATCTACCGTTATCTGTATCTTGTTCAGAATGCTGTGGCCATTCTGGCATCTCAATGTTAGCCTTCCGTCCTTCCCATGTTTCCTCTGATCTTGTTGTCTTTTTTGTACCTGCCCACCTCCTGCCCCATTTTTTTTTTAAATGATGTCACATGGGCTATTTTGTTTGTGTGTTTAAATTTACTGTGAACAGGGAATGGCACCAGGGTAATCAGCCAGGGTAAGCAGTCTTTTAGTCCAAAAATCCTTTTAATTAATATTACCTCAAATATATACTGTTAAATTCAATCCTGAAACATTTCACCTTTCTTTCTAAATGATTTGTTTAATGTGCATATTATTCTTTTCAGTAGTCATATTTAGCTACATGAGCTGGTCTGTCTGTTGGGAAGATACTCGCTTTACTGACTATAAACATCAGTCTGTGTTTGTGCAATGCTTTGCTATATCCATTTACAAAGGGCCTGTGGGGCCACTTGTGATAGATGCACATAAGAGATACTAAGGTAGAAAGTGAGTGCTGTGTGTGTGCGTGTGTGTGTGTGTGTGTTTCAGAAAAAGAGAGGGAGACAGTCTGTGCAGCATTTCTTAAGCATAGCAGATCAATATTGAATGAAGTAAGCTAGTTGCCCTAATGCTTGTCCCAGCTAGCTTCTTACTGGGGCTGCTCTGTAGTCATTTTGCATATTCCTCCTCTTCTCCCCTCATTTTCCTCTTCTCCTCTCCAACCTTATTTCTCCTCCCTTGTCCTCAGACACCTTCCACAATGCTGCTGCATCTACACGTCGCTCTCACTTCCCCCTCCATACAGTATTGGTCCGCTTGCTCATCTATTTTTCTAGCTCCTCTTTTATCTCTCTGTCTCTTCCCCACTGTTGCTGCTACGCTCATAATGCAGCATAAAATTAGCTCAATTAAATCACAGATAATATACAGCAGAAAATTGGACTTGTGCTGTGAGAACAATATAAATTGAAGACTCCAATCATATGTACACACACACACACACACACACACACTTCTCTCTCCTACTCAGAGATGTCATTCCAGTTGATTGTACACTGCATGTATTATAGAATTCATTTAGATAATGTACTTCAGGGTACATTCAAAAAACAGTACAGATGGACAAAGTGCTGAAGAGGTATTGTGCATATGTTGTATGTTTGTGTGTGTCAGGATAGAATAGAGTGAAGTACAGCTTTCTTAATGAAAGCTAAACTCAAAAGAGTGTTGACAATGTAGAGGATTTTGTGACACAGTATTTGTGCTTTTTTAATCTAAAATTTAGTTAGTTAGTAAATTTTAATCTAAAAGTTAGGGCACTATCACAAATATGTTTAAATAGTAGCCTGTATAGAACTGAATTTCAGACCAGTTTAGAACAGTTATGAGTATGACTACAGTAGAAGTATTACAGGATAGGGGTTGGGTGATGTGGCCAAAATCTTATATTACAGTATATGTCATTTTATATCATGGTAACACAATACAGTAATAAATCATGAAATAATTCAGTCTGATTTGCATAGCCTGCCATCAAAATATAGCCTGCTTTTGTGGTGAAGGACATTGTTAAGGTTCATAGACAAAACAATTGTGGCATTGTACACTGTAGCCTAGTAGCTAGCAACATATTTTATATGTAATCTGATTACTTCAATATCAAATACGCAACTACAAACAAGAAAAGTTATGATGCATTATTTGCTCAGTGTATTTTTAGAGAAACTAAATAATAATAAAATCTTCCCATTGAAGTAATCCCTATGAGTAATCCCTGTTTTTACAAATGTTTTTTCTGTACTGTAACGGAATACAGTTGGTATATTTGTATCCTTATTATGTAACGCTGTTACATGCAATCCGTCACTTCCCAAGCCTGTATATATAATATTATATTTATTACTTGTTCTTACTCACCATTGGTTTAAATCACTTAATCTTTTGAGAGAACTCCATGGTTTAATTTAAGTGTTGCGTAACAAGTTGTCATCAACTCCAGTAACTTAACATTCATTTCAACCCTGTCAAAATCCACTAACCAAATTGTCCCTACCTCGTTGCAGACACGTTCACAAGGTCAAGAAGAAGCAGATCAAATCTAAGTGAAAGCAGGGGTTGTTTGAGTGTGAGGGCAGGGTTTTGAGGAAAAGTTACAATATCTGAATGTGAAATGATCAAGTCATGCTCTTACATTGGAATGTGCTGAGAACTTTTCTTCGGTTTTGTTACAGGAGTATTTGTAGTTAAAGTAGATTTTTACACTGAGCAACAGCTGGCTTAGCTGAAACTATTGACATCAGAAATTTCTGGACTATTCAAATTATGGTTTGAGTATTCCTGCTAACCATTTTTTATTATTCCCCATGGGGAGAACAAATTCACACTTTTCACATATGATGAACAGTTCTTCTGAAATCCACAGCACAGGTTTGATGTCTTTGGTTCTGGTAAAATTTAAGAACAATACAGAGTGAGAAAACATAGCATTTTTGTTATACTTTCTAAACTAGTCGATGATCCAAAACTTAACAAATGTATTCTATATTTGTATTGTAATTTAATGCACACTCATAAAAGGTCCATTATTTTGCATATTGTGCTTTTTGTCCACTGTTCTCAAGGTAAGGTCCTTTAAATTTTGGGGGTAATGTTTAATGTATTACAGATTGTTTAAATGTGACATAATCCCTACTTCAACTGCAGAACATATTAGTAGTCCCATTACAAACAAAAGCTTTCCCCAGCTCCAGACAGACACAGTAAGCACAGATAAGGATGCTCAGAAATGTCCCTGTTAGGCTCTTATCCAGCAGAGCACTCCCTGTTGGTTTGTCTCATTAAATGGAGTTTAATCCAGCAGTTGGAACAATTAGCTCCTGAACTGTCTTTTTAAAAGCATCAAATAAAGATAGAGAGGAAGAGACAGAGAGAGAGAAACAAGTGGTGAAGTGTCTACAGTTAAAGAATTTACTTATTTTACCATTGTGCATGAATGCCATTTCCAGCAAGCATCTTTCTTTCCTTTTATCCTTCTATCTTACCTTCATTTTCCCTCCCTTTATTCTTTCTATCTTTCCTTATTTAATTCCTTACTTTTTATCCTTATTTCTGTGCTTCTTTTCTTCCTGCATTTCCTTCTTTCCTGATTTCATTACTTATCCCCCTTATTTAGTTTCATATGTACTTCCTTCCTTCATTAATTCTATATTTCATATGTCCATCTTTCTTTATTTGCTTCCTTCTGTATTTCCTCATATCCGACCCCAAATAAGCATAGCACGGAGATGCAAATCATATAGATTTTTCATATGCAGTGAAGGAGAGAGCAAGTGTGCAAAGAAAAATATCTTTCTTTTAGAAACCTAGATGCCTTTCTGAGTTAAATTTTCTGTGACATATTTGCCTATTCCTACCTTAAAACTCTCCTGTTTTGTTATTTTCCTAAGGTTCATATTCTTATATTTTGGATATATACAGCAGTTCAGGGAGCTTTGTGTAAAGTTTCAAGAGTATACAATTTTATTGTTAAGTGAGGTGACAAAACCTTGGCAAAATGCAGTGCCAAGAATATGACATTACTCTTGACTTATGCTCAAATTTGACCTAAAGATATGGCATGGCAAAAGCTAAGACAGTAAAGATGTAAAAAACAAAGTGGTATTCAACAGATTTAAGACCGTATTTACTCATAGCCACTTCATGCGTCTTAGATACCAATCCAGTATCAAAAAAGCCAAGTGTAAATACAGTACAACCAAGAAAGATTAGACGGATTGTAATCCGATTACTTAAACCGACATGGTGAGGTGGCAGTTTTTTTGGCCGTGTAAATGAAAGCACCTGGATTTTTTCCAGATTTGGGACACTTGAATTGACAAGTTTAAATTGGATCATAGATTCTTTAGAAAGAAAACTGTATGACAAGATACCAGTTAAAAACAGATAGGGAACAGAGGAGAAGACATAAGATAAAGGTCAAGAGCAAGAGTCAGGCATTTTTCAAAATATGCCTCTAAATCAATAGCATAAATACCTCTATCTAAGTTTAGCTGACTGCACTGGAAAAAAACTCTATTGAAAGCATTCAGCAGTGCAGCTTGTCTTCCTTGACTTTGTCCTGCAACTGATCACCAATGCCAATGCAATATGGTAAATAACAAAAAACAAATTCCTGGATTAAGATTAAAAGAGCAACAGAAGAAACCAGAGTTTTTTATTTTGGTATGGGAAAAGGTTATACAAAAGGTTTTTATTTGTCAGGTTCTGTTGTGCCTTTAGATCTAAGAAAAAGTCAATATGACAGCATCAGTGATACACTACATCACACATTGTGTCTCATCTGTCATATCTCTTATGGATCACATCTATCACTGATGTTTGACACATTTGTCACAGTATTTCTCCTCTGTCTCTGTCTGCCTGTTTCTTTCTTTGTCCTTCAGGTAGTCTGCATCACCCACATGGTGGTTATGTACACTGCTCAAAAAAATAAAGGGAACACTTAAACAACACAATGTAACTCCAAGTCAGTCACACTCCTGTGAAATCAAACTGTCCACTTAGGAAGCAACACTGATTGACAATCAATTTCACATTGTTGTGCAAATGGAATAGACAACAGGTGGAAATTATAGGCAATTAGCAAGACACCAATAGAGGACACAATAAAGGAGTGGTTCTGCAGGTGGTGACCACAGACCACTTCTCAGTTCCTATGCTTCCTGGCTGATGTTTTGGTCACTTTTGAATGCTGGCGGTGCTTTCACTCTAGTGGTAGCATGAGACGGAGTCTACAACCCACACAAGTGGCTCAGGTAGTGCAGCTCATCCAGGATGGCACATCAATGCGAGCTGTGGCAAGAAGGTTTGCTGTGTCTGTCAGCGTAGTGTCCAGAGCATGGAGGCGCTACCAGGAGACAGGCCAGTACATCAGGAGACGTGGAGGAGGCTGTAGGAGGGCATCAACCCAGCAGCAGGACCGCTACCTCCGCCTTTGTGCAAAGAGGAGCAGGACGAGCACTGCCAGAGCCCTGCAAAATGACCTCCAGCAGGCCACAAATGTGCATGTGTCTGCTCAAACGGTCAGAAACATGAGGGTGGTACGAGGCCCGACGTCCACAGGTGGGGGTTGTTCTTACAGCCCAACACCGTGCAGGACGTTTGCCATTTGCCAGAGAACACCAAGACTGGCAAATTCGCCACTGGCGCCCTGTGCTCTTCACAGATGAAAGCAGGTTCACACTGAGCACATGTGACAGACGTGAGAGTCTGGAGACGCCGTGGAGAACGTTCTGCTGCCTGCAACATCCTCCAGCATGACTGGTTTGGCGGTGGGTCAGTAATGGTTTGGGGGGCTGCACAGCCCTCCATGTGCTCGCCAGAGGTAGCCTGACTGCCATTAGGTACCGAGATGAGATCCTCAGACCCCTTGTGAGACCATATGCTGGTGCGGTTGGCCCTGGGTTCCTCCTAATGCAAGACAATGCCATACCTCATGTGGCTGGAGTGTGTCAGCAGTTCCTGCAAGAGGAAGGCATTGATGCTATGGACTGAATCCAATTGAGCACATCTGGGACATCATGTCTCGCTCCATCCACCAACGCTACGTTGCACCACAGACTGTCCAGGAGTTGGCGGATGCTTTAGTCCAGGTCTGGGAGGAGATCCCTCAGGAGACCATCCAGAGCATGCCCAGGCGTTGTAGGGAGGTCATACAGGCATGTGGAGGCCACACACACTACTGAGCCTCATTTTGACTTGTTTTAAGGACATTACATCAAAGTTGGATCGGCCTGTAGTGTGGTTTTCCACTTTGATTTTGAGTGTGACTCCAAATCCAGACCTCTATGGGTTGATAAATGTGATTTCCATTGATAATTTTTGTGTGATTTTGTTGTGATTTTTGTCAGCACATTCAACTATGTAAAGAAAGGAGTATTTAATGAGATTATTTCATTCATTCAGATCTAGGATGTGTTATTTTAGTGTTCCCTTTATTTTTTTGAGCTCTGTGATACTACTGTGACAGAGCCCCGTTATCAGAAACCCACGAGAAAAGAAACTGTCTTTCTTTTTCATTTGCAATTACTGAATATGCCAACCATAGACCTGCTTCTTGTTTCTTCTCTCTCTCTTGTGCACTCATGCGCAATGAGTATATAATGCACACTCTACACCTCCTGTTCTTTTCCGTCACTTTTGAAATGTTCCTACAAAACCGCCCTCTCCTCTTCCCCTGCCATGTAGTTCAAGGCTTTTGGTCTTCCATTGGCTGCTCCCCGGCTGTCACCGGGAGTCACTGGAGTGGTGTGCGGAGAAGCAGCATGTAATCATACTTGCGAGTGTTCAGGAAATCCTCCAAAGTGAAGATATTTTGGAGTGGACAGTTTGAAGTTAGTAGTTACTTTTGGAATTTGTATTTTATTTACATTATGGTAAGGTGTATACACGTAGGTGTGATATTGGTAGGTCTTGAAAAACTCTCATCCACACAAGCAAATGGAACACACCCTTCTGCATTTGTTCATTTTCTTGCTAATGCCTCTCCTAGTGTGTCTCTCTGACACACACACAGTGTCATAATGATGATGTCTATGATCTCTCTCCTCGCCACCTCCTTGGGAGAGTGGGATAGCACCTGTCTACGTGTCTTGGCACTACAGCAGTGCGAGGACAGCCTGTCATGACAGAGTCGGATGTTTTTTACTTGATTAAGTGGGCAAAATATGTATGAGTACATGGAGCAGGTGGGGTGTCCATAAGTGTCCTCTAAAGTTAGGTCAGTTTCCTTGTCTGGCATCTTATTAAATGTGAAGAACCTGATATGAGGAAAGTAGTACTTACAGTCTACTGTCTGTTGAATAGTTTGCAGCTATACAGTGCATGTGTTTCAGCCAGCAGGTACTATGAGACTGTCAGTGGTTTTTGCCTCTGATCAGTAACACCAAATCAGATTTATCTGCATTGAATGTAAATGATTCTGATTCTGTAGCTGGGAACAATGTTCAGTTCAGTTCTCATCTCAGTTCTCATTCAAACATGTAAAACATGAACAAAATTCGTTTACCAGGTCCAGCAGCCTACAGAATAAATAACAAGTGTACAGAATAAATAACAAATTAAAATATCCATCCATTCATCCATCCATCCATCCATCCATCCATCCATCGTCAACCGCTTATCCTGCATACAGGGTCGCGGGGGGGTGGGGGGTGGAGCCAATCCCAGCTGACATCGGGCGAAAGGCGGGGAACACCCTGGACAGGTCACCATTCCATCGCAGGGCCACACATGGACAAACAACCACTCACACTCACACCTAAGGACAATTTTAGTGTCACCAATTAACCTAGTCCGCATGTCTTTGGACATTGAAATAATATTAACTATAATAAACAGATATTTAAAACCATAGTTAAAAACCATATGGCATCATTAAAGTGCCTTGTGCAGTAGCAGCAATGTGAGAGCAAAGGGCAGGTTGAACTCTAAGCCAGGGAGTTCATAAGCTTCACAGCCTCTGGAAAGAAGCTGCACGTTGGCCTTCTTGTTCTTGCTTTTAGGCTGTGCAACCTTTTGCCAGAGGGGAGGGTGGTAAACAGTTTGTGCGCCAGGTGGATGGGGTCCTTCATGATACCTGATGCTCTGCTCCTGCACCTGCTGACATAGATGTCATCTAGGGAAGGGATGCTGCTACTTGTTATTTTTTTAGCAGATTTAACTACTCATTGCAGCGCCTTCCTGTCAACCACAAAGCAGTTTCCATACCAGACAGTGATGGAGGATGTTAGTGTGCTCTCCATGACACACCGGTAAAAACAGGTCAGGATAGCAGGATTGAGGTCAGCCCACTTCAGCCTCCTCAAAAAGTACAGGCATTGGTGGGCCTTCTTAATAATGGTGGCTGTGTTGGTGGCCCATGTGAGGTCATTGGAGATGTGCAGGCCCAGATATTTAAAGGTGGACACCATCTCCACAGTTACTCCATAAATGAAGAGGGGAGAAGGTGAGGTATGAACTCTCCCTCTAAAGTCCATGACCAGTGATGACTAATGATCGGCTCAAATCTTGTTGGCTTTTTCAGAATTGCCAGCAGTGACCACTGAGTTGTTGATGTTGTTGTGTGTTTCTCCTCCAGAATGGTCAGTTGCAGCAGCGACTGGATAATGTCCAAAGAGACTTCATTGTCTTCAACAGAGAAAAGTAAGGAACCTCCATTACCTGTCCTACACACAATATATTGGTATAATTTTTAATTTAATTAAAACTATTATGTTGATAATGGCAATATTCCAAATAAATGTCTTAATATCTTCAAATACTGGCAGTCTCCACAGTGGAGTTCAAAATGGGATGCAACTTCAATAGTGTGGAAGTGGTTTGGTTACAATTGATCAGCTTTACAACAAACCACAGGTATATGTAAATGTGTAGACAATCTTATTTCACCACTTCAAGCAGAAGCACCTGGTTGAGTAAGAGGAGAGCCAAGAGCTCAACAGCTATTGTGAGTCCAAAACCAAAAATATTTTGTCATTTTGTCAATAATTTCATATTCCAAAAATACCTTGAATATCAGGGACTGGCTGAGTGCAGAGGCAGGTTAGGACCCAAACGCAAGACACAAAAGCAAGATGCAATGCAGGTGGTTTATTTAAACCAACAATAAATTAAACAGGCTCTCACTGGTACAAGTCCAAACAAAAGTAAATCCAAACTGAGGTAAGCAAAGGCAGGGTAATCCAGAAACACAGGGACAGGGCAGAACACTCAACAAAAGACAACAACAAGGACCAGACAGGGACTAAACAAAACTGAGGGCTTATATACACAGGCAAACGAGCGGGGCGGGAAGCACAGCTGAAACACATCAGGTAATCAAAGAGGAAGCAAACTAGACAAGGACACATGAGTACTGAATACTACAAAGTAAAACAGGAAGTAAAGCACACGGGAACACACTAGAGCAGATCTACCAAAGTAAAACACAAAACATGGAAAGGCAAAATCAGGGCATGGACTGAGACCGGACCAAACAGGAGACAGGACTACACTAAAACATTGAAACCTAGGACTAGGGACTCGAGCAAGTAAAAAACATGCAGATAAACATAACTAACATTGCTACCAAAACCCTAAACATGACAAGATCAAGTAAGTCTTATAGAAACAGAACCCACAACCATGAAACCAGATAAAGAGTAAACTCGGACATGTGAATGAACAAACAAGGCTACACAGAGAAACACAGAACCAGAAACAGACTTAAACAGGATCACATGAACACAAAACCACATCCCTAACATTGGAATATTGTGATATTATATTATGGCCATATCACCCACCCCTACTACACATTCTTTACAACCAACACTATACATCATAATATTGCCATTGTAGTGTTAACACTGAGGAAACATGACAACTGTCAGTGTTGTGAAACTAAAAACATTTGATAAACAGTGCTTGATTTTCAAAATAAAGATGTAATTTTAAATATTTAATGTTCTTTTAAGTAAAAAGGCACACAATATTTAACAAATACCGTTTGGCTGGCTGTATGTGTGTTAAAAATATTCTGTAGATTGTAGCCCTAATTTGAAGAGAAAAAAAGTTTTCCTTGTTGGCTGGTGAAAGCATGCAGGATGGTGTGAAAGGACAGTAATGTGGCTATTTGTGGCAGAAGAACTGGCCCATATATGTGGGTGTGTGATTGAGGCAGAAACACAGTGGGTGGCAGAGAGAGAATCCCCATGTTAACTAGATACTGTGTATGAAAAATAGATGTTTCTGGAAGTATATCCAAAACTGACAGACTAACTTGCATACAGAAAATTATGATCAATTTCAGCTTCTTGTAACCTGTCTAAATCATTTAACAATCGTATCCTTCCCTAGAGCATAAACAAAAGCTCATAGAAGATTAGGATTTTGAGGAAAATAACTAGTAAAAGGCTCACATGATTGTCCAGTCTTGCACTGGCTTTTGCTGAAAGATTGTACTTGACAATAGAAAAAGGATAAATATGTTAAGGATCAGATTTTCTAGGGCTTTAGAAATTTCAAAGAACTAAGCATAGCTACCTTCAGAAGAAACAATGAAAATTTAAGTTAGAAATTTTAATATAAAATGTGAATTATAGTGTATTTGTGAGTGAAAAAAGGTATGGTCTTAAACACACAAAGAGTAGGTCAAACTGTTTGTGAAACAATACAGAGGAAATAAAGAAAGTAGTGAGACAAAAAGCCCAAATTAAAAAACTAAACACTGCAAAGCAATATTTGTTTAACAAGGAATACATGACATACACAAAAATCAGGCTATACATTATTATTTTTGCACTATAAAGTATGGCGGAACAATACACAGTATAGAGAAGCCAAATGTTAAGGTAAACTGGTAAAAGGACCTTCACAAGGCCATTACAAGGTAACATGGTAACATAGTAAAATATCTTACATCAGCCTCTATCTTTGGCCAAAGCTTTTGGTAAAATTATAAAAAGCCAATAACATTGGTTGCTAACATATTAGCGGCTCATCTTCACCATCACAGGGCAAAACATGAGTTAGATAATACAGTATCAGTACCATTAGTTACATTTTACCCTGTTAAAGCTTTGGTTAAGAAAACCAACCCATTCTCATATCTCAAGTCATCACATATGGATGCATGGTCAAGACCAGTTACCCGTTAGTAACATTAGCTACTAACTTTGTCCATCGCAGGATCAACATCATGCTAAAATGATGAAATGTCAGTGACATTACTTACTAACTTTGGTCATCACATAGCTACGGCAAAGGTAAAATGACAAAAGACTTCACATCACATGGCTAGAAAGTACACAAGCACAATGACAATGGATACAACAAAAACTTGCACTGTCACTGTTAATTCAATATTAACAAGAGATGTTCTTTACTCAACAGGTCAAGGAAAGCAGTGGTGGATATAGAGTCCTCTGAGCTGTCCATGAGTGAGAAGAACAAGGCAATAGAAGATGGACAGAACAACAATGTTGAACCGGCTGCCTACTTATCAGGATAGGGCTCATGACTCGAAATCCCTACTTACTCCCTTATCACCTGCACCTGCCCACAGCTTGTAGATCAGCAATTTACACTCAGACACCTATTGTTCAGCACAGGCACTCAGATTCGGTCTTCAATGTTCCTGCACCACTACATTGATAAGAACACAAATGCAGAATGCACCACTGATCACACACAGAAACCACATTATCAAGTGCTCCAGAACTGTAGTGAAATGGAACCCTGGAGCAGCAGCCATGCCACAGCCAGGCTTTTTCGCTTTACCGTCACAGAGAAGACTGACTCTCAGCCGAGTGACACTCATATCATGCTTCCTTACATCACTCTGGTGCTCTAAGGTCTGCTCAACCTCTACTCTGGGCAGTGTGCTGAAATGAAGAGGGAGTCACTCCCCTGCCAAAAAGGAGACAATGCCGCACCTACTCAGCTGTCGCAGGAAATAAAGTTGGATGTGGTCACCTTTAGCTGAAAGTTGTATATGCTGCTGCTGTCTTGACGGGACACTCAGATTTTTTATCTCAGTGAGGCATTTTTCTGGTTAATTACAGTTATTTAAATATAACAATGGTTCTCCAGTGCCACATGGAAATGGACTTAACAAGAATTGGCGTAATGAGTTGGGTTGGCAACATATATTCAAAAACAACGTCATAGGAAGATGGTCTTGTCCCATGTGATCTACATGACTTGAGATTCGAGTTTGACACTTAAGAGTACAAAACATTAAAATGGAGAGGTTTAAAAGGTAAAACGAGGCCTTTTGTTTTAAAGACAGCAACCACAGATTCCTCTAAGATATAAAACAAAGAGCTGAACTGTAGGCTTCAGCGTGAATGGCTCGCTTTATCATAGCAGCAGATACATGGTTGCAGTGGTCATTATGCTTAGCTTTAGCTAGTCAAGCTAACAAAGATGGTAGGATTGCACCAATTTGTACAATGTCCCAACTCGATCACCTGCAGATATAGTCAAAACAAGCTGCAAGTTTTCTTCACTTGTGTATGCTTTAAGTTACGGAGTGAATACAGAAATATGTATACGGAGTTGCTCAGTTAAGGCTACCAGATGTGGTTGAAAGCTTTGGATACACCAAGTTAAGTGGACCTTCTGATGAAAGTTTTTTTCTGTCAAACTGGTGTTAAACTCCTTTAAAACATTTTAGACTAACCTTTGCCTCAATCTGTAATGACCAGATGGGTCTTGAAATAAAGGTTTATAGCTATGAAAACGTAGAAAAGGTAGATGGTAGATGTTCTGCACTGAACCTTGCTTTGCACATGCTTCTTCATCAACTGTAGCATTTATGCACAGAGAGACAAAGAAAAACTAAAGCTGTGAGTGAAAACTTATTCTCCTTTTATAGACAAGGTTTAAGCTGAGTCCTACATAAGATTAATTTTTTCAGTTACTGTCTGCATTGAAATTTGTTTTTGTCAATTTTTTTTTAATGTTCTTCCTCTTTTGTGTTGGATAAAACCAATTACAAATGTGCCACCAGATAAGATAAATTTGTATTTGCAATGAATTGCTCCCATAGAAGAATACATTCTGCAACATGATGGTATTCAACAGTAACTCAGCACCAACCGGATAACACAGTGGAAAAACCTATTGACTTTCACATTTTTTCAGGTTCAGAGTAAAAAAACTGCAAAAAAGGAAACAAATAAACACCAGAATAGGCACTACCCCCGATTCATACTGTAAGCTTTACTGTAGAAGTGGTTAAAACCATGTCTAAGAAACCACACCTGCCTCTGACGTTTGCAGAGGGATGCCTTATACCACAGATATGGCACACAGCTGGTTCCCTTAAACAATATGTGCAGGTAGTAAAAACCTTTTTCAGAATCAGTCAGTACATGTGATTTCTACTGATGCTTAGTCACTCTATTGACCTTGAGCTTATCTATCTGCAATATGACTCAATCCTTTCAAGTCTATGATACTTGTAATTATATTTAAAACATACTTCACTCTATTCAATTCATCACTGTTGGCACTTTTCTATTGAAAACAAAGTTTTAGACTTACCTTTGTGTTATTGTTGTTGTTGTTGTTGTTGTTGTCGTCATTGATGTAATTTTACATATCCAAAGGTGGTTTCCTGTATAAGTTGTATAATATAGCGGGATAGTTAAACAGATGGACTAATCCTGGGTAAATCCAGAATAAATAAAATTTGTGAATGATTATCGGAATTTGTTCATATATAATTGGAGTACCAGATGGTACAGATGTGGCAGATAAACCCCTCCAAAAAGTAAATGTGTAAAATAATCAGTTGACCCAGGCAAAACCATTTTTCAACAAAACGTCTATCTAAAAACAAGTTTAGTCTGGGAACAGAACTGTTCCACACCTGTGAATTTCATTCCTATTAAGGTTTTGTTGTCCTTCAGTTGTCATTGTGTGTTTATTGTATTCATATGTGATGGAGTTGCAAACTATTAAGGTGTGCCTTAAATAATGACTTTCTTTTTCTGAACCAATCTGACTTTGCCTTGTGCTTTATTTCATTGTATGTCTGCCTGAATTACCATATTTTATTGAATAAGGATTATGAAGTAAAATGAGACAAACAATGACGCCAGTAACCAAAGCAAAATCAAGAAGGTGTGCTGCATGTGTGTAGGTGTTGATTGCTCTCCACTATCCTAAATGTAATACTGCCCCCCAATGTCAACTTACTAGTAGTACATTTAGTAATCTACAGAGAGGCACAACAACTATGGTTAACATGCACAATATTGAAAAACCGCACTATTGACAAGGCAGCCGCAGGGAATGGCAAGCAAGCGCAACAAACGTTATGTTCATACCTTCTTGTTTTACCCTTCACTGTGTGTTAAATGAATAAATCAATACTTCAAAAAATTTGACAAATTATACGAGGGCCGTAATGGTTCAAGCACTGCATGGATCACTATGGGGCATGGGCTGTCCGTCAGCTGTCTTGAAACTTGGAAGCTGTTAAGTTTTGCTATGTTTTATGTTGTTTTACTGTTTATTTTGTAGGTTAGCTAACTTGGCGTTAGCATATTGCACGGTTAATGTGGCTAGCAGGCAGGGCAATGTTGGACTAAGTAACGTAATATTGAGGGTCAGTCAAGAGAAACTGTGTGAACGTTAAGCTGATGAGTTTAGTAAGCTGGATGCCTATAACTCTTTGTTTTTCTTTTTGTGGAACTTTAGCTATACTACAGTGCAGTTGATAACGTTTTTTTTTATTTAACCAGATGATCTCATTGAGATTTAAAACCTCTTTTACAAGAGAGACCTGGCCAAAATAGCAGCATATTGACAAAGCAGTTACAAATATGAAACACGAGCACACGCACAACAACAGAGAACAATTAACAAGACCCTTATGATACATAAACAAACAACATTAGACCACTTAAAAGTACAATTTATACATACCGTAAGTTTATAGGATTTAGTTATTTTAAAAGCAGTGACAACAATTTATAGCGTCTACTTCCAAGTCTTTCATGCTGTGTTTAAATTCACCAAAAGGGATCAGATTTCGCAACTGCAAATCAGTCTGCAATGTGTTCCAGGTGGATGGGGCAACATAACTAAAGGCCTTCTTACCGAGCTCTGTACGGACCGTAGGTACAGATTACAAATACAAGTTACCGGAGCGCAAATTATAGGGACTGATATTGCATGATATATAAGTGCAAAGATAAGAGGGTCTGTGCAAGTCTATGCAACATAGACTTGATGCAACATGAGCCAATGTATGTGCCTCCTCACTGATAATGAGGGCCAGTTTGTCATTTTGTACAAGGTACAATGATGTGTTAATGCTTTACATTCAGTCACAAACCTCAAAGCACTATGGTAGACAGTATCAAAGAAAGACAAACATCGGCCAGGCGCATTTCTATAGAGCAGGTCACCGTAATCGAGTGCAGTGAGAAAGGTTGCAGCAATCAATCTCTTCCTGGTTTTCCAAGAAAAACAGGCTTTGTTTCTAAAATAAAGTCCTACTTTCAGTTTGAGCTTTTGTACCAGTTTATCAATGTGCGACTTAAAAGAGAGCTGATCATCAATTAATATACCCAAATATTTGTACAATTGGACTTGTTTGATCTGCACACCATGTATAGTAAAAATACCTGGAAGACTGTCCAGAGACTTAAAAAAGCATAATCTTAGTTTTCTCAATATTCAAAAATAGCTTTAGCTGATATAGTTGAACCTGAACAAGGTTTAAAGCAGATTTTAAACAAGAAAAAGCTTGATGTAAAGTAGCAGCCTTACAATAAATAATGGTATCATCAGCATAAAAATGGAAATGAGCCTGTGGGATGTCTTGACCCAAGTTATTAATATAAATGGTAAATAAAATAATAATAATAATAATAATCCTTATTTGTAGAGCACTTTTCAAAGTTACAAAGTGCTTTAACAAGTGTAAAGAATAATACAAAAAAAAAAGATAAGAGCATGAAAATTTAATATAAAATTAGTAAAATACAATAAAATAAAAGGGATAAAATAAAGTCAAATAAGATCGGGAAAAGCTCTCCTATAAAAGTATGTTTTAAGAAGGGACTTAAAAGAGTTCACTGACTCAGCCGACCTGATTTCCTCGGGCAGGCTGTTCCAGAGCCTCGGGGCCCTGACAGCAAACGCTCTGTCCCCTTTAGTTTTCAGTCGAGACTCTGGAACAGACAACAGACCTCTGCCCGAGGATCTCAAGGTACGTGCTGGACTGGACCCAAGACAGATCCTTGCGGTACACCACTTGATACATTCAGTGTTGCAGATTTGAGATCGTCAAAATAAACACACTGTGTTCTGTCTGCCAAATAGTTGGTAAACCAGTCAACAGTATGGTCAGAAAAACCAATATTGCGTAGGTTTTCCAGTAAAACGCAAAGGTCCACTGTATCAAATGCTTTCAATAAATCTATAAAAAGAGATACACAGGTGTTCTTGCAGTCCATTGCTTCAAAAATTTCATTAATGACCTTCATTGTAGCAGTAGTAGTACTGTGCTGCCTTCGAAACCCAGACTGTGAGTCAGACAAAATACGGTTGGAAACCAAATAGTCCTTTTGCTGATCATCAACCAATGATTCGAAAACTTTAGCTAAAACTGGCAACTTGGAAATCGGTCTATAATTATCCAAAAGCGAGGGATCACCTCCCTTTAAAAGACGGAGTACATAGGCCGATTTCCAAATTATTGGAATCTCATTGTTGACCAGGGTGAGGTTATAAATGATTGAAATTGGTTTAGCAATAAAATCAGCAGCTATTCTCAAAAAATAAGGCTCTAGATCAGAGGTCACTAATAGGCTGACCTACAGCGGATTTATTATTGTGACTTACTACCTCGTGACGGAGCATTTCTATTTGAACCCGCGCAGCTTTTCTAGCATTTACTGTACTGGTTTAGCGGCCCAGGAAACTCACAGACCAATCGCATGTGCTCTAATCATCTCATGTGATACTGCTCAGCCAATCAAATCTGTACAGTCGACTCCACGTCCGTGAGTGAGATACACTGGAGACGTTTTGGAAACGCACACGGAGAGAGGAGGCGGAAGAGAAAATAGATTTCACATGGCTTTTAATCAAGAATGTACAGATTCCCACGGGCAGTTTAAAGACAGAATATCTCATAGATCTCCAATCATAGCTGGCAGGACAAGAGAAAGTAGGGAAGTGGCTATGTAAAAGGGAATGAAAGAGAGAAGGAAGCATTACAGCTGTTCATTAGCTAAGATGTGTCAAGTGTTTATTATAAAATTGGTTAAGACTGCACTTCATCACTTCAGCTACACTTTTTATTTACTTTTTTTCTAAAAATCTGGCACTTTACATAGTTTAGAATTCATTATTTCGTATTTATTATCCCTCCAGTTTTATTTGAAAACTGAATATTGTTGAAATATTGTCAGTTGTTGACTAAAAACATATATGTTGATACAACTATACGCTATGGCCCTGAATGATAACCTCTTTGAATTCTAATTGAATACCCCTGCTCTAGATTATCAGGACCAGGAGATTTACTTGGGTCCAAGGCAATGAGAGCTGTTTGCACATCTGCGACAGAGAAAGGCGTTAGGCAAAAGGCCTCTTTACTCACCACAGATTTCGGGAGCGGTCCTGAAGAATGTAAGCAGTCACGGTTGCATTGCTTGGAAGGAGCTGACGCTCAAACAAGGAACCAGCTTCCACAAAGTGCTTATTAAAACAAACTTTTCTGATATGACGACTTTGTCATTGATAATACATGGAGGTAATTCATTATGAGAATTTAAAGTGACAACCGATTTCAGTGCTTTCCAGAATTTCCGGGGATTGTTTAGGTTTTCTGTGGTAGCTGCTAGATAAAAAACTGATTTTTAATAAAAAAAACGTGCAGCGATTGCGCAGCTGTCTAAAACTGAGCCCATCTGAATCTGTCCCAGATTGCCTGGCTTTAGCCCAGACTTGGTTTCTCTGCTGAAGATTAGCTAACTCCGGGGGTTACCATGCGTTATCACGTCCCTTTACCCTTAACCTTTGGAAGGGAGCATGCTTGTGAACAATTCCAATAAAACCATCATAAAAATATTTCCAAGCTAGCTCCACGTTGTCAATAAGTGCAATTCTGTCCCAGTCAAAGTAAGACAAATCATGCAAAAATGCTTGCTCACAGAAGTGCTTCAAATTTCGTTTAAAGATAATTCTAGGTTTAATCTTAGGGAGTTTTGTATTTCTTACTGCTGCAATGACACCGTAATCACTTAAATCATTAGCAAACACACCTACATCTGAATATTTATGAGGTGTGTTTGTTAAAAACAGGTCAATAAGAGTAGATTTGTTAGGGTTTTTGGTATTAGGTCTAGTGGGACTATTTATTATCTGAGTAAGATCATTACAGTGATTTTTAAAATCATCTGACACAGAGGATAACCAGTCCCAATTTAAATCTCCAACTAAAATAATGTCACTGCCGTCAAGTTCATTTGAAAATGCCATCATATTTGGTAAGGCGTCAGCAACAGCAGAAGGGGGTCTGTAACAGCCAATGATATTAATATGCTGACCTTTGGCTATTTCAAGGTTAATGCTAAGATCTCAAATTGTTTAACAGTAGATTGAGAAAATAAGATCCTGGTGTTAAATTTAGTCTTAACATAAATTGCAACACCACCCCCCTTCTTTAGACGATCACAACGGAAAACTCTATCACAATGTCCTTATCTAAGGTAGATTTTTTAAGCCAGGTTTCAGAAATTACTAGGACATCTGCATCTGTTTGAATAGCCCATGTTCTGACCAAGTCCATTTTTGGTAATAAACTACAAACATTGAGTGAATAAAACTTTAAAAAAAAAAATCTTCAGGAGTACTAATGGTGCTTTCAGACCAAAAGCGAAGCGAGCGTTCGGCGCGGTGAGTTTACATACAAAGTCAATGCAAAGACAGATTTCGTGTAAAAATCGGCTGTCTGTAGTCCTCTCAGCGCTGCAGTAAACACAGCCACTCGTTCCACTCTGTAGCAGATCTAGGCTACGTAAAATTTGAACAGTTATGAAAATTAATATTTCCGGGAATATTTATGCCTCGAAATTAGGAGCACCACCTAAAGATTTGCTTGTCCGCCCAAGGCTTTCGGTCCTTGAGTATAGCCTGAGAATTACACAAATTTCTGGTAATTTTTTAGTTGTTACTGGTTCAGTTATTCTGAAATCGTAAACTCTAGTCAGTCAATCTCAAATCTGAGGGTGAGTTCTATGTATAGGGACTCTAGATTCTTAATAACACACACACAACATCACTGTGCTCAAGGTGAATTTATTAACTAACAAAAGAGAGTACAATAGTGGGTAAATGTGGTAATATTACAGGGACAACAGTCAATATGACAACCAGGAGGTAATGAACAGGGTAGCCTATGTAAGGTTCGATTGAATTTCAGTTTATATTGTAGAGGGAGAGAATTCTA